>NC_136284.1:5180931-5731628 GCF_964198595.1 Lampetra fluviatilis | reverse complement strand
CTGCCCAGCAGCGTCCTTCACGAGCCTCCTCCACAGAGGCCGATCTTGACACCGCTGGTACCAGCAATAGGCAAGTCCACTCAGCTCCACATCCTCCTGTACCACATCACTCTCCATCTCCTCTCTAGCCCGTGCCGTGCCCGTCTATCCACCCCTCTACCCGGCCGAACGGAACCTCCCCCCACCCACCCCGCACAAGCACCCCCCACACAGCGTGGCTTGAACAAAAAATAAGGGGGGCCCCTTTTGGCCGTGTTCACGATTTGACGCGCCGCGCCGTTGGCACGGTGCGTGGGGTCGCACGCGCATGCCGGGCAGCTGACACAGCGAGTTGAGTGGCGCGTCGGGGTCGCGCAGCGTGTCCGAGTTGCCGTCCGTGAGCACGACCGCAGCTCGGCTCGCAAGCGCCGAGTCGCTCAGACGCCCGACGGGTGACTTCCAGCGCCTCGCCCGTGAACGTGCCGCCAGCCATCCAGCGCAGGCTCTTGATCTCCCTGCGGCGACGTGAAAGGGGTTGTTTTTTGGTCACTTTGTTGTTGTTACGCCCAGAGGGGATTCGTTTCTCGCTCGGTAATTTTCTGGGGTCGCTGGTATAAAGGCATCGGGTGACTTTGTAGGCACAGACCGTGTGTCAATCCATTGCTGGATCAGGGTCTCCTCGTGCCATGCCGGTCGTTGAGAGCTATTTCACCATACTTAACGCATGTATGTTGAACTTCTTTCGCACCGTACGTAGCCAACCGTGCTAATCGGAGGTGCGGGGTGTTGGTGATGGTGGAGGAAGCAGAAAGTAACTACAGTATATTGATTTGGAGATTTCGTGACTGCAGGAATTACTCTTTGGTTCTTTTGTTAAAGTCACGCAGAAACTATATATATTTTTTCCTGCAATGTCCTCTGCTGCCCACAATGTTTACATGGTGGTCGCCCATCCAAGAACTATCCAGGCTTAACCTCTGCTTAGCTTCCCAAGTCTGACAGGGTCGGGCACATTCCGGTTGATTTGCCTGACATCGGATAATGATCGAATGGGTGACCAAGTATGCACGACGGGTATTATAGGTTGATGCCCAATGCAATAGGCTAGCAGCGGACAGTGCAGCCAAACTACATTGTTGTATCGTACTTCTATGCTCCTCACCTTCATCACTCTGCACTCACCAGCACGGTAAAAAATGGTCAACTAAACTCCCATGACTCGCACGGTGTGGAGAGGCCCTGATCCAGCAGTGGATTTACAAAAAGGGCTATTATTAGATAAAATAAGCACCGATGTGGAATACCAAACCATTTGTCACCATGAGCGTCATCAGCAGCTAATATCAATTTATGGATGAAAAAAACTTCCTAATGAGGGATGATGGCAAGACCTTAGAATTTGTAGATTGGCTCTGTCTCCAGTACAAGCTCATTAAGTCCAAGCTCCTTAATCAATTTCCATTCGAATAATGTGCAGAATTGTAAAAGAGTAATTATAACTGGATCCGCTTAATTTGCCTACATTTTTATTCCGTGCACGATTATATGATATTCAGCCTTGGTCAATCCACTGTTGATTGCATGCCTGAATGAAGGTCTCAATTAAAACAATCATCATAATTCCGTGAGTGCAGACCACCAAGGGGGCCTGGACAAGACATTTTTCTCTGGCGATTTAAATTATTCTGATTCAGCACAATACGGACGAGCTCCTCACACCTTCGATTAGCACGTTTGGCTACGTACGGTGTGAAATAAGTTCAATATACATACAACGCAAGGACACTGATAAATAATGTCTTTAACCTCCATGCTGCTTTCGTGTTTCACTCGAAACTAGGAAGACGAATGCAGTCTATCTCTCTATATTGTCTCGTATTGATTACGTGGAAGTTTACATTAACAGGACAACATCTGGTAAGTTGAATAACTTGGGTTGTGCTGCGCATCCAAATCAGATTACCGCTTGAGGTCGTTGAAGGACTGGATGGAGGACTTGTTGGAGCTCACCAGCTCCTGCATCTTTCCATGGCTGTACTGCACCACTGTGATGTGCGAGCCCTCATTTTCTGGCTAAACAGGCAAATGTCATTTATTCAGTCAGTCAGTCATTCATTCCTTTATTCATTCATTTATTCAACTACCCTCCAAAATGTATCTAAGTTTCATTTCGTATCCATGTGCATTTTCAAAGTACATTTTATAATCAAGATTGCTTGATGTCACACAGCTCATTCAGAAGAACAGTGTTTCTCATGAATATCCACAATATTCAATTTAAGGTGGAGCAGTGGCAGAGTGCTAACCACACTGCGCTATGAACCCGTCGACCTGAATTTGATTCCTGTTTTTGGCTAACACCAGTGGTGAGTGACATGCAAACTGGTCTTGGACTTCCTCCTTCACCAACTCGCACTGATCAGCGTGGTGAAGTATGGTTTGCAAACTCCCACCATATCTGACACGGCGTGGGGAGGATTTTAGCAGTAGATTAACAAAGGGGTGGAACCAAAAAAAGTTGAAGTCATACATTTTTCCCATTTTGGTTTTCTAACTGCAGCAACACGACATTCTTTGCGAGCTGTTATTTCACCTTGGAGAACAACAAAAAGGCAGGAGGACAAAAATTCCCTTCGGTTGTCAGTGTGAGATGTGCCACCTTAACATTTCCGTTCGCAACGACGCGGTTCAGGGTGTGGATAATGAATTCCTTGGAGAGGGAGAAGCTCTCCAGGCCGATACTTTCAGAGCTGTCCAGAACAAACACCAGCTCCACTGGGCCACACTTGCATTCTTCAATGGGCGTACGCACACAAGACAAACACCCCCTGTTTAGCTAGATAGACTGTTGGGAAATATGTTGTTAATGAGTATGTATCAAGGTGGGCAAAGGACACAAGTGGCGGAGGTAGAGTTGCCACCTGTAAGGTATAACAAAATCAGGGAAGAAGAATATCTCACAATATCAGAAAATAGGAGAACTACACTTGAATACATTGTCTTGAGTGGTGTATTATTATTATTGTTACTATGTAACTGAAAAACACTGGCACTTTAAATGTGCTGGGAAGACTTTACAGGGCTTCCAGGACAGCTACCCTCAACAAAAAGACAATCTTGAGAAAACCAGGGCAGGTGGCAACCCTATGAGGACATGAAGCCAGCAAGACAAACGGCTTCCTTTGTCTCTCTCGTGCCGATGACAACACACTGCACGAGGTCGTGATTTGTGTAAACCATCGCTTTATTGTTAATATGTAATGACACTTAGGGTTATAATGGAATGATAAAACAAATGCAATAGTAAGGTACTTACCACAACAAGCTGGACAAGATAAAAAAATAGATTTTCAAATTAGTCATAAACAGGATACAGAACATTTAAACACTAAATTACGGCATTTAATTAAACACACCATAAATTATTGTATTTGAAAATTTTACCAGTCAAGTTTTTTAAAATGGTGTTTGGAAAACTTACAGCACATCTCTTTGATGATGTTCAACATGTCACATTCCTGTACATCAAAATAAGGCTTCATTATGAATATATATCATGGGTTTTGGTGTTTTTCTAATGGTCTTTTTGAATGAAGAATTCAGCAGAGAGACAGATTATTGTGTGTAACAAAATAAATAAATTCGGACAGAGGAACGAAAAACTCACGTCCAACTTTGGTGGTGCTGGTAGTCCTCTATCACCCTGAGAAATGTAAATATGAACGGATATAAAATTTTAAATAATTTTACTTATTTTTTTAGTCATAGCTACGATTTCTGAAAGTGTGTTTACTGTGCCACATGGGCCAGAAGTGACTCACCAAGGGACCTTCAGGTCCCGGGTAGCCCATGGGCCCCATCATTCCCTGTTGTCCTGATTCCTCACCCTGAATACAAATAATAATTACCCACAGCAACATTAATAATACATATGCAGTCCGTTGTCCATTCACTGATGGATGAAGACTTCCAGATGGATTTGTTTTGCCCATACTTCACCATGACGGTCAGTGCAGGTTGGTGCAGGTAGGAGGCCCATGACCCCCGCTGAAGTAACCAGGAATCAAACTCTGGTTACCAGGTTCAAAGTGGAGTGTGCGAACCACTGCACGACCACTCCAATAACATGGTCACAATCAACACCAAAAAAACACATGCACGATTTCCACTTTGTTACTTATTTTTTACTGTATATAACCAAGTGTGGCTCTTGTTTTATAAATGTACACACACAGCTTAAAATGATTGTTTGAAAAATAATTTATAAGTCGTGTTTGTGTTCATTGTTTAATCAGAGTAGACGACGGATAGAGCTGAGTTTCAGCTGTGTCTGTCCGGGTCGGTGACCTGGAAAATATATATGCACTCAGCACACCACATCCTGTATACATCTCGCTATTGCTGTGGCTACGAGTCACGTGCCTACTCTAGGCGACCAGTTACTCAGAAAATGCTGAGTGATAAATTAAGCCCTGGCGAGGGAGGGTTGTGTGAATCACTGAGGGAGGTGTGTAGTTGTTCTCACCGGGTCCCCCTCATCTCCAGGGTCACCTACGTCCCCCTGATGCCCAATGAAGCCTTTGAGACCCTGTCAAGAGGAAGACCCAACAAAGTGGGGGAAAACGCTGCAGCTTCATTCACTTCCACTCAATCACACGTGTTACCTTTGTCAGGGGAGTAATAGCTATTCCCGTTTACACAGTTGTGGAAAATGTGCAAATAAAATCACGTAATTTGCACTTTCTCACCTTTTCGCCAATTTCTCCCAATTCTCCCGTTGATCCCTAAAAAAAATCGAATGTATTCATTCTTGTGAGAGTAATTTCAGAAAAAAAACATTGAACTGATAATGATAAATCTGTTGTTCGAATAATTAAATGGAAGAGACCCAACTCACAGGAAAGCCAGCAGGCCCCATCAACCCCACAGCAGCAGTCCCATTTTCACCCTGCCATCACGAAATGAATGTGATCATTCAAATCTGTCCACAACCATCCGAGTTAAAGTTATTTCACAATCGTATTATTCAACAGCAGCATAACAATCAGATCATGGGTTAACCTTACTATGTCTCCTGGTGGGCCTTTTTGTCCAAGGTCTCCCACAGGGCCTTGCAATCCCTTGGGTCCCTGCAAAAATGGAGGATATCTGAACACTGAAAAAGGCTTTGCTAATATGGTGTTCATGTTGTTCTTAAACTATTTCGTTATTATATTTCGATTTAAAGCTTTCGTGACTGCAGGGATTCATATTCTTGGTTCTTTCGGTAAAGTTACGTAGAAGCGAAATAATAAAATAATAAAACAATACAATTCTCACGACGTTTCGGTTGCAACACAAGCAATCATCATCAGGTGTGAAAACCACAGCAAGAAAATGTATATATATTTCGTTATTACTTGAAATATTGGTTCATTTCTAATCTTTAACATCCTTAGCCCTCATCTTGAATTATATGTATCCATCAATGTCATCATATTGAATTAACAATAATAATGGCAGATTAGGTGATCAGATCATGGCTACTTTAAATGCCACCATTGCTTATAATCATTGTGAATTTTTGGTGGTAATGTTCTTGCAAAGGGCACTGGACAGAAATCATGATGAGGGCACAATATTTGCAGTCCCACAACCCATGTTTCTTTTGTTATTATTGCAAAAGCCATGAAGATATATATTTTTAAGTTTCAAATGTAATTGTCCATATATAGAGCAACTGTGACCTTTGAGTTGTTTATATAGATTTTGGGAAATTTAAATGTAACAATGACCTCATCTCCTTGCGGTCCATCCTCTCCTTTGAAGCCCTTCACTCCCTCTATGCCTGGTTGACCCTTGGGAGAAGAAAATATAAAATACAGAGTGTATAATTAATTATGAGTTTCAGACCATTTTTTTAAATCCAGCAATATATATTCATGGTGCAGATAGATGACATAAATGTACATGCCATACGGGTCATGGGAATTATTCGACCACACTCCACCACGCTGGTCAGCGTGGGTTTGCGACGGCTGGGAGCATAGATGTCGGTGCATAGTACTGTATAGGCCAAATAATGTGCCGCAATGCCCTCTGCTGCCCACAATGTACGTTTCAGTATTTTACTGAATGAGGAAATAACTCAATTATTTATGCAGACAGATAACAAAACACTGCCAGTAAGGTACGGCATTGTATGCTTATGCTAGGCACTCAACGCACCAGCTGGCCGATGGATCCTGGAAGACCATGATGCCCATTTGGGCCCAGAGGCCCCTCTTCCCCCTGTAAAGGACACACAGCATCGAGACCTGGCTTCAAATTGTGCAGGGGCACATCAGCCATATACTGTAATTAGGGATTCAGAAATGGCATTGGGAACACACACACTATATGTATGCATAATGCATGAAAATTTACGAATAAGGATTCGAGTACCAATCATCATAAAGTGACAGTAACACTGAAAAAAAGCATTTACGTGTACAGGCCTTTGTCAATCCACTGCTTGATAAGGGCCTCCCAACGCAGTGCAGGTAGCTGGGGTTATTTGTTGCACTGCTGTCTGCTGCCCAGCACATAGCCCCGCAGCTCTGTGACAACCCGTTCGTGCATGGTGGTCACCCACCCTAGCCCTATCCAGACTAAACCATCACCGGTACTACTGCCCAACATAAAATGTTAGCAGCACTGCCAACATGCGTCTGTTAATTTAAAACATCTCAACAACTGGATTATTGATAGAACTGCTGCGTTTCCAAAAAGATAACGCGGGCGACGTGGTTGAACAAGGAGAGCTACAAGGCACCCATTTTTTTTACATAATTACGGTATTTGGTGATGCTGCGTTGGCAGTGATGCACAAGTAAAAATGACAACAAAAAACAACACATTTGTCACAAACGTCGTCTCAAAAGGAAAATGTGTGACGTTTCGGGCAATGGCACTTCTTCATTATATAAAACTTTAATTTGAATTTTGAACATCTTTGACATAGCCCACTGGGTAAGATCTCAAGCTTTGGATATGTATGTTGAACTTCTTTCACACTGTACTCGGAGGTGCGATTAGCACGGTTCACAACCTTCTATGAATGTCATGCCTTTATTTATTTTACACTGCTTGTATTTCTAGAGAATGTTAATAATAGGTGGAAAATTAACCGCATAATGGAGCAATTTATTTTGACCTGACCAATGTATGGCAAGATCTTTCTGGATAAATAAAGTACACCACTGTATATATAGTTTTTTTATGACCCTTGGGGCTAAACCCATTTCAAACCTTTTAAAACAGTCTGCATCAGCAGCAGACCATGCTTTCCCACCTGATGACGGACGTTTGTGTTATGCCCGAAACGTCGTGATCTATTTTATTTTCTACCTATGTGACTTTACCGAAAGAACCAAAGAGTATGGATTCCTGCAGTCACGAAAGCTTCAAATCAAGATTGTATATAGTTGCTCAGGGAATTTAGTTTTTATTTATTTATTACGCCGTCTCTTTGCATCGCATTTGGAGCCAACATTACACAAATCTTATCCAGGAAGCTGTTTGGATATAAGCATGATTCCAAGCCTGAACACACCTTGCTAATTATTGAAAAATTAGTAACACATGTGTACGAATAATTAACATATCATGCCTTGTGACCCGCGAATGGAGGTTTCGGCATGCTTAAGGAATAGGAGGCCTCGTGAGATTTGGTAAATTCAGAGCCAGGTGTCATATAAGGCAGCCGAAGGTGTTCAACCTACTTCGCTAGCAGTGCCTATGAAGTGTGGAGAGGAGCGGGCTGTTGTTTGCAGGAGACAGTCATCTCTCTGTGCCATTGCCTTGAGCACTACTGTGACTAGCGCGCTGTGGCAATAGAATAAGATGAGGACATTTTGTACTCTCTCCAACACACCAAACGTATTTGTTGTAGATGTTTATTAAGATAACTTTGGCACAAAGGATTGTGCATTGTCATGCGTGGATGTGGAACAACAGCTGCAGCACAGGAGCAGGTATAAACCTCTCGGTGCCCAGGCATCGTCCATCCTGCTTCGCCGAGGCTGCTGCGTGGGTGATGTGACATTAATGATCGAGTGGCCGGCAACACTGAATGTCCATAGGTGGTGGAAGCGCCACTGAGCCCAGCGGAGGCCACCGTGAGGGTTACGCGCACTTACAGTACTCGTCGATGAGCTGCAATGAAGATTCAAGAAATCACCGAGAAACGGCAGCCGCATAAGACAGGACTCGACCAAGAGGCTCTGGGAAGTTAATGGGCTGTGAAAAAGGCTAGGGTTTCCTAAACGGGGGGAGGCTCAATATTTGGCTCTGTGTGCGTTGGCATGTGGGTACGATGGGGAGGACTAGTACTGCATCTGCCAGTCATCTCGGTTAACCCTTAACACCTGAGTTTGTCCGGTGACCACCTGCCAGCGAGCCTGGGAAATTTCACATTCCCTCAATGCATCTAGCCTGACACAAGCTCCGTATTTGTATTAATGCCATTTAGTATTAAATGGCGGCTGTTGTGTTGGTTGTGTTGGCCTTCGTGGCATGTAGTGCTGTGGGCTGTTGTGACATACCATCATTACCGATGGGAATATGATAGCGTGACAGCTCATTTGGCATGACCACAACTTTGTGCTATGGTTACAATCTATGACGAGACGGACGCAGATTTGAGACGGATGCAGATTTGAGACGTCAAACCAAAGCCGTAGCCTTCCAGGGGGTCTGGGGTCCCCCCCCCCCCCCCCAGAAAAAAAGAATCTAAATTTGAAAATAATTTCCTGCCTAAAATATATTTTAAAAAATCACTAACACAGGATGGACTTTTTGTATTTTTTACAATAATGTATAATAGTGTATTGCATTACATTGCAGTTTTTTTTCTTTTTTTTACCTTTTCTTGTTTCATTGTATGTAATGGCAGAGATTAGGGATTCATAGAGTACAACCGTAACCACAATCGTATATACAGAAATTAATTTTATAGCAATATATTGGGGGGGGGGGGGCATTTTGAGCATATTTGAATATTGGGGGGGATGTGTCCCTCCCAATATATATTATAATTACGGCCTTGCGTCAAACATCCATGTTGACGCTCATGAACGTGTGGACATCGCAGCGGTCACGTCGTTTGGAATGAGTTACCTTGTCGCCTGACTCCCCTCGAATCCCTGGGACTCCCCGTCCCCACTGCTCCCCCTTTGTGCCCTGAAAGCAGAGAACAACAACCGCACGATGACACCAATACACCACTCGGAGCATTTGTGTAGAATAAGTTCCCTTCGACTCTGATGTTGAACGTTAAAAAAATGGAAAGTCTGTGGTACGTTCAAAATTCAGTCTGAAAATGACATTAACGTACTTCCACAAATTAAATATATTGTTTTACATTTGGTCCTGTATCGCCAGGAAGTCCAATATCTCCCTGAAAGATAAAAGAGAAAAAGACAAATTAATAATATTTCATGACAATGTCTGAGGATAAAGCAATGACTGCAATTGAATGCTGTCAGGTTTTTAGATACAAATGTATCTGTTTCTAAAAACACATTGTAAATGATTTTTACATACTTCTTCTCCCTCATCTCCTTTGGTACCATTATGACCTTGCAGTCCTTCGTTGCCCTGAAATAGGAACAATAAAGGGGGGGGGGGGGTGGGGGAAGAAAAAACAACTTACAAAATTGAAATTAAATTGCCAAACATGCCGGAGGTGTGTTCCCACAAAAAAAATAAAATAAACCCCAGGTGGAAATGGGGCTATAATATCAGCAAGCGGTGCAGCTGCACATAGCATCACTTGCCACACAGTCGGTTAGGCGATGTTGTTAATAGTCACAAGCTGCTTGCCTTCATTCCTGGTGGTCCAGGGCTTCCAATGGGACCTCTTATTCCTTCAACGCCTGGTTCCCCCTAAGATGAAAACATGGAGGGTTTTTACTTTCAGCGTTTCACAAGAGCAATATGCCACCATTTGTTAAATGTTGCCACGTAATTATGGCTGCAGAGAAACGTGTATGTTTTATTCAAGTAATAATCAAAGTGGGTATAACTATACTCGCAATCCAGAATTCACCGGTTCGATTCAATTTCCCGGCGCAGCAGTAGAAACAATGGGGCAAGTGTCTTAAGTATTCGCACCCCCCCCCTGCTTCTGTCCATCCAGCAGGATAATTGGGTACCACCACAGTAAGTCGATAGGCAGGTCACGTCTGGTGGGGTAAAGTGTGCTTACTCGCGCATCTTCTAAAATGTCCAGCGTGGAAGAGTAGGCCAACTCCGCTCTCCAGAGAAGGACTCTCTTGAGCTCCTTTTCGTCGAGGTTCTTCTGCTGGTAGTGACGTGACCAAGTAATTGCAGGGCTGTACCTTTGCCTTTTACCCATATATATAGTGTGAATAGATACCTTGTTTCCTTTTTCTCCAGGAGGCCCAGGGTCTCCCTTTACCCCTCGCTTGCCTGTACCTCCCTACAAACAAAATAGTGAAGGAACACCCCCCCCCCCAACCAATTCAAAACTTTAACAAACAAAGAAATGAACATAACATGCATTTTACAAAGTAAGCACATTTGAATGTGTTAAGACATTCCGATGTGTGAGTTGCATCTCACAGGGACGCCGTCGACGCCGTTGCATCCAGGCAACCCAGGGAATCCAGCATCTCCCTGTAACAGCGAGAGCCATTGTCACTATTACGAGCAACCCTTCGCCACAACAGTACAGACGCCCATAGGTGCCAGGCAGGGCTTACATTTGTCATGGAATATATTCTGGGGCTGAAAGTCCCCTGGACCCTGCCCATCCCCCCTCGCACATTGGTCAGCGCAGGTTGGTCAAGGTGGGGAGCATAGTGGGAGCATAGAGGTACAGAACAATAATGGATTTTATTTCTGCACTGTCCACTGCTGCCCAACACGTAACCCGACAAGCCTCATACGTGACTATAGATTATATTGGAGCATAAAAAATAGTGCTCATCCAACAAAAGCAGGCAAATGATAAATCACCGCCTGACATTCACCTTCATTCCATCCAGCCCCTCGGTCCCAGCGTCTCCTTTTCTCCCCTAATAGGCAACAAAAGAGATCGATATTAATAAATGAAGAATCAAAATGACCACGTTCTATCCCGTTTTTCATTCTGCTGTGTGGACACATCGTTGCAATTCTCATTTACATTTCCGATAGTGTCAGTTTCATCATTATTTATATTTAATGACACATTGCCATGATGAATTGGCAATGATTTGAGGTGAAAATCATTTTGGGAAAAAAGGCTACCTGATATATTTTAATGTTGTTTTTTTTTTATCCAATTCTATTAAGCAGTAGAAATCACATTGTTCCATTGTGCAGCTGCCCAATTGGTTATGTGTTATTCATGCTGTGTCATGATATGGGTGCATTGTTGAAACTGGACGAGAATGACGCACTGACCTTTATACCAGGGCGCCCTCTCCCCCCCTGTAATAGCACAACTCACATTACCATCATCACACAGTACTTGCTCCAAGTGCTCGTCAAACAGTCATGCCAATACAAGGCCGCTTCGTCGTTTAATTGAACCACCAATATTATATGTACACTGCATAAAGTAACATTGTCTGCAAAGAGTAATCTACTTTGGGCAGACCGTAAAAACATTGCCCTTTAGAAGATAAGTTCCCCTTCATCACAGGTCATAGATATAGTTTCTATACTTAACATTTTTCACAGAGCTATGTCCTAAGAAGAGTGGAATCTGATCAGTTAATGGTGAAACGATGAAGGCATCGCAATACATAGTACTAATTACCACATACAGCACAGCTTTGTGCAACTGTACATTCTTATCTGTCATATAACAAATAGATATATATAAAACCTCACGGCATTGGAACAAAATGTACTTGTATCAACCCAATACATGCAATTAATTTTTGTTTAATAAGGTGAACAAAGTACTTTCTATACGCTTGCAATATTGCTAAATTAGTAATCCTGCTCATGCAATACTTGGCCAGCAGTACCTTATGACCTCGAATTCCACGTTCTCCCTGGGAAATAAAACAAAACAAATTATGGTTGCTTCATTTACAGGGTTATTTAATCTACCAAATAAAATGTGTGTCAATTTCTTTACATTTTCCATATTTTATTTAACGGAGAACTGCCCGCAAAAGGATCGACCATGGGAATTCTCCTGAAATCCCTTCAGGTGACCTTTATTATCACTTTAAAACACAGGCGCACATTGCTCAGTATTTACACTGCCTTAAAATAAAATATATACAATAGGCGTTTCTAAAAATGGCCCTTCTTCATCACACCACTAAGGGTGAATGTTGGGTTTCTTTTTTAACTGTTTGTGCACAAATGCCAATGTAGCGTCGCCCATAATGTTATTTTATCACTAGAGGGCACTGCACCGTCGCACATGCTTTGCGACATAGAAATGTTTGTCACGTGTCAGTAGTAATATATTTTAGAATGCACGGCATAATTTAGCCAAGTTAAATGAAAAACTCAATATATTGTGATGGTTTTTTTTTGTGTGTGCACCACACCCACACCTCACATTAGCAAAGTTGGCTAAGTACGGTGTGAAAGAAGTTCAACATACATACATATACGGCAGTGTCTTGCAATGTTTGAATCCAGCATCTTAGCGGTGCCGGATCAATCATATTATGCCTGAGTCACTCAGCCCCCTTGTGTTAATTTTAGTCACTAACAGTTCATCAAGAACCATGATCAATCCACAACTGAGTAAAGCCCTTTCTAAGCTGTCACCATATGTCACCATATGTTATGGGCATGTTTTGTAATAATGTGCCTAGTCCATGATAGAGGTGTTTTTCGGTTAGATCACGTAAATATATAAATGCGTCGTTAAAACCCGCCATCACCGACACATTTATATATTTACCCAATCTAACCCAGAAAACCCTCTATTATGAATTATATTGGTCGCGAAAGCCTACGTGTTAAAATGTGCCTTGTACCTGGGCACAAGTTAATTTCGTCACACCGTCTGTTGGCTGGACGTCCTCTCGGATGCATTCCCTCCCTTGATTGCCAGTCCATCATTATTCTTGATCACCCGCCATCGTCCCTTCTCTTCAAGTGTTCTTAACAAGCCCACTTTATACATATTCAACACAAAATGAGCTATAGGTGACTACCATTTACATATACTAAGCATTTTTTTCACGTATAAAAGTCAGAGAAAAAAATGCAAAACTCTAGTTGGTCAACCATTTCTGTTGGCAGATATTTCTTTGTGCTGAAAATATCAAACCTTCGATCGGATCAGCTCAGCCTTTGGACAAGAGCGCTGCAGCTGCCCTATGCCTGCAGCTATCATCGCACGGACGACACTGTGACCGTAGCAAGCGAGAGAAGGCCGTCTGCCAGCGCGAGTCCTACCTTCTCACCCTGGGAACCCTGGGGTCCATCTTCGCCTGGGATTCCCTGCAAACGACATGCCCTCTTGATGAGATGGGTGTGTGTGAATCTAAACTGGTCTCACGACATTGGCACTATGTGGAGGTGTGGAACAGAATAATCTTGATCAAAGAATATCGGTTAATTTGTGGCTCTTTGTAACACACACATGCAGTGTACATGAACCAACAAGGACACGGTCAAATTGTAGTATTTATCATTCAATATTCAGCCCATTGTCAATACAACCCAGCCTGTTGCCGATGATGAAATCGCCCAACAGGGATCAGATCTCATTTACTTGAGAAGCTAAACAGGGTTGAGTCCGATTAGTACTTGGATTGGAAACTGTATGGGATTACCAGTTGTTGTAGGCTTGGGCTGGTAAATGACTGGGAGATGGCAGAACAACAACACATTTACAAATGTAACTGTGCAGGTCTTGCAAGTGTTCTACCTTTGCATGTTTGTGTTTTATTTAGATACTCCCACATGCTAAACACTCATGAAATTGGCCAAACATCGCAATGCAGCAGGATCCTACTAAACATTGTAAGACTTTTATATTATTTTATTATATTAGTATATTATATTATTTTATTGTGTTTTATTTTTATTATTTTATTATTTCCATTCTACGTGACTTTACCGAAAGAACCAAGAAGATTGTAAGACTTGGTGAGGCTTTCCTGAATAGAGGGCATTATTGTTGTTATTATAATGAACAAGATGTCTACACTTTGAACATAACTCACCTTCTGTCCCATGACACCAGAAACTCCGAGAGGACCTCTCTTCCCATCAATTCCCTGAAACGGTTTTCAGTAAAGTGAGATTTACGGATGAATAACCAATGATAAAGACCGCAAAATAAGCCGTCCATTTACACGCACACTATTTTCATTGAGCACTGTAAGGTCAAGTGATGGGTGAATTGATCTTACAGGCTCCCCGATGCCTCCACGTATCCCAGTCTCCCCACGTGGAGGCTGTCGTTGACAAAAATGAAAATTACTTTTACGGATGACAAGGGATTCGAAACGTGTTCAAAAATATAAATGACCATGAACGATAACATTTATCTTGCTGTACATATGTTATCGTAGCATGCTTTAAAACATTACATTAATTGTCCACACAGATTACATGTGATAATTATATTTTCCTCCCGACGAACAACACTAACTTGTCAGGAGGGCATGCTCTGTGTGTTTATGGTTTTAATAGGAAGATACGCACCTCACATTCAAATGAGCAACACTGTTGGGAAGAGAATAACGATATTAAGATTTAATTTAGAGCACTCTTTGCTAAGTGTGATTTTTTAAAAGTAACATGAAAATATAAGCGTAGGTTATGTATTTTTCTCCTTACCATAGCCTCCATATCCTCGTACTAAAAAGGAAGAGAGAAAACATGTATTGACAATTTTGCAATGGAGCCATGTAATGTGTGGGGTGCTTATGAATCCAGCTCTTGTCGTGTTTTGGTGCTCAACTGATTGTCAGACTGCACACGGATCTCGTGTATCAGGTCGGCCTCCCTTACGATGATGTCCACGATCTCTTCGATTGTCTTCACATTCTCGGACTCTTTGCTGCTTGTGGCTGTGAAGTTGCTCCTGTACCTGGGCCCCGACACGATGGCACTCAGCCGCTGCTCCTATTCGGGTGGCATCCAACAAAAGCATACATGGACCTGTGTTTATATATTTGGGCAATGTACATGATCGAGGTGCTGTACGATTTTTTTATGTCCCCTTCATGATAGCCCTGTGCTATAATAAATGTTTTTTTTGCACCATTTATTATAGCACGTAGCTATCACAAAGGCACTACGTTTCACAGGCTTTTATTTATACCTGCAGTAATTTTACAACAGGGAGTTAAATTTGCCACGTGACTTTACCCAATTTGGTAATTTACTAATTAATTTTCAACATTCATTGTGATAAAAAATGTATTATATATTTTCGAATGAGTTTTCCTGTGTGGGCTCTGGCCAACCTGGTGGTCAGGAGAGATGGCGACAGCGAAGAGCTTGATGCCTTGGTCCTTGGCCATCATGGCCGCGTGGTCAAGGCCCCCGCATGGCTCCTGGTATCCGTCCAGCGGGTGCCCGTCCGTCACCACCACCAGAAACTGACCGCTCTGTCCCTCGTCGCGGCTGTGCCGGGCCAACCAAAATTTCACGCCAAGAAAGTTTATTTGGAAGACAGTGAGTGCTGTTTAATGACAATAATGTTCGGGTGTTTTATTTTCTCCCATTGAAATTGTTGCTATTGGCGTCAGGTCATAGGATGTTTCTCTTAGGAACTCGTGCAGAGTGGTGCATCATGCCACATGCTGGAGAATAGTCTGTGGAAGCAGATATCATATAACTATTTCTGAGAGTTGAGTCAAGACACCTCTTGTATCAACATTTTAACAGTGTATTTCCCCACATGCTGTGCATTGATTCGTGTTATTTGCATGGCAATTATATTGAAAACTAATTTCTTTAGAATTGCTTTTTGTTGTTAAGTTTATCCTTACCACACCTCCGATTAGCACGGTTGGCTCCGTACGTTACGAAAAAAGTTATATATACATACAAAGCAATGTTTCGAATTCTGAGAGTTGACATATTGCCAAAAGATTATTTTGTGCAGTTAGTTTGAGAACCTGAACTCTCTACGCACGAGAACGTGGTTAAATCATGGATGCCTGCACAGATTTAAACCCAGGGATTTCAGCAGTGCTGGCTCAGTGTTCTGATCCCTGAGCCACATCGAGTGGAGATTTATTTCTGTTAACTCATTACAGCATTACTATGCGATGTGGAACGCGAAAATGGGCACAAAGGGGACACTCGATCTCTCAGACTCGTACAGATGCACACTTGTGTTTTGGTGGCATTAACGGTACAAGAGCGAGCGAGCGAGCAAGCAAGCGGGAGCATAAAGGTCTTTTGCTGGCACAGACCTGAGCATGAGCTGCTGGCTCGCTGTGGACAGAGCACAGTCGGTGTTCGTGCCCCGCCCGATGTAGGTGGTGGTAGCGAGGTGAGACAGCAGCTGCGACCGGTGCTTCGGCAGCGCGGCGAGCTCGCTGATGACGTGCACCTCGTCGCTGTACTGCAGCGTGCCCACGCTCCACGTGAGGATGCGATCGCACGGGTACGTTCTGCGAGGGAGAGGATGGGTGCTCAAGGAGGCTCGTTTGCAAATTGGACAGCTTCACAGTCAAAATTCCCATATCATCGTCATCAGCAGCATAATACGTATAGGGTGTAATTTTGAAGCGAATTATCTAGATTTGGAAACGTGGCTTATATATGCAATGTCCAATGTCATTGGTTTGCCTCAAACATTATCCCAGCGTGAATGAAAAAGTTGGTTTATGTACAATTTTAAAATGTATTTTGTATAATCAGGTGATGACTAATATGATCAGAAGAGTGTCATTTTCAAGAGTGACCTGGGTCATTAGTCTGTCAGTAAGGGACGATGATTTCTACCTATAATTCCTCTTGAGCAATTTGCAGACAATTTTCGAAATTGGAGAGGATGGACCCTGATGTCGACACACCATAAAACAGACAGTGTGTGGTGTTAGGGTTATTCTACCCATAGTAATAATCAGGACAGTCACTGGATTCGAGAAGGGAACCTCTGAAATTAGTGCAAAATGCGCTACCGGTAGGCCACGGTCACATCACTGAATCTGACACCACGGTATTTTAAGAGCATCTGTATCTGAATTACCAACCTCAACTGGATGCCAAACTATGCCCGTCTAAAACACCATTTTGGGTTAAAGTCATGATCATCCACACCTTTTACATTTCCTGAAATGTATGCCCAATATTGGAAGAGGCAATAAACAGTGCACACCTGTTTCTGAGGGTCTCGATAAACTTGGCCGCAAAACTCTTGCTCTTTTCCACCAGATGACCATAGGGCATCACACGCAGCGCCACGCTCTCCGAGGTGTCCAGAGCCAGCAGCACATGGGCAGGGCATTCTGTGGTCCAAACATGTCAGTTGAACTAAATTCAAATTACATTGAATAACCCATCCTGGTAAACGTACGCGTCCTTGGTGTAATATCTAGCACACTTAAAATGGGCAACTTTCTTAACCCCCACCACCCCCTTCTCCACCTCTGTCCTCCAAACAGTATAAATTGGGAGGCCAATGTTAGTTAACCTACAGGCTGCATGTGGTGGGGTAGTGTGGGTGCTCCGACCAAATTGCAAGACGTCTGGTCAGCATGGAAGAATAGGCAAAAATGCCATTGATGGGGCTGCCTACAACTTCCTCGAGCAGAGGCAAGTCTACCAGCAGGGCATGAAGCAAAGCAATTTTACAGCTGCACCCTGACCTTTAACCGCCGACGTGACCTGTAATAATGGATACAAAACGCTGGCTGTGTGATGGGTTCAGAGCCGGCCCAGCCACTAAGCGACCCTTGCAATTGCAAAGGGCCCCGTGGCCAGCAGAGGGCCCCCTAGAGTCACTGCTAGCTAGTGGGTGAAAAAAATCAAACATCAAAGGGGCCTCCAACCAAATTTTTGCTTAGGGCCCCCAAAGGTCTAGGGCCGGTTCTGGATGGGTTGACAGCAGCGTGGGTAAAAAGTCACATTTTGCAGTCTGTGCTCACCGACAGGGATGGACCGCATCGGCAGAGAGTGGCCAGGAGGCTGAGCCAGGATGCCCGATGGCCCCAGAGACAGCAGAAGGAATCGTACCCACACAGCAGACATCGGCAGCGGCAGTCGGAACATCCACTCCCAAGTGCCCTTCCTGCAGCAGCATCAGCAGAGTACACGACGCCGCAGTGTTCGTACAACAAAACCCCCTTGTGCTCACACTGGCTCAGACCTATTACATTCACATTGTGTTTAAAAATAAACGAAATGCTTGGATTATCTGACCTGCGGTAATGAATGACAACAAGAAAGACAATGAAGGTGTGCTGACAGACATTGGGTACACAGGGATTGTTGAGAAGGCTGAGTTTGAGTTTAGCCAGTTTCCCGGCTTTATTACAAGGGAGATCTCTAGTGTGTAAACACACCACTAACACAACAGAGCAAAGACAAAAACATCACTATTGCAGAGAACGAGTACAGAATCCTTAGGGAATGTTGATGGGAAGTAGCGTAGTGTATGCAGGAGATATACTTAGAGGGTCGTCTAAAAATGTAATGAAGATGATTCTGCAAGGGGAGATGGAACGCAAGAGCAAGGAACCCGATCAGTTGGTGGGACAATGTGAGCATTTGGATGGCACTTTCCATGAGAGACCCCAATTCTTGCAAAATATAGAGCACTGGCATTGCCGCTCCGTAATGAGACATCGTTGCTTGTACGCATTTGACTGGCCAACATTAACCATTGACTTGCGTCAGGAATTAAGAGTGGCGTTGGACAATAACTATTGTTTTAGAGGACTTGTTTCTACAGTTAAGGCAAACAGCACAATGCGTGTTCGTAACGAAATGAATCTGTTTAACACGTAGGCTTTCGCAGCCAATATCATCCATAATGCAGGTGTTTTGGGTTAGATCGCGTAAATATATAAATGTGTCATAAAACACACAAATTTGGCCGTCGCCTGATGAAGCTAGTTTGTAATTACTGGCTAAACGTCGTACTCAGATTGTAAATGTTGTGGCTTGGCTCTCCAACACACCGGTGTTGCTGTACTCGTAACGAATTGGCACGTTCTGTTTACGTGACAACTCTTACTAGTTGGCTTTGTCGGGTGGTGGCGGGTTTAACAACACATTTTTATATTTACGCGATCTAACCCAAAAACCTGCATTATGGAAAATAATATGAACTCCCATATTAATTCCCTACTTGTAAACGTCCGCTCAGCCTGCGTATACCGAGAGCAGTGAATGCGCCCTCTGCTGTGTAACAATAACAAAGCATGCACCAAACAAAACAGATGCATTGACAGCCAATGATTGAGGATACGTTAGCAGCGCACACGTACACGTAACACAACTCAACACATTCGTCAATAACACTATGGCCTTAAAAGGAAAAGATATAAAACGACGTTTTGGGCAATTGTCCTTCACAGTACATGGAGAGGTCAAAGGTTGTTTTTATCAAGTCCATGGGGTATCGTGCAGTCTCCAACTCCTACCCACGCTGAGCTCTCGAGCCTCTTATGTGCGATGAATAATGGTCATTGCCTAAAACGTCGACTGTTAGAAAATGTTTGTTTTAAGGCCAGTGTCATTGACAAATGTTTTGGCATTAAAAGCAGCTTAGCTTAATACTGTATATCATACAAAAAATAAGGGAAAACAGCCGATATGTATAATGCCGCAGCTAACGTGAACAGGACAAACTGTTATGGTACACAAGTAATACAAGCAAACACTAAATCATGAACTACATTCACATCTATACAACTTACATTTTACCTCGGGGTAGAGAAGCACACAGCACGGTCCCTACAACGTAACAGTGTCTGAGATAGGAACCTTGCAGAGGTGCACGGATGAATGTGGATGCCATAAGCTCAGTTGGTCATGGTCAAACATGCGCCGATGATGGTGAAATATAATACCGTTCCAGGGTTCCTCATAGGCTGACACGAGATTCTGTTAAAATGCTGGGCGGGGAGAAATGTTGAACATCTAATAGATATCATACATATGTTTGAAATAGTGGCACGGCTTGGGCTCTGAGCTCTTGCATCTGGCTGAATCCACTAACGGGATATTAATGGTTTGTAGGCACTTAAAGATTACACGAAAATGATATGTGAAATGTGCAATTGCTTGTGCGCGTCTATGCTGGCTTAGAATTATAGTGAAAGAATGTGAGACATCACAGCATTGTATAGGAATGAAGTCAGTCGTGTGAATTTAAAACTACGTATTTTTCTCAAAATTATGCAATGATTCCAAATTAATGTTTATTACAATAGTGTGCATATAAAAATTGCTTATCACAAATTTAAATGAGAAAAAACTCAAGAAACTCAAAAAAATGTTCTTTCATAATATATTGCGTTCTTTTTCTGTAAATCTGTTGACCCCTTCGGCCACAGCTGCATGTTTTGTGGAGCGAGTGCAAAAGTAATCCGCATTCTGGATTTCATAACCATAAGCACGTGTGTGCAGAGGGCATGTTACCAACATGGGCACATGGCCTAGTAAAATGTACGATGGAACACACCGTCATCAAAATGCATGATCAATTTACTGTCGGATGAAGGTCTCCCCGCTTCATTGCGATGCCATAACCCATCACGTTCCTGTACGTGAGCTAAACTCATTGCTCCCTCGTTGGGCTTCCATTCCGTCACTAGTCTTGCCCTATCGGCCACTATCCCTTGGACAACGCCTCCGCTCAAATATTTTTCCAAGCGAACAAAATGTCTATAACTTGACCTTTTTTCTCAGGTCCTTTCTTCCCCTCCGTGTACAATAACTCCCAGCATGCATCTCTAACCTGCTCATTTGTATTAGCTTCAGTTTGGTTACATTCGATTTGTCAGTGTCCACGTTTCTAATTGAACACATTCCTTTTACGCACATTGGTATGTTGCTTTTCATTATGAAAAATCTATATTACAAAAGCACTCCAACCTGCTGGCTTACCTATGTTATCACATTCATCCTGGTCCACCATTAACAGCCCTAGATATGCATATATTGTTGTGTTTTTCCACTTGTATCTCCAATTTCATGCTCAGAAAACCTGTATATGCATCTAGTTTCGCTCACATTTATCTTTGCAGAATTTTTTGTTAAGTTATTCAATAATTCCACGTAATTAATTGCCATCGATTGTAATACAGATCGATATGAGCAAATCATATGGCTAATCTTGACCCATGTATGGTCATATGCTTAGTTCTCCAATCCAGTTTTCGGAATATTTTAGAAATACCCCATTTTGTAATGATTAAGTGCTCAATATACAGTATGTATAAATGCACACACTTTTTCAGGCTGAGATTGTTTGAAAGCTAACCGCACTTTAGACTTCACATCTTACTACGGTTATGAGAAACAGCCTTGAGCCACTTGCCTCCACTTTAGGAGTACTGTATTGATCACATTGAATGATTTTTGCTTAAGTTCTGTACATTAAGAATAATTATAATGCAAAGAATGCAGTTATGGTGGATATCACTATCAGGGAGTTTTTTTTCCATCAAAACAATTGGTGTATGATCATGCCTATTTAACCTGTATTTATAAAAAAAAAACATGTCAGATGCCCTTGCATCCCTTGAGAGTGTGTGTCATTTGGAGAAAGGACGGTGTGCGATCTTACATTGTCAGATGACAGATGTGATTGTAAGGTCAGCAGAACTGACAGACATAATGTGTAGACTTTACAGGGCGGCTACATCATACGGAATTTAAATTGACGACAAGAACAGTAAAGTTGTGATTACTGGGAAAAGTGATGACATGGCCGGGCAGGACATACGTGTAAAAAGAGAAAAACTGCAAAAAATGAGCTGTTAAATATCTCGAGGCAAACATGACAGAAAACAGATGAGAGAACGAGATTGATGACATTGGCCAGTACAACAGGAATGTTAACAAAATAAGGGTATTATGTAAAAAATGAATCAAACTATAAACAATAAGATTGCACTCGGTTAGCACACAGTTAACGCATAGCCTGGTTGATTACGTTCTTCCAAAGATTGCCAAATTAGAAGTTAAGTGTGAAACAAACGAGCACGGCAAACCCTCCCCGTAGAGGTGGTTCAAACTAGATTCGAAGCTACTGTGTGTGTGTCTCTCTGGAAATATAATGCAATACAACACATAGTAGTAGTACTATGTGTGTGTCTCTCTGTGTGCGTCTCTCTCTGCTTGTGTCTGTCTGCGTTTCTCCGTGTTTATGTTTTGTCTCTCTCTCAAATTTAGCAATCTTTGGAAGAATGTAATCAACCAGGTGGGGTGTTGACTGTTTTGTTGGCCGACTCTGTTGTATTGCATTATTTTCCAAGGTTACGATGTTTGTTTTCTCATTCATTTGTACCTGATGATGGTTGCTTGTGTTGCAATCGAAACGTCGTATTCTATTATTTAATTTCTATCTACGTGACTTTACCGAAAGAACCAAAGAGTAATTCCTGCAGTCACGAAAGCTTCGAATCGAATAAGATTGTAGCTTTCTTTATCTGTAAATCTTGAAATTAAGTGGCACCAAGAGGCGTTTCCAAGTGATTAGGATGTGGCGCTTTATAAGACGGCTTCGAATTCTGTACTCTGCCCATCATACAAACGATTCAATCCATGGAGGGGACTCAAACTATCGGGGTACATGACCGACTACTTTGCAGTCGCAAAAATAATACAACCGCAATGGTTTGGCAATGTCACTCAAAGATCAGAAAAACGTTCTAACACCATCCTGCGGGACCTAGTTGAAGGGATGCGAGACCGGTCAGCCAACGAGCAGATGGATGACAAACATAGCGCCTTGGATAGGGAGATCAGCGGCCGATATTGTGCAGATCGCAGAAAAAAAACACCCAAGGTGGAGAGTTGATTGCCAAAGCGTCACTGGCACCCACATGACCTCTACGACCCCCACGTTTTTGAGACTGATGACGATTATAGATCAAGCAGAAACGAGGTCCTGTACTTAAGGGAGACTTCTCTCAACACAGATTAGTGGAACCATTTTATATTACAAAATCATACCTACACAAGGTAAATAGGTGCAATTGGCAGCCTTTAGCCGAGTGCGAATACGCCGATAACCAGGCTACATTTCTCATTGAATATTTTCTGGGTCGCTGGTATGGCAAAAATGGCACATGACTCACAGCCACGACCATAGCTCGAGGTATATTGGATTTGACGTGCAAAGTGCAGAATGCTATTTGGGGGTCGCTGATCCGGACAGACGCGGCAAAAATTGCCCCATCTATAACCTTTAAAAAGGTCTCATCACAAAATGTTTTCAGAGAACAGAATGGCCCACTCAAATTGTTTGTATGAAACGTGTCCTGTTAACTCTCTCCTCTTCAAACAAATGTAAACATTTAGATTTACTTTGACACAAGTTGGACACAAACACAAAGAAAACACAAATGTTATTTCTGTGACAGTACAGTATTTAATGTGTATTGGCACATTAGTTTGCCCCAATCAAGCTTTAAGCACAGGCATTTTCTAGTTCACACGCACGGACAAGAAACAAGACATGGACAATTCATGTCATGGTTGCTATGCCGGTACATATTTCAGTTTAACTTCGATATGGCAGTCAGTTGTTACACATAAACAACTATGTAAATTAGTGTTAAACTTTTAAAATCACAATATTAAAAGCAGCCTTGTTTGGATATGTGTAGTATCAGTGTTTTACAGAAGCATATGATCACATTTATGTAGTGTACTGCATACTATACACAATACAAACTACAACATGATTACACAAATGGCAAAGGGATCTGTAAATATGACAGTTAATGAACATAGTAGTAGTTGGTGCCATGCAATACAAGGGAATCATGTAAACTGAGTTCACCAAACTACTGTTTTTTCCCTGCAGTGCACAGCATTATACTCCAAATAATATTCTCCATTTCACAATGTGGACATCTTCACATTACACGATCTATACATGTTACATAATTTAAGCACTAACATGTATTCCTTGATCACCATGGTGATATTACAGCACACTAACAGGTTGAAGATAAAACTATAAATTAAAAAATAGCAGACAAATGTGTAAACTTAAGGGAACAGGAAGACATTTTGGAATGCACAGCAGTGGGTCGAAATTCGAATATTATAAACACTGAAACTCACAAGGTACACTGTATCGTAGCACTTGTTCAATGTCAGAATGTTAGCGAAGATTTTAATTGTTACTAAAACCTCACAATAGGTCCTTGCGCAAAACTGTACTCACACGAATGGTTATTTGATGCGTTTAATATTCAGATTTGCGAGTGGAAGAGTAATAATTGGTAAGCGCACAATGTTGCACGAAACTTTGGCACAAACATATTTATGTCAGACGTCACAGTAAATGCTTGACAATACACTTTAGACTGCTGCAGCGCTTGTTAAGCACCAGGACTTTCACATGGTCATGTGTTCAGGCAGCACGTAGGAGATGTCGTCCCAGGGGTGGCGGTACAGTCCTTGCTTCATCCTCTTTTGATCCAGAAAGTGACCTAAGTCACAACAAAAACAAAATATTTTCAATAAAGTAGTTTTTAAATATGCTGCCATTTTTGTCAAGTTATCTAGAATGTATATCTCATTAGAAATTTTACACAAAGCTAGGCAACACTATTGAACGAACTAAATATATATATATATTTTTAATTGTAATAACTCTTTGAAGACATTACCAATGAATCCCATGCTTCTGCCCAACACAAAGATTCCATTGAGAGCACCGATTTCCACGTATTCATCAGCCTCCTCCCTACAACGAGAGAGATACTCATGAACCACAACATGTCAAATCAAGATAAAAACATTTAAAACAAAATTAACTTTCAACCACCGCTGGTATATAAAGTACCACACTATGAATGATATGAAAACAAATGGAAAAACAATTGGCTGCCAAAACAGGTGCGTAAAACAGAATGCAAGGGAAATTACTAAAGGGGCTGTCTAAGAAAAACGTAGAATGAGATGTTAAGGAAGAATGAGAGTGGAGAGTGGTGGAGGAAGAGAAGAGATGGGAGGATAAATTAAGCAGAAGCTTTCTACATCATCCAACCAGATGACTAAGAATGACATTTCTATGAATTGCACTTCTATGCACAATATTTTACATTTATGGTTTAGTACAGAGCCCTATGTTTGCAGATTTACCTTGTGAAGCTGTCACAGTTCCTCAACAGGTCGACAAAGACTACACCGATGAGACCATCCACATTTAGGATCAGGTTTGGTTTCTGCAGGGTGAAGACACTTATGGATCATGTCGTTAATACAAATATACAACTTACGGCATGTAGTAAAACACATTAATGTAAATTTCGATTTAAAGATTATTAAAATAATGCATTATTACTGTAACTTAGAGTTTCTACATTTCAGAGTTACTTTCAAATGAACACCTGACACAAATGCCACCACTGCTGCTGCTACTCGCAATTGGTGCACAGCAGTGGAGAAGTGAAAAAGGAGCCTTGGTAGCAGAAGTGGCGGAGACTCACCTTGGATGTCGTTATCTTTTCCACCTGCAGGGCATAGTCCAACAGCGGCGTAGCCGGGAAGTGCTGCTGGGCAAACTCCTTCAGGATTTGAACTCGTGTGTCTGGGTTATTGATCTGAAAAAAATAGTCATCAAAGTATGAAAAAAAGTGATTTTATGCATTAGACAAATAACTGAAATACTATACAGCAAATGTAATATTGTAGAACCAGAAATGAACTGTAGCTTGTCATACCGCATGGTTAGTACTTAGTTAGATGTTGACAAAGCGCTTACAGATTTCACACGGTGGCCAATGCCCATGATGAGTTGTCCTTCCTTCTTCATTTTATTGACAAACTCCATGGGGATGAGGCCACTGTCAAATGCGTGGCTGAACTGCTTAGCTGCTGCGTCAAGTGCCCCTCCAAACCGGTCACCCTGTCAGACACAGGATGTGTGCACCGCACCATAACGCTGCGTTATACATTTTAAAGAACATTTCATCACGTCCACTATCTATGAGAGCCTCATCAAACCTTACGACTTTTTCAGGAGGATCCTGCATTCACATTCCAACAAGGATGAACCCTGTTTGGTTTCTAAGATCCGATATCGGTGCATCCAGGATACATTGGTTGGAGATACGAAGAAAACATGAGAAAAACACAACACTAATACATGTCGCAAATGTAAATCAAATAAAAAATCGTACAAGTTGGCGTTGAACACATGGCACCACAAAGTGAATCTCAAAAGAATCTGCGCCTTGCTTACGATGGTGAGTAGGCCTGACGTGAGGCTGGACACCAGGTCCTTCCCAGCGCGTGCACACACTATGGTGTTGTGGGCTCCAGAAACAGCAGGTCCGTGGTCAGCCGTCACCATCAGGCACATCTCAATGAATTTGCTGGCGTACTTTGGCAGCCTGTACGATGATGAAAGAAAACGCAGAAAAAACACTACCGCTTACGTCAAGGACAATGTCATGTTAAACTTTTGTGCAACAAAGGTTTTGTCCTGTACAATTAGTACACGTAAAACTGTGAACTTTTACATAAACGAATCTTTGACAAAGGTTATTAAGGTGCGTCACCTTCGCTGGAACCACAGCAGACCCAGGACGCCGCCCAGACCCATATCTTCTTTGAACACCTCGGTGATGGCCATGCCAGCGTAAAGAAGCTCCGGTCCACGCTCGTCACTGATACTCGTCATGAAGGACGCTGGCTTACGGATGAGACCCAGCTCCTGCATAAAGTACACACATGTGAGCACGTGTGCTGGTAGGAACGTGAGCGTGGTTCCATTAAATTATTTTGCTTGTTTTCGGTCCGAACTCAAAACTAAGTTGTACAAGAATGACAAGACCAACACTATTTCGTGATCCACTGCATTCCTGTAAGGTATTGTAATGGTTTCACATGCAACTGACCCGGGCCCAGGAGAAGTCCATGGGGACAGTGGGAGGGGGCACCTCTGGCACCGGCACAATCACGCCTCGAGACACCAAGTCGTTATACACAGCACTGAAAGAGCAATGATCATCACGTTAAAATCTGCTAAAATTCAGTGCCTATGGTGTGGTTCAAGTGTTTACAACTATAAACATGTTTATTCCACTCGTAACACTGAATTACGATGGCGATTCTTCAATAGTATATAGAAATGATAATTTGCATTCAACAAAAATTCAGTATTAATAAAATGGTGGTGTTTTTAGATATACACATTGATTGATTCTATTGCAGCTGTGATGTTGGATAAAGTGCCACTTGTGTGTGTTCAACTGTAAACAGGTTAGCCAGCCTTGCCTTCAGCCAACACTACGATGTGCTCTCAAATCACTTGTCTGCAGCTGCAGGTCCAGGTAAGTGTGCTTATGAACCCAAAACAAAACAAGATGCCGTTGGCATGAGAGGAGCTGCTAGAATACACAATGATTACCGTGTTTTGTCATTTCTGAAAGTACATTTTGCTCGTGAAAGCCCCCTGCTGAATTAACCCTCGTATCAATATGTCCTCATAGCCCAAGCTGTTGATAGCACCATGCCTTGCCAATGCTTTCTACCCTCTGCCAAAACCTGCAGCTGTTGCACAGTAGACACACGACCTCCAAAATATGCCCTGTATCTCCATAGAGCCCTTTCCCACCATCCTGAACATACACCACACCCAACCCAGTAAATTTTCCCCAAATAACATCTACAAAACCTACGTGCTATGTTCTCTTCCAGACGTCTGCATTGCTTATTTTGCCTTGGCACAATTCCTAGCATGTCTCGGACACCTGCGCTCAATTTCCAGCAACTTATTTTTGAACTGCTTAAGGAGGGTCCACCTCTGTGATACACAGTAATTTAGACAGCACACCCATATCAAATACCCTTTATTTCACATTCAGACGTATCTCTCTTCTCTTCGCAAGTCGTGTTATAACCTATCAAATACCAGGCCTGCTAAAGCAATGTGCCCCTTAGCCTGCTTCTCACAGCCCCCTATATTATGGATATCCTAAGTACACAGTACTCTACCATCTCAACTGTCTCTTATCTAAGTAGGATTTTTAATCGTAATACAGGAGCCCGGTTTATAACTACCGCCATCATTGTTATCTTCAGAAAGTTTTAACTTGAAACTCTAAAGTCCAGTCTCATTGTCTCAGACCGCAAACAGCTGAATGGCTCCAGCCAATGTCTGAATCAAACTTCCGTTTTCCAAGTTACAAAATAACCACATTTCTCACCCAATTTTCTCCCCTAGCTCGTCAAAGTTGCGGGGTAAGAACGCTCCAGCTTCAGCGAGAGCCTTGTTCTTGGCAACGGCCGTCTCCGAGTCCTGATTCGCACAGGCGCCCGCGTGGCCAAACTGGACCTGCACGTGTGCACCATGAACAAACAACGAGATTTTAGAGCAACGCAGAAAATAAAATTACACTCAAAAGTATACAAGTCATTACTGACAGAAAACATATATGTATGGCCATGCATATTCTGGACGTGTTTATCTTTGAGAAATAAGAAACCAGACAGGTATGAAAGCTGTGGCCTTGCCTCAGAGGAAAACATTGTGGCACATGTGCCAATGCACCAGGCTACGATGGGTTTTGTCACCCGGCCCTCCTTGATAGCTTGACAGATTTTGTACTCCTCCGTGCCTCCCACCTGGAGAAAAGAGAAAACAAGGGAAACATTCATGACTGCGTAGCTAAAATGCATACCCTGTGGGTGGTTATCATTTTATGACTTTCTGAATTAACATTACTTCCTCTAGAGCGGTGGTAGAGTGTTTAGTGTACAGCGCTCTAATTGGCTATCAGAGTTGAATTCCTAAATGTGGCCAACATCACTGACTGGTATGGTGAAGTATGGTCAATCTCCATGACTGACAGTGTGTGGGGAGGCCATCATTCAACAGTAGATTGGCAAGGGGCTGTAACTTATAATTAATTATTAATAAACTTAAAACCTAATATTGAACGTAAAAACAGTGCAAAATAATTTGCTTAATAGGATAATGTAAAATTTCCATACCTCCCCAAGAACAACCATCATCTTGACTTCTGGGGTATCTTGATAGCGCAACACATGATCCAAAAAGGTTGACCCA
Source organism: Lampetra fluviatilis (assembly GCF_964198595.1). Classification (NCBI taxonomy): domain Eukaryota; kingdom Metazoa; phylum Chordata; class Hyperoartia; order Petromyzontiformes; family Petromyzontidae; genus Lampetra; species Lampetra fluviatilis. Next base: position 5,702,467 of record NC_136284.1, on the reverse strand, counting down.
GGGTACCTGTTAGTCACAATATGATGAAAGCATATTTTGGCACCTTAACATCATTCAGTTATTAAAACATATATTTGAAAAAGTGAGCACAAATGACTCGGCATGCACAAAAACAATGCGTACTAAAAGAGAAAGGTAAAATTTACTGGGCAAACAAAACCTGAAGAGAAGCCCTTCAGGTTGTATGAAGAATCATAACAGATATTTGCTTTGTAAGTAAATCAAAGGCATACAATATTCAACCTCAAATTTGATATATAGCAATGACATTCACAGCTTTAACTTTTAATGAGACTTGAAATCATTAACATGAGCGAGTACTTTAGGATGGGCATAAAAAGTCTGTTAGGGCAGTCGAGACGAATGACAGAAATAAATATGCAGATGAACGTTTGCCGCAGCATTTTCCCTTTGACAGCGAATGTGTTCAATCATATTCCAGTGCGTCCAGCCACGACTAGCCTTGATTGCATTCGTCGCGCGCGACAACACGTGTTGCGACAGCGCTGCCAGTGCTCACCGGTCTCCGCCGATGGCGACGCCCTCGTAGACGCCGTCTGTGGTGCGCGACACCACGTTGTTGAGCTCGTTGGACATGCCGCCGGACCGCGACACGTATGCCACGCTGCCCGGGCGGTACAGCTTGGAGGCTAGAATATTGTCGAGCATTCCACCGGTGTTGCCGATCTTGAAGCAGCCAGGCTTGATGCCTCCCACCTGTCAAAATGAAAGCCACGGCGCATGAAGAGTGATAACCTAAAGCGTATAACAAAAGAGCTGCATGTGGTTTTGCGATTGTGTGGTGCTGCTCGTACAGTGGCAGGCCCGATGATGGTCACCCCCTTGGCATCTGCCATCTTAATCAGTCTCCGGGTGAGAGCCTCTGGTATGCCTTCAGCTATGATGGCAATTGTGTGGATCTGTGGGAAAGAATAAGGTATTTTATTAATCGACAACAGTTTTTGTAGCCATCAGCTTCTAAATGGTACTATATATATAATTCTGGAAATATAGACCTTTTAAAAGATTGTGAAACTTTTAGGAAATACTACTCAACACACGTGCACACTCAAGTACCTGTGGGAAGTTCATGGTCTCCACGGTACTATCATAGGCAGAGCGAAGCGATGCAAAGTTTATGAGCACATCCACATCCGAGTGTCGCCTCATGGCTTCTGCCATATTCTTGTAGACTGGGATCAGAATTTCCTTGTGGCCCCAGTAGAACTTCTGTTTGTGGTCACCACTGTTGGAACCAGCAAAAAACTCATTTAAAAAAGACATTACCTTCAAAAGAATACATTTCTACTTAAACTATACCACACAGTATTCACTCACTCTCGTAGAAAGAGAACGACTCAAGGGCCGCGAGGAACCACAGACAAGTAGGTAGGCAGCCACGCGATGAGCCGGAGCCAACAATTGCCCAGGCTCTGCGGTACTCTATATATTAAGAGTTTATCAGCCAATTCATGAGTGTTTCCATGTGGGAGAAAAACAGAGCACTTGGGAGAAAACCCACGCATTCAAGGCAGAAACCCTCTATCCCATACAGGTGGAACAGGTGGAGACCATATTTTTGCTGTACCTCTCCTGCCAAGCAGGGGTATGGTATCTCAACACCCATTGGAAGGTTGTTTAGCAACATTTGTCTGATCAACCAACCCTCACCTCTACAGTGCTGGATTACAGGCATGCATAGCCATTACCACCTAGATATTTTAAATGTCATACTATATTGCGTTCAAAATAAATGTTTTAAGTTATATATTTGATATAGCTCCTAGAGAATGCCATCAATATACAAACTGTGCAAGGAGGGCATTTTACGTACGTAAAAGGGTACACAATGGCAGCGACAGAATGTTCTTTGCGTGAGCACACATAGTCGAAGTCCAGCATGCCTTGCACCGCACGTGTTTGCATTCCCCACACAATTGACTTGGTTTGATTTCCAAAGAGTGTGGTCAGCTTGCCGGCTGCATATCAGACAAGGCACAAAAATAGAAAAAAAAACAAGAAAATAATTCACAATCCGTTTCTGTTAATCTCACTGCTATCAACCACGATTGTTCTTTCACTTGTGTTTTTTTGTTCAAAACATACAATACGAATAATCAAGAGATGATAATGCAAATACATTCGATCAATATGCAATCTAACAATTCCAACATGCATTTAAGTGACACATGTGGGTCTTGAGTGTTGTTTAAGTGCATCTGTCTTTGCGTCCTCACGTGGTGCAGCTGACCCAGGGTGGTCACCGGCCTTGCCTTTGTGACCGCTCTCCACGCTCTGGTTGCCCTCTGACGCGGAGCTCTTTCGACTTGTGTCTGGTGTGTACTGCAAATGGCAAAGAACTGTCAAGCCAGAAGGCTGTGATGCATTACGCAACACAAGCTGTCACAGCTCTGAAATCTAACATATATGAATTTAATGTACAGGCCAGGCGGTATACTACTTGTTAACTCTTAATTATCCACATTATGGATTAACTGTGAGTGCAAAAAGAAAATCTCTATTCCCTCTGGTTTTTAGCTGCTCCTCACTTGCTAAAGGTCAGTCACTCAGTGCAAACATGTCGGCAAGAAAACCGATTACTTTTCAAGTTGTTTCAAAAATATTATGCAAGTTATGTTTTCACTTCCCTCCGAATAAGGGAAAGAATAAATATGATATTGCCTAATTTACAAGTTTTTCTTCATAGATATTTTTGCGTTATCCAGGTCACCCCTCTACCCCCATTATCCCAAATAATTGAGAGTTGACTGTACTCAACTTTCTTACATATTTTTTCTCGATAAATTTAAAACCATTTATTTTACAGTACATTTATAGCGCCAAACAGAACCACCGGGGTACTGCTTACGCTGGTACTTGTGCTTGTGTTGAGGAGGAAGTTGGCAGTGTGTGCATCAGCCGGCAGCATGTCTGGGATGGGTTTGAGTCCCAGAGCCATGCCTACAATGGCAGTCATGTGCGTCTCTGTGCCAAACACGTGGATGGGGATCCCTGTTGTACGCCCTGTAACATCAACAACACGTGCCTATTATTTAAGATTCCATCCAACAAATCCATCGGTTAAAATACATATCCTGTAACAGTTTTGATTCACGGTTGGGGTGAAGTGCACAGCACCAGAAACCACTCAAGCTTACAAAACCATTCACAATTATAGCATTGCTGCATTATAGCCCAACTTCCCAAACGCTTAAAATGCTTATGGAGCTATATATTACATACAGTGGCATGCACGATACATGACACCCTTGACAATATATTACATATATTAGATACATACCAATACAAGATACCCGAATTAACCCAATTTTCATTTATTAAATCACAATGTATTGTGGAAAAAGTATTAGTTTGAGATCACGAACCAACTTCTCGCATGACACGCAGGCCCTCTTGGTAGTTGGGGCCTCCACGGCGTACAAACACACTGACGCTGTGCTCCTTCAAACGTGTCTGGAAGTCCGTAATCGCTCGCACAATGCCCTATGCAGATGCACGAATTCAAACGCCAGGTACAAATGTTAAGAACATTTCACAGTCTTAAAAAGCACGTTCGTGCTAATCAGCATTAATTTCAGATTAAATGACCTAGGCAACTACATTAACATGCTTCTTTGTACAAGTCATGCACAATTACATATAAGATACGTACAATGAATCTTTAGTATTTGTGACATTATTTTTATTTCCGTGTAATGTAATTGGAAAATGACAATACATTACACAAAATGCAGCCCAAGCAGCACACTATTTGAACACGTAAAAAATGGGAATAATGACATGTACAGCTAACCTTTAGCAGCTACCGTTGAATAAAGAAGTGTTTTAAACCATACATAATTCATGAACCTGGCATACAGGGCAACAAACTGGACAGAGATTTAACCCGTAATCTGTGCCAACGATTCTTTAAGGTTTCACTTTCCGATGTCATTTCATGCCAATTTTTAAGGCAGCCAATATATGCATGTTTACAATAAATTTGCTATAAAACATGATTAAATGTGCCTCCAGTCATTGACAAGTGACTAGACGATTTAAAAGGTTTGATCACTTTCCAGTTGTTATATTTGTAGATTCATAAGCATCGTGCCCATTTGACAGCTGTAAAAGGCTATATCAACTTCTTCAGGATGAGCATTGACAAGTGAAGTGCCGAGGTTAAATCTCGTCGGCACCTCCTACTGCCCGGCACTGTTTACTTCAAGGCATGTCAAAAATACTGCAATATTAACCGTAGAGATTGTCCTTCACTCCATACCCATATGTTTATTGTGACAGCTCTGAATATGATTTACGGTTCAATTTTACAATTGTTATTCAGCTGAAACTGGGCATCACAGAACTGGTTGACATTTCTTCCCAAATACATTTTTTTTAAAATACATTTTAAAGAAAATTACAATACCTTGAATGTTGCAGCAACGTTTGTGAAGTTTGCAATTCCTCCTCCTATAATCAAAACTTTTCCTGCAAGAAAAAAAACAATATACATTTTTATAAAATCACAGCTGCTGAACACAGGCCCCAAGGCCAAAATCACCAAGCAGCCAGCAACAAACAATACGACTGAGGGTGTAAACAAATTATAGTTCATACGTTTCTTGATTGAGCAAGGAAATTAGAATCAAAATACTTGACAAGCTATGCTTTAACATGTCAAATAAATTCACGGCATTTTTATTAAAAATTTCAGTTCACAACTTCTCAAAAATTACAAAAGCGAAGACGTCATGATGCTTACAATTACAGTACAGATATTAAACAGTGGTGCATGTCAACAAGCGCGAACCCAAGGGCAAAGCTACCATCGTCATGCCTCTCGCGGGTCATGAGGGAGAGGATGGTCTTGGCGTAGTCGTAGGTTTGCTGCTCGCTGGGTGCTCCCGAGTACTCGCCATAGTTTGCCAGCTCCTGCACCCCTCCCAGGTCACAGATGGTGTCGCTGGCACGAATGAAAAAACTATAGTCAGCATCATCAGTTTAGTGAGGGTTTTTTTAAACCAATATTAAGGAATAATCGAAGCATATGTTGTCGAAATTATGTTCATATTTTAAAACGTGAGCACTTAAAATAAAGTGCAATAAACTGACTGTTATGCACATTAGTGCCAAATAAAATGTGGTGCTGTAATTATATTTCTATTTTTCACCGTTATATTTTTTATTGCACACCTACATTGAAACACCCAAACTGACGACCGTGAAGTACGGTCAAATTACCTGCTATAACCCTCACTGTGTGGAGTGGCCCTCATTCAGCGATGGACTAACAAAGGAGCCGTACATGTACAATTATGGGATCTCCGTGGATGTGTCGTGGCTACCTGTAAACAACCGAGGCCCCGCCGCCAGCAACCATGGTCCAAATACGCCCCTTGGGGTTCAGAATGGTTAACTTGAGGCTCGCTCCACTCTTGGCATCCAGCTCGGCAATATAGGCTTCCTGCAGAATTGTAATGAAGATATACCTTTTACACCAAAACAAACTGCAATGGATACAAAGCAATATAATTTTATCCTGAAAGATATGTATGCTGTTCTGTAGATTATCCAACATAATGCAAGCCTAATGTCTTCACAGAAAAATTCTGCATAAAAAATAACGACAGAAGATTATAACCAATATATTTTATTTTAAATCAACAACTGCATTATATTCAGTTATAGAACACGTGTTCTAAAGCATCTTGTGTCGCCCAATTCCCTGCACATCCTGAGGTTAAAATGCCAAATCCGACTATGACCGCAGGAAAGCAATTTTTCACATATAAGCAAGATTACATTACATGTTTGCTGAATGGAAGGCTGCAGCATGTTATTATGTCTGTAATGAGTTTACAAATTACAACAAAATACCTGCAGTTGTCAGACCATGTTTCTAAACGTACATATAAACATATGCATTGTACTCCGTTTTTATAATTGTTATATGGTATCATTATCCCAATACAAAAAGGCAAATTATTTGCATGAGGGAATTAGAGCAAAAATGCCATTAATATCCTAATTAATTTCATGACAGTTCGATTTATATATATATAGAATCCCTCACCAGAACCTGAAAACTAAGCAGGCTTGAGCCTGTACAATGCTTGGATGGGGGACACAATGCACGTTTGGAGGGCAGTGCAGCAAATTCCATTGTTCTGTGAAATTACAATTCTCGCGCTTTCATCTCAAACTCACCGAGCATGGTGAAGTATGGTCAGATAACCCCATGATACGCACGGAACAAGGAGTGACCTCGCCAGCAGCATTACCTATTATGTAATGTGTTTTGTCATAGTGGCTTTAATAACGATGTATACAATCAATCAAATCTCGGGAGCAAGGTACAAGGTCTTTGTGTAGATAAAAGCAACGTATACTGCACCTCTGGGTAGGCTTCTCGGCCAAAGGGAGGAGGGAAGTCAATGTCTCCCCACTTGGTCTTGCAGAGGTAGTCAGCGGTAGCATCAATCTTTGCAGCCATGTCCAGCACATACACTCCATTGTCCGTCACAACTGCGTGATGGTATCACGGAATAATAAGTATCACTATGCAATTGTTTTGCAAGATAAGCGTGAATCTAGTTTTAATGGCAAAAATCAACAAAGGCTACATTGATGAAATATTTTATTTAACACACAATGGAGAACATGTAGATGAACAATATGACATTCAAATGTAAACGCAAAAATAATGAATGTAACTTTAAAACTTACTTAACATTTGGAAACAGTTGTACTTTAAATCTTTTGAAGAATGTATTAGAGAGAGCACAACTTGCCAATGAAAATACATTACCTAAAGGATTGATTTCCAGGTAGGTGAAGAAAAGATCTTCATAAACCTTAAAAAGTCCAGCTATAAATTTAGCCAAAAGCCTAACAAAAAAACAAACACAATTAAATTCATGAAAACATCATTTACATGGATCAAGATGAGATTTATCAATTAAATATATTGCATTCTACAGATTTTTGCACCCCCCCCCCCGCCGCCGCCATTTTTTAAAGCAAATTTTTAGTGCATTTTATAATCTGGTAGGTGTTTTAATGTGCCCAAATTTGTATAACTGTATTGTCGTGAGAATTATTTTATTATGTTTTATTTTTATTATTTTATTACTTCCCTTCTACGTGACTTTACCGAAAGAACCAAGAAGATGAATCCCTGCAGTCACGAAAGCTTTAAATCGAAATTTAACTGTATTGGTCTTAGATGGAAGTTTTGGGTGCATCATATAATCCTGAGAATACAGTAGATGATTCTCCTCTAAGTAATCTTCCCAAGGGCAGGTCCATGGCTCAAACTCCTTCTATCACATTCATTCAATTTAACCTAATTCTCATGGAAACACCAATATTTACACGAGGGTTCTTGAGCCATAACTATGGCAGAATAGTGGAGGTGGTTCCCTTGCCTTTCTCATCAGTATTTTTGGTTCTTTCGGTAAAGCCACGTAGAAGGGAAGTAATAAAATAAAAAAAATGTTTAAATTTTTTCTTGTTTTAGATTTTTATTATTTTATTATTTCCCTTCTACGTGACTTTACCAAAAGAACCAAGAATATGAATCCCTGCAGTCATGAAAGCTTTAAATAAAAATGTTCTCATCAGTGTTTTTAGGTGACATCACCAGATGTAATTTAACATTATACAGAGGATGAACAATATAGATGCACATGTACACCCCATTTGTCATTCCACTGTTGAAGAATAGCTTCCCCATGTCATGTGGGTCGTAGGGGCTATATGACCACACTTCACCATCATGGTCAGCGCAGGTTGGTGAAGGCAGGAGCATAGAAGTACAGTACAAGGATATATTGTGTTGCAGTTCTCTCTGCTTCCGAACATGTAGCCCTCAAACATGATTGTAAACACTTTTACAAGATGAAGTGGGGGGGGGGGAATTCCAGGCGATTTGGTCATAGGCTTGGATATAGGTATAATGACAAAAATTGAAGACAGAAGTGTGTAACTGAATGCATTTTTAAGCACTGAGCAACAGCAACACATACTCACTCTTTGCGCTTTGCGGGTACATTCTGCAAGAGTTGCACCTTGACACTGTCAGCAGTGAGGCCACCCTCCACCCCCACAAGCAAACGCAGAGCCTTGGCATCCACGTCACCAACATCTACCCCGCCCTCGTGGTGAAACAGCACCACGTCACCCTCCCGAGTTGCGTACACACAAACATAGAACTCTTCCTCCTGCAGCGGGCACATATTAGACACATATTACAATATGACTCCTTGTTTTTTTAACATTCGGTAAATTAATTAGGTCTGTCCATCTGTATATCTGTAATGGGGGATCCAATAACTTTCGTAAAGAGAACCAATATAATTAAAACATTTGTATAAAGTTGTGCTGTTATTGGGAAGTTACACCATTAAAAACAGCCAAATCGAAATCTGAGTTATATTTTGAGATGACATAATTACGTATGAATTAATTTTATTGTACGCCTTGAAAAGAAACATCATTATCACTAGTTATATAATTTCAGCAACACGCACATGTAAGAAATCTTTAAAGATTCCATGCATCGGTAAAGTCACGTGACTTTACCAAAAGACCCAGAGTATGAATTCCTGCAGTCACGAAAGCTTTAAGTCAAGATATAAAATATTACTTATAAAACTGGTAAAAAATGTTTACTTCACATCCATATCACACGTATAAATTACACGGGGATTGCTGAAGGAACTATATCCTTCTTAATGAATTTATAATTTGAAAGACAAACAAAACATATTTGGGCAAACATTTGTTTTTAACATCAATAGATCAGAAAAAATAGCAAGAGCAAGAATGGCATTTTAAATAGCGTAAATATACCCGCATGCAATTAATTTGCATGCTCTGCACACAGCACATGAATGCCGTTCAATCTATTTAAGAGCCTACCCTGCACACGGCGATTTGAAAGATGGCTTGATGTCCTGCCACCAAAACCTGATTGCTACATTTCTGTCTGGTCAGGAAATATTGCTCATCTCGTAAATGGATTGCACTAGGGGAAATGAAGGTTAAACTCGTGGTAGCCTAAAATTGAATCAACCGTTTAGTAACAGTGGACCTTTTCTTACACAATGTCTATCACTGAAAATTTACTTTAACATGTACATTTACTTTTTCTATAAGCTCACATCATTACCTAAACAAATTAATCTGGCACATACAGTAAGCATTATTGAAAAATGTATTTACAGCCCATTGTCAGCCACTGCTGGATAATTGAACCCCCCCTCCCATTCCATATTGGTTGTGGGGGATGTTTGACTATACTTCACCACGCTGATCAGTGCAGGTTGATGAAGAGGAGCCCTGGACAGATTCAGATATCACTTGCTACTTATTTAAGCTGGTTAGCTGGGAACTGAAACCAGGTTAGGTGGGTCCATAGCTCAATGGGCATTCCATGTGACGATATGCTTCTGTATCCCTTATCTGGCTAAAAACATGATCAGGATAAAGTAATGACAACCCACGTACCTGCTTATGTGGTACAAATGGTTCAATGACAAAATTCTTCAAAATTCCTTTTGCTGCGCCAACCTAGAAATAATATAATAGGCACATGTTAAAATGGGCAACTTTATTTTGAACACAGGCTTGTTGACATGTTACAGGTCTCTGATACACGAGTAATTTGCAAAACTAAGCAAACATTCGCTGGAGTCGTATATTATCATACACATTGCAGTGAAGGCAAAAAATAAAAATTCCAATGCTGTCAATGACCACAAAGCACATCATGGGTGTGTTTGGTATTATATTTACGTCCGCATGCCACTTACCACACCCATGGCAAGTTTTAACCTGGAAATGTTGACATAGCCAATTTTATTTTTTCTAGTATTTATCATTTTTCAATCTTAATATTTTCCATAACTTGCAAAGGTAACTCAGATCAAAATCATCTGTGTACCAATCTCTATTTTATTTGCATGCTATAATTTTTGTGAATAAAGCCGTTTTTACCTAATTAAGTCCAAAGACGATGAGCCTATTCATATGTGAAACAAACCTGCACTTCCTTGCCCATGCGTGGTTTCAGCCAATCCCGCACGCCCTTTAGGTCCAGGTTGACCCCAACGAGCCCAAGCTTCCCACGCCGCTTGATGAGCTGATCTGGCTTCACCACCAGCCGCTGATGTAAGAATACAAAAAGAAAAATGATCAGACACTTAATTGGAAAAAACTCTTAACCTTCCAGATTCTTGCACAATTACATAATAACAATGTTCTGTGCACCACTAGCCAGAGATTACAACTCTCAAATTCAGGGGTGAGTGCCTTGGTAAAAAAAGAAATTGAAAGGAAAATACATATAAGTAATATAAAAGAAAAGTAATACAACTCCAAATTAAACTACCAAAAATCACAAGCCAATTACAAATCGCACTATCCAATGCTACAACAGTTACTGAATAGTGTTAACATAAATTACCTGGCAGGTAATAGCACTTCACGGAGTGGAGAGGAAGCAAACAACAATTTAGGATTGATTTGGATGCCGGTCAATTTTGTGGGTTTCAAGAGTGTGATTTTTCATTTATTTTGAAGGTCGCCCAAAACCCCCTCCTCCCCTCCTATATACGCAAGACATAGTACATCCGAAAATGTTATTTCAAGGACGTACTATTTAAATTGTACAGGTTTAACAGAATACATAAAAACGTACCTGTGTGAGGAGCCAAGAGTGCTGCTGGATAAGCTTATCCCAGTTAGTATCTGGGCAAACCGTTGCATAGCGAAATTTATTTTGCACCGAGGCCACACTGTCGAGGTGTTTGTACAGCAGCTCTTTGCCGGTCACCTCCAGCACTGCTTTTGCAGACATGTTTGCGTGGGCTTTGCAGTCAGCACAATATCCTGTTAAAAAAAACCCACAGATTTTAAATAACAGAACAGTGGAAATCATTATTACAAAACACTGTTACTCATTCCTCACAATGCAAATTGGAAATTGCAGTACATTACATTAACTCCGTGTGACATTTACATCAATCCAATTACCAAAAAGCATGCGTTTTTAACAGAAAAGATCGATAGAAGGGGCTGTAGCTCATTTTTAAAATGGAGTATGCATGCAAATGTCACGTCCGGTGCCAATGGTTAACACAAACCAAAAACACAAAGTCAATAATAGAGGGGTCTTCATGAATGAAACAGCTTCCAGATAAATTTCCGTTTAAAGCGTTCGTGACTGCAGGGATTCATCTTCTTGGTTCAAGAAGAAGCTTCCAGATACATAAATTCATACCTCCAGCCAGAAAAAAATGCCAAGTCATTTTAATACTAAGGCTTTTCAGGTCTATATTTTAATGACGCTCTGTATTTTACTGGTACTGCTGTTTGATGTTGGCAAAGTACAGACAAACTGCTATACAATGAAGACACGAACAAAAGACAAATGCAGAAATGCATTAGATACACAGAATCTGAACATTATATTATTAAATTACCAACAAAGATAGTAAATTACAATTTAAGTGGTATGAAGTACAGTTGATTGATTGTTTTATTTAAAATGTATGACAACGTCGATTATTTTGATAAGTAAAATAAAGCAAACGGGAATGTTTAATACGGACACATTCTCCTTCCCCAGAATAAGAAATGTAATAAGCTTGGCATGAAAGAAAAACATTTATGATTTTAAAAATACCTTGGTTGAACCATTTTTAAGGTGAAATGGCAGAGTTAATACTTTTGCAAATACCCTCGCAGTCCTTGAAAAGCATTGTTCTCTCATCCCTCGGGTATGCAAGAGGATAAAAGCTTCATGCTTTTGTGATGCCCATTCATGTGTAACTTGAATAATAGCTTGCGGTAAAAAAAAGCATTAGTTATTGTTCTCTACGCTCCATTATCTAGATGGCACCGTGCCATAGGCTAGAAAAGTACTCAAACTAAAAGCATCATATGATTAAATCACATTTCCCTATAAGTCATTATATCAGTCATGCAGATTAGTTGTGTACAAGATTAAGAATATGTGCATGGTGCAATGGCAAGGTAGGTTTGTCTTTGCATGTCGGATTCAAAGCAGTGTACAGAGTATAATGTGTTTGCATAGTAAGTTTCTAGTGTTGAACCTATGACCCGCGTCCCTCGTGTGTCTATAACCTTTGCCTAAGGCTGGCTACTGCCACATCACTGATTCCTCCCTGTCTCTGTTTATTGCCTCATACCTTGGCTGATGATATATGTCTGCCTATACTTAGTTGCATTGCAACACATGCAAATTCAAATTACATTCATCCCTTACAGCTCGTCTATGGAGTGGGCCAACAGCTAATTCAATGATTTCCCATGAGGGTGACCTGGGTTCGATTCCAGATTCCAACATGCAAATCTTCAACAAGACTTCTTTGTTCTCGGTTTGGCCTTTGTTGTCGTAGCTGAGCATGGGATGTCCACCCAATGGGAAGAGGGCCCTGTGAGAGGCAATGCCCATTCACTGGAACCTGTCTGTGCTCATGCCCTGCAATACCATACAGTATTTTACATTTGAATTTAGTTGTTACTGTGCTCACACACCACGGATGTCCCTTTTAAAATAGGCGGACAACTGGCTAAACGGGATTAACAAATACAATAATAAACCTAAACATTCGTGGTCATCAACACTACCAAGATAGTCTATGGGACCCAGCCAGGCATCCCTTTTGTCAACATCTCTGATTTTGAATTAAAGCTTTCGTGACTGCAGGGATTCATATTCTTGGTTCTGTCGGTAAAGTCACATAGAAGGGAAATAATAAAATAAAATAAACATAATAAATGAAAACATTAAAAAATGAGAATTTAATTTTATGTTTATTTTTATTATTTTATTATTTCCCTTCTATGTGACTTTACCGAAAGAACAAAGAATATAACATCTGTGATGTTGCAAAACTTTCACCACCACCATCATCCTCATGAGCTCTGATCTATAATGTGCTGGATGAAGGCCTCCTTTACCCGTCACCATCTCAGTCCTGTGATGTAACGATCCATCCGGCTCTGGCAAAGAGCAGATCTATTTGCTGTATCACCTTGGTGGACACAATCTCGGCGTGATGCAACCTTTGGCTGTCACTCCGTCGTTAGTCTTAATCTACTGGCGATTTGTGAAAAAGAGCTTTATAGCTCATCCGATTCCTCCAGTATAAATATTGATTCCGATTAACTGGCCTTTGAGCGACACATCCTGTCCATAAACCCAGTTTTCATCACTTTGGGTGTATCAATTTCTCCATGACCAATACAAGTGCATTATGCATGACCTTTTAAAATGAGATTAGCACAACATTAACGCTTTACCACTTCAGGTGGCCCGTGGACTGATCAAATATGTGGCCAGAAGAAGTCATTGTCCCTAGATAAAGCTAATTTCCACATACAGAAAATATACCCTGGCAGCTCTTGCTTAATGAACCGAAAACAACTCCTGTAGAATGTCATCAGTGCACACCTTTGAAACAACAATTTCAAGTCGGTCTTCACTAGCAAGTGATTATCTTTTGACAAGTCTAAGCCCAGACACGTACTGCAAATATAAAACTGAGGAATACATTATGACAGTGTTATATACCCTACCCTGCGCAGCATCCAGGCTTTTGCCACCAACATTATCAATTTACAACGCAGACAGCAATGAAAGTGCAGCAAACAACGAACATCGATCCATCTGTCTCGAGACAACACCCACTGGCATCAATCACATCAATCACTCCCCTTTAAAGTGGGCGACAACTCATCACGCAGCAGTACAATGACAACATTACGTATCACACGCGCCCTACACGGTGTATAAATACTTCATAACACGCGTGAATGAATGTAGCCAAGCTGGCAAAAGTAATTCATGCAAAAAGCGGCAGCAAGCTACAGCTGGTTAAGACTTTACACAATGACGGCAGCATCATCATCAGTAGCAGTGACGACCCAGCACTTGCAAGCAGCGTTGAACGCAGTGCACCCAAGTTCGCTGAACGTCACCAAATCTCTCCCATTGACCAGCGTGGTGAAGTATGTCAACAATAACTCCTAACGACCGACACGGAGCGGGGGAGGCTGCCTTCGTCTAGCAGTGGATGGACACATGAGCTATGCATGTGCTAGTACAGTCGTAGCAGTGTTAGAACGTGAGCATTGGTGGTAGCAAGGGCTTAATTTCTCACGGAAAGCTGGCTTGAAAGCAAGGATTACCGGCGTAAGGCACTACCACTTAGAATATAAGCCTCACAATAGTTGCAATCCTACGCAACATGAATTTCACCCTATAGTGCGCGAATACCAAATGCACGAAATTCATATTCATTAAATCCCTACAATTCCCTGAACACAATTATACAACTTAAGATGCACAATATACGGCCGGATGGATGTGAAGCGCTATTGCAATGACAACTTGCCGGTGAAACGAGGCACTGATTAGTCGCTGGAACGAAGCACCGATTAAGTTCTGTAGGTTTAGTTGGCGTTGAGAGACTCACTGGGATCGACTGTCGGCTGCAAGAGCAGAGAGCGGAGCTCGGGGAGTCGGCGCGGCAGCGGTGGTGGTGGTGGGGCAAGTCGCGGGGGGGCTTCGCGCACTCGCTCCTTATTTGTCTGCTCCCCCCCTGGCCCCTCCCCCATTGGCCCCTCCCCCTAGCCCCTCCCCCACTATCCACCCTTCCAACCCAGCCACCGCCACAAACCCCCCCCCCTGACTCCCTCAAACAACCACACTTCTCACGCCCACACCAAACCCCCCTATTCATATAACGGCACCAACCCCTCCCCTCAACAACCCCTCCCCTCACTAAACCCCTCCCCTCACCAACCCCTCCCCTCACCAAACCCCTCCCCTCACCAACCCCTCCCCTCACCAATCCCTCCCCTCACCAACCCCTCCCCCTGACTCCCCAACAACCCCTCCCCTCACCAACCCCTCCCCTACCCCTCACCAACCCTTCCCCTCACCAACCCCTCCCCTCACCAACCCCTCCCCCTGACTCCCCAACAACCCCACTTGTCACGCCCACACCAAACCCCTTATCCATATAACGGCACCAACCCACCCCTCCCCTCACCAACCCCTCCCCTCACCAACCCCTCCCCTCACCAACCCCTCCCCTCACCAACCCCTCCCCCTGACTCCCCAACAACCCCTCCCCTCACCAACCCCTCCCCCTGACTCCCCAACAACCCCACTTCTCACGCCCACCAAACCCCCAATCCATAACCCCACCAACCTCCCCCCCCCTCTCCACGTGTCCCCGCCCAAACGCGCGAGCTCACGCCGGCCCCTCGCGCGAGCCTTGCGCGCCGCCGCGCCATTGGTCAGCGGGATCGCGCGGCCCCGCCTACTCGCGCCCGGATTGGTTGGCGCTCGTAAGGTAGGCGGGGCTAGAATGCGGGTGGGGCGTGGCTTCTCGCGCTGGCGGCGCGCGGATTGCGCGGGAGAATCGCACGTGGGTCCCGTGGGTGGAAGTGGAGGGACGCGCTCATTATGTATTGTGGTGGTGGCGGTAGTGGGGGATTTGTAAGTGGGGGTTTTTTGGCTTCCAGAAGCCCAAGCCAAGGAGGCGCGGCTTTGGCCACAGGTCGGCCGATCGTGAATTGGTCCACGCATTTTTGGCGTGGCGCAGGGGTTACAAACGGGCGTTTGATTCCCTTTTATAATTCTGAAATTGCGAAATGCATTTACAAACGTCCCTCTTGTCGTGTATACAATTGTGAAATAGCATTTTTCCACATGTTGTTGCATTGTCTGCCCCCCTCTTTGTATTCAATTTGAGGCATTATCTGGCCATTGTACTGTGTCTATCACCACCCATATGAAGACATTTCACAATTCCCAACTGGTGCATGTGCAATCCGATTGACAGTCCACTGCTGAATGAAGACCTCGTCGTGGGGGTTATTTTAACATCACGATTAGTTGCGCACCTCCAATTAGCACTGGTTGGCTACGTACTGTGCGAAAGAAGTTGAACATACAGTAAATACGCTGGTCAGTGTTGGGAGAATGTAGGGAGAACTTAATAAAATAATTTGCTGTCCTGTCTTCTACTACTGCTCACGACGCCTACTACGCATGTTTGTGTATCCAGGCTGAATACCGCTGAGCTTCCCAGGTCTCGGGCGTATTCCAGATTTGGCCAGATGCAGGCATAATAGTGCAAAGCCTGTACGTACTCTTTATTTTTCAGGTATTTTGCATACAAGGGGAACAGATGAAATCTGTTTAATATTTTTATTATTTCCCTTCTACATGACTTTACCAAAAGAATCAACAATATAAGAAGAAATCTAGTTTCAATGCAGCGTATCTCGTAGACATTGCGTAACTATATTTTCCGTAACGCAGTTGCGTATTTGCATTAGTACGCAATTAAATCGCGTTGCGGTTTTTTTTTAGGGAGTCGCACGGGCCACCGTAGTCCAAGCAGTTGCAGGAGGGGTCAAAGTTAGCCGGAAGCCAATCCGCCTCCATGCCGCCTGAACCATCTTCAAGACACGGCGGGGGTGGTGGCATTCGAGTGATTGCGTCGCATTAACGAATCGAGCGAAATATTTCCACGGGGGAACAAAAAATCCCAGCAGCTATTCATTCGACAGCTTTACCAACGTGCTACGTGCCGTGCACTCGCCTCGAGGTCGTAACACGGTAACGATTTTACGGAGTACACCGCGGGCGCGGCCCCTCTTGCGTGTGGAGATCCAAACTCGACGTCTGCAGCTCGCGATCAGAGTTGTTGGGAGCGAAAATAAATAATAAAAATACCCGCGTCAACAACGAGGATCACAACAACAACGACGCGGCAACATAAACTCACCATCGCACACCTTCACTAAATAACCACGTAGTAGTCGCCGGGCGGTAGGGGACACCCCCCCCCCCCCTGCTCGAGTGTTATTTTACTCGTGAGTAGATTAGAGAGCGCCGGGCATTTCCCTCTTCTTTTTTCTTTCCGCCCCCCTTGCAAAGCGAGGGATGCGAGCAGGGACCTCCGTGCATGGGAGCGGCAAGGGGACGAACGCCTCTTGCCCTCGCTGCTGCTGCCTCTCATCGTGCTCCCTCTCCCGCCCAGACTGAAGCGGGAAACACGCAGAGTCGCTTTCATTTCCCCCCACCACCCACCCACCCACCCCACTTCCCTCCCTTCCCCACTGATCCTTCTTCTTCTCCCTCTCTTCTTTCCCTTCTGCTAGCCGCTGCTTGCTCCGGTTCCTACCTGGACTGAACCGGGAGATGCATTGAGTAGTGTTCCCCTCCCTGCTGTTCACTCCGTCTGCACTTCCTCTTGCTAGCACCCGCTCGGGACTGAGAAAAAGAGATCTTCATCCTGCTGCATCTCTTCCCCTCCCGTCCGTCTCCCTCCCCTCTCCGTCAACCCCCTTGCATCCCCGTCGCTCACCCAACCACACGGACAACAATTACAGTATTACAGCTGTAAATAACGCAGTGCGCCGGTAGCGGTTACAACAACAACGACGACGACGGCGGCCGGGGAACGAAGACGGCGGCGTGGCGGCAGCGGCCAACAATTCATTTCAGCCGCCGCCACCATCATCATCATCACCATCGCTACCACCACCATCGCTGTAAATAATCACAAGGACAACACCACGAAGGCGAGCACGACGACGACCACCACAAGATGTCTGCCGCCGCGGCGCGGGCGGCGAGCGGCGGGCGAGACGTGGAGGGGGAGCCCCGCGCCCCGGCCCCGCAGCAGCAGCAGCCTCCCCCCGCCGCCGCCGCCGCGCCCAGAGCCCTCGCGACGCCGGGCGACGCCGCCGCCGGCAAAGCCGCACGGACATGCGGGGTCGGCCTGGGCGGAGGAGGCGGCGGCATGGGTAGCCTCGTCGTCGTGAGCGGAGTGGCCCGGTGCCCCGTGAAGACCGCCCCGCCGAGGCCCGAGCAGCAACAGTTTCAGCAGCAGCTGCAGCAGAGGCCGCAGACTGCGACTGCTGCGGCCCCGCTCGGCCCGGCCAAGGCACCGTCGGACTCCTCCTCCACGCCGCCCTTCATCGCAGAGAGCGCAGCGAACAGCAGCAGCAACAACAACATCAGCAGTGGCGGTATCGGCGTCGTGGTTGGCGGTGCCACCACCGTCACGGCTGCCCCGGCGGTGGCTGCCGAGGGCGGCCAGGGCAGAAGCCGAGGCAGGAAGACGCGGCGCAAGAAGTCGGGCGGCCGTGCCAAGGGCAGTGGCGGCAGGGGCTGTGGTGGGGACGATGGCGGCGACGGTGATGGCGGTGGTGGTGGTTCGCAGGTCGACCACGTGAAGCAGCTGCTGTTGCTTCACCTGGACATGATGGAGGAGCAGCAGCATCAGCTGCAGAGCAAGGAGAAGGAAATACAGGCGCTGAAGACGGAGAAGGAAGCGGTATGTTGGGGCCATTGCAATGCGGGATGGGGGGAGGTTGTGCTGGGGATGTTGAGGTTCAGGAACTAGCCATGGGCTCTCATAGCTCGTGTTGTGTAACCCCCCTTCTTCTTCTTACTGGCTGTGCTTATGTTGTGGGTTGATGTTTGTAACTATAAATGTACTGTTATGTGCCCAGCTGTGCGTGTGTATAACTCAGTGGTTGGTGTTTATTCATGATTGTCCATCTGTGACATGCAGTCCAGCGTCTTGTTTTTACTGTGTGCTTCATGTTGACGGCTTGTGTACTTTTAGAAATGTGCAAATTGGACGGGAAGTACTTTTATAACCATTCACCTCCGTGACTAAATAGGATATTATAGCCTTCCCACCCTTTGCAAGCACACGCCTCGACAATATCCTCCGTACGTTTGTGTGAATGCACCACAGTATGTGCTCGTGTCCTGGGATATATAAAAGAGACCAATGTTGCAGCACAGGGATTCCCTCCCCGTCGTCACCGTCGCCATGCTGCTGCCCGCCAGGCTTTAATATCTGGGGGACCTTGGCCATTGCGGCCACAAGGAAGCCCCCTGCCGAGCAACAACAACAAAAACCATCGACCGGGGACGGGGGGGTGGAGGCGAGTTTCTGCCTCGCCCGGCGGGAATCCGCTTATGGGAGTAGGAGGAGGTAGAAGCCTCCCATGGGCAGGTGGGCGGGCTGGTAGGGGAAGGCCCCCTGGGATGTAGAAAAAAAGAGACGCATTCCTCCGTACGCTGGGTTCTTATGTCTCCATCATCAATCTTCATATGACGCCATCATGATTGGCCCCTTTATGATGTGTGACCGCGTGTTTGGGAGGGTTGGGGTGGGTGATGTTCGACGCTTTGTCCTCCACGTGCCCAGGGGAGCTTCTTCAAGAAACTCAATCCAGCACGTGGACGAAGCTGACTGGTCATTGTCGACTGGCAAACCATACAGAGCTATCCTCCTTGAAAGTTCTCTCCCGCACACACGGAAAGGACACCTGCCGTGCGAGTCACTTGGAGTCGTCCGGAAGGGGGTTACGATGAGTGAACTAAGCAAAGACAAATCACAACTTGAGTCTTGAGCGACATGCCGAACGACATATCTCGAGAGCTTTACGGAACACAACCACCGAGCACCACTTGTGTGGTAGTCGATTCTTTATAAATGACCAAGCCCCATGCTTTAGGCTGCTGCTGACGGTGACTCTGGGGTTCTGTGCCTCTACCCCGAGATGTAGAGATGACGTCTTGCACTGCTCCTGCGACAGTTACCAAATCAGAGGTTTTTTTCTTCAAATTTCTTCCACCAAGGGTCTTGAACGTCGATGTTTTTGTCAGTGCTGGTACAGTATTGCTGTACCATTTTTGAAACTTACAGGGCCTTGTTATAAAAATACTATTTTTTTAAGGATGCGTTTAAGTTGGGTTTTGTTTTCATCGAATCTCCGTCGACCCCAGTGACTCACAGCTGATGTATTTTTAGTGTGTATGTTTGAGCTTTTAAGGAAGACTGGTACAGTTTGTCGATAACGATCCGTTCGTTTCGTAATATAAAGGCGGTGGTCTAGAAACTTGCAGGGGTTTTTTTGCGCGTTTGCATCGTTTACCTTTTCTTTTAACCTTGGAGAAGCTGTCAACAACCGCAGGCGTTGTTGCTATCAACCCATCCAGCAGCCAACGTTGCCGGTGCTGCCGCTCACACAAACACGTGAAACTAAAGGCCAGACCTGCACCACCGTTGCACTGAGTTGGTAGGATACGGATATGGTGGGGGGGGGGGCATGTTGGTTAGTGGTGGTAGGAGCAGCACACCACGGTACGAACGACACTGTTAACAACGACGACGTTAGGGACTTCATTGCGCTAACGAACGTGGCGTCGGCTTCGTACATTTCCCAATATCGTCCCCCATCATCGGCACTTGTAATTCAGTCACGTACGGGGACCCTCCACACTGCGGGTCCACGCATGGCCCGGGAGGCGGGGGGGGGTCATGGGGCCCGAAGCAAAATGAACCCGGGAGAATGATTGTGTGTGTGTGATGCTGGTGCTTGCTGTTTGTATGGTTATGGGGGACAACGGGCTTTGCGCTACTTAAAGAGGATACCCGGTGCAAGGTACACACGTATGATGTCGTACACGTACCGAGGTCGTCTGTGTCCTTGTAAGATTGTGGGAGAGCACAGTTACTCTCACGATTAGAATGCGTGCGCTCTATTTATGTTGTGGATGTTGGCACAGTATGTTATATATACACACACCGCATGCTGTGTATAATCACGTGTAGTCATTCGGTAGTGTGCTGATTATTATGTCAAGCACAAGTACCTGTACTTTATTTAAGTGTGTATACTGTACGATATATGCAGAGTAGTAAGTTCAGTAGAGGCATTGTTACAGTACATGTACGTGTAATACAGCTACTATAATGAAGGATTCTCACTACATTAAGCAACGTGTTGTGGAGCAGTCTGTGTACTGTAGTATTACTGTATTTATAGTATGTCCGCATGCACATACACATTGTACAGTATATGGAACCACGTACAGTATATACAAGTATGTTGTGGTAAGCATTGTCAATGTTTACAGTAGATGTAATTATGCGTATAGGCTACATGGTATGCATACTTTTGAAAGAGTACTCCATAGTTTATGTACGTTCAATACTAAATATAGCATCCATGTGTACTGTTCTAAGGGCGTTGTATACATTATACGTAAGCACGTGTAAACAGTAGAGGGATTTACTTTAGTTTTGTACCATACAAATGCAGTATTGTTGTATTATAATAAGACTATTTTATGTAACGGGCATATTCAATTATCTGTAAACAGCACGTCCGTATCTAAATTACTGAAATGTTGTGTTTTTATTTCTAGACGAGTGTGCACTGTCCATCGTAGGACAAGAAAATTGCCAGCGCGGCTTGTGCAAAGCGTATTGCGTCAAAGCTTGTGTGTCATGTGTACATTATATAGGTAGGTAGTGTTCAGAGCGAGTACTGCATGCCTGTCGACATACGGTAGCACGTAATCACGTACTGTCGGAAGGATGTAAATGTTCAGAGTACTGTAGGTATACAGTAGATGGTGGGTGTGTATATGGATTGCAGCGAGTACCGTATGTAATCGTGTGTAAACCGAATGTGCGTAACCTAGCCGGTGAAAGCGTTGTCTTAATACTGCGTACGTGCATTATGCTTCTAAGTAGGGGCCATGCTAATTGCGTGCGCCACGCGTATTGTAATGCGGTGTGTGTCTGCTGCCGTTTCACGCGGTGACCGCGCCGGCTCGCTCTGCTCATGGCTCTCGTTAATTGAAAAGTCCACGAGCTTCGTTCTCGGCACATTTAATAGTGTGCGTGCTTGTATGCTGTTCTCTCATGCCCGTGCGTGGCTCGCTCTTTTGCTCGCGTTTCGTTATCGTCCTACCCTTGCGCTATCTTGCACGTAGTATTATCCAACACCCGTGCTTTTGTCGCTCTTCACGCCGATTGGCTCGTGTGTTCTCCATACGCTCCCTCCTTTGTGTTGACGTGTGTTCTATTAGCGCGTGTCCCTTCTGTAAACGCTCGTGTGATGTTCGCGCTCTCGTGCAATTTTTACGTGCGTGGCTCCCGCATGAATCGTACATTCTCATGCACGTGGTTCTGTGCGCGCGCATTTATACCCCGCCCCTCTAGTTACGCCCCCTACCTCCTAGCCACGCCCTTCTCTCCTAACCACGCCCATGACTCCTCCCACCCAACCCCGTCTTTCTCCCTCCCCCACCACCACACCTCGCCCCATTGCTTTGACGTGCCCGCGCACGCACGTGACCGCGTGTTTTCGCGGGAGTGCGCGTGCTCGCACACGTGCCCGCCCTCTTCCGGGTGCCGGCGATGACGGGAATGTGCGACACGTGGTTCCCCCACAGCTATTAAACTACCTCCCACCCTTGCCCCACCGCCCCAAAAAAAAATAGTGGCATAGTTATTCCTTGCCCTGTAAACTCTGGCTTGCAATAAGCGCCACTGTCAAATGTATTAACGAGCCCCGTTACTTACAAACTATTTAAAATCTATATATTTGACCAGTTACGACCCACTGAGCTATATAGCTCTTTTTCAGAAGCGACTTGGCCACAAATTAAAACGAAGTGGTTTATGTGGAAATTGATAGTAGCCAAATACTCCAAACGCACAGAAGTGTGTGTATGTAGCTACAGGTCACGAACTCTTGAGATGTTTAAGCTGTCAAAATTCGACTTGTGCCACTTGACCTTTCAGAAACCCACGTGTTTTAGTGCTTTGTGGTTGTACTGGCCTTGATCATTATCGTCCGTGTGTACAAATTGTAAATGAGCCCCTTTTGTGTTCGTGGTCACTCTCCAAATTTTAAAGGTGACGTATGTAAGTTGAACTTCTTTTGCACCATACGTACCCAACTATGCTAATTATAGAAATAATGAAAGTGCTTAGGGTTGCAGTCGTTAACATGTGATCCAGTCTGACTTTATTTTTCGTGGAACATTGATATGATTAAAGTTCTGTTAACCCCAATGCACAAAACATTTGGTTATCCACGTGTGCATATGGAGGTGCACTCATAATTACAATAGACTGTTAAAATTTAAAGCATAAAAGAGTATGATGAACTTGCAAAATGTAACAAAAATACATTTAAATTTTCTATTAGAAAAGGCATTCCTCAATTGGAATCATGGCTTTTCAGTGGTCTGTACAAATATTGCTTTCAGATCACCTGTTACCTTAATTCCATAGTTTGCACAATAGCTTCTCATTGTTGCACTGTCCATCGTACCATATAAACTAATTAAGGCAATCGTTTCCCTTGAGGTGCCCCAGTCAATATGTTTTTGGTTGTGGGGCAGCTGCTGTCACGGTTGGAGCGCATGGAGAGGCGAATGCTGCTGGCACGGAGAGATGGTGAAAAGAATGACCAGCAGATTCGGAGGGACCGCAAGGAGCAGCTCAAGGAGAGGAACGAGGAAAATGAGGGTCTGGAGGGTTCTCCGCAGGAACAGCCTCCACGGTCGCCCCTGTCACCACAAAAAGCTACAGATCAGCATGGCCACAAAAGGTGATACATGCTAAAGTTTGGCCAAAATCAATGTCAATGTGGTGCTGTTATATTTTGTAACATTGGCGCTATATGTTAATTGACATTTAAAACCCAGTGTAAAAATGATTATCAATGCTGTTGGCAAGCATAATTGCAACATATTTTTGCAGATTCAGCGACTTTGTTTTTTTGATAATAGTTCCAACTTTACAATGATGTAAACATTTTCACTTTCTCTTAGGCCTCAGAGCCCTGGCGAACATGACCCAGGGCCCACTGCAAAGAAGCTGGCAATGGAGAGTGAGAATGAGAGCAGCCAGCCAAAGGCACTTACGCGAACTCCAAGCAAGCCTGCCAAGGGCAGGACTTATCACGGAAAGAATGGGAGAAAGTTCTCCAGGCGCAAAGGTTGGGCCCGATGCAAAGCATTGACTGCCTTGAACAGTGCGGCAGAGACGACAAATGCTGATTCACTGTCCACAGTTTGCCGCCTGAAAAACAAAACGGACAAGACAGAGGATTCAAGCCCTGTGCGGGAATCGTCAGAGCCATGTGAAACCCCTGAAATTGTGCGACCGTGGGAACGGAGTAAGGGAGTGAATCGTAAAAAGAATTCATGCGTAAAATCTGCTTTGCCTGCGACACCAGAATTAACAGAAACAGATATTGGCAGCCCACGAACACCTTGGCATAAAAACAAGAAGAAGGTAAACTCAAATCACCTGTCACATTCCCCTGCTGAGTTGAGCTCAAAAAACAGCAAAGCCAAGGGTGGCAGTAAGGCAGCATTGGAGCTTGACACGCCAAGGCCCTCACAGTGGTCAAAGGGCAAAAAAGGTTCGAACTCGGCGAATCATTCCCCCAGCTCACCTGCCGAGACCAGCACACCTCAGAGCTCGCGGACAAAGGGTGGCAAGGCCTCATTGCCGGTTTGCCCCAAACGTTCGGGCTGGTCCAAGGGTGGCAGGGCACGGGGGAAGTGGAGGCAGGCACATGCCAGCCCGGCACCCGGAGGCTCGTGCTCGCCTCTGCGCGCGTGCACAGCAGACGATGGACGGGACGAGGAAGAGGACCCTGTTTTACGGACGAGTGAAATGTACTGGTGTTACCAATTTCAGCCACCTGCCGTCTCCATGGATGAGCCCATCCTCACAGAGAAGGACGACACTGTCGCAAGTCAGTGTTTTTAGCTTTGTAATGCACTTATTTTTTCAAGTATCCTGATATGGAATGTTACCTGTTATTAGATACAAATTTGAGAGCAAATGAACCTGTATACTAGAGCAAACGTGTTTGTAATTTTTTTGTTACAGTTCCCTCATGGAGAGAAATTAAACTGGAGCCTTTAGACAAAATCCAGTCTGAATATTTGCTGGAGGTAAGCTGCTCACTCAACATTTTTAAAATATTTTCATTTCTTTTTTCATGAAATGCCGCGGCCACCATTGATTGTTTTATTGAATTGATTTTGAACAGAATACTGAAGATGAAGCCTTCAATAAGAGACACACCAAACATGAGTTGGATGAAAAAAGGAGGAAACGGTAAGCCTATCAATAATCACTATTTCGATTTGGGTAACTATTGTTTTTCAAACTTTTCAGCCACTAATATGCTATACAGTTTGTGGCTTCATCAGTGTTTTACAATTAAATTGGTTAAGTGTTTTAAGAAGTTGTGTTAACACATACCCGCCATTGTATGTATTTTCCTGGAAAATATGCTTAACACTGCAGTGTGTGTAAAATAATGATCCAAGCAGCAAGAAAATAGCCTACATTCACAGAACGCAAGTTGTGCGTTGTTTCTATATGTTGGGAAGTGCTTGTGATCTGACACAAAAACTTGAACAGGTGGGACATCCAGCGAATTCGGGAGCAGAGGCAGCTACAACGGCTGCGGGAAAGGGCATTTCGCAAAGAAGGAATACCTGAACCTGAGCCAGAGATGTTATCCTTCTTCCCTGAGCCTGAGGATGGTGGGAGACTGCACATGTACACACATGTTCAAGCAAAACTCATTATTTATGACTTTGTAAGGCTAGTTTTTACAGCTTCCAGAATTTCATATTTTTATTTTGTCATTATGAGATGGGCAATGGATTGCATACTTTTTACATCTTGTTCTTTCAATTTGTATACAAACATGTCCATTTCTGTATGTATTTCAACAAATACAGTGGTTGAGTAAAGTTTTTTAGTGTAGGTGTTTCCTGAAATGTGTTGACTTTGTAAAAATAAAATTAAACACTAGCTATTAAAGCACTATATTGCGCTGGTGAAGTATTGTGTTTGTAATCGATATAATTTTGCAGTTTGACAAAATGTTTTAATAGTTCTCTTAATTTGGGGTTTTCTGCTATATTTTTTTTTACAGTGGAGGAGTTGGAGGTAACACCATTGCTGCCTGTCATTGCTTTTGGAAGGGCTTTACCAAGATTATTGCCACAGTATGTACCACATGAACATCATCTTGTATTTTGTCTCAAATAACATATATATTTTTTACTTGTCTAGAAAGTCTAGCAATGGCTGTTGTAGCTTGCTCTAATAACAGTAAACCAAGCTTCATTTGATTACATTTCTCAATTTGAAATGCAGTATATTCTGCTGAAGGAGTAAAGATAGCTGTTAAATTTGCTCATTTGTTGCTGTGCTGGGATCAAGAAACATGAGCAGCCCATCATCATTTGGACTTTGCGATCTATCCATAGCATTGAAATAATACGTGTTTTTCCTTTAAATATGAATACTAACGGAACATTTTACACGGTTCGAATATATCGCATGATCAAAACAACATTTTTTCTGCATTTGAAGGGACTTTGAGCTACCGTGGCTTGATGACAGAACGAGGCAGAGGTTGGAAACCCCCAAGAAAACGTCACATGGCCGAGGGCGGTGCAGGTGAGGTCTGCTTGTCGGCGGGCCCTCAATCTGTCCAGCTGCCAAGGCAAACTCTGCGATTCTGCACACTCGAGCTCGCTCACCGGCGTGGACGAGTGCCACCGATCACAAGTTTGCCCGGGAACTGGGAGGACGGCTTTTGGAAATACTGCCGACATACCAGACTTGAAATTTTATGAGACTCGTAAAGAGATTTTGTGATGATGTTTACACGTTCAGGTCCAACGAGGAGACCTCCACATTTGTTTGCTCAGGCTGTTTTTTTTTACGTTTTCTTTTCTGTTTATGAAGGTTGCACCTCATGGTTGTGCAAAACTGAATGATGTGAACCAAGATTTTTTATCTAATGGCAAGTTTTGTTGTTTTGGTTTTTTGCTCTGTTGGCTCCACTTTCTACGTGGGTTTGCCTTTTGTCATTCCTTTATAAGATCTCTTAAAACTGTTTTTATTCGTATAAGCACATTTGCACTTGAGCATGCATACAAACAGCATTCATTTATTTTAACAGTTGACAATTTAAAATACGGGGTAAAGATGTTGCGTTGACTTAAAAAAAGGCAAGTCTATCTAACAAATCACAAAAGAATCTGTGCAAATGTTATTGCCATCATTTTTTGTAAGCATTCTAATCATTTGTCCAAATGACTGCATCCATGGTACTGTAACTGCTTTAATTGTGCTGACATGCTTGGTGCTTTGTATTGCCATTGGAAAGCAGTGTGATGTAGATAAAAACGCTCCATCTTATAATCTTCTGTAGACATTGGTGCTTTGTGCACAGTGTACCTGACATTAAACTGCACTATGTAAGCTTCTCTATGTTTTAAAGCAGTTCTGGAACATGTGCTTTGCATCCCAAGTAGATCTGTAAAATAGGAATATCAATTATGGTAAACATACTTTTTTGACCTCTTATTTGCATACCATTTTCGAGAAGTGCTTGAGGATTTGCCTCGTTTAAGTGTTTACAAAAAGGAAGGTAATGTGTATGATTTTTTGATGCACTGAGTAAAGAATTTGACAATGTGCAGATGGAGAACTAAGAATTTGACAATGTGCAGATGGAGAACTTACACAAGATAATTGACTTGATGCACTTAAATAGTCGAAAGACCAACACTTACTGTATTGCTGCAAAATATTGTTTGGTACTAATACTACATATGC
This sequence comes from Lampetra fluviatilis, assembly GCF_964198595.1. Classification (NCBI taxonomy): domain Eukaryota; kingdom Metazoa; phylum Chordata; class Hyperoartia; order Petromyzontiformes; family Petromyzontidae; genus Lampetra; species Lampetra fluviatilis. Next base: position 5,674,922 of record NC_136284.1, on the reverse strand, counting down.
ACAAAATTACCTATTCTCCAGCCAATTTATTGGCCACTTGTTGGTGTGGATCATTTGTAGACTTTTGTAATCTGAAAGCCATGAAGGTTGATTTTTGGGCATATACACGATGACACTTGGTTGTACTTTACCATGACTGCAAGGATTCATACTCTTTGGTTTTTTCGGTAAAGTCACGTAGGTAAAAAAAAATAAATTAAATTAATTTTTTACCTACGTGACTTTACCGAAAAAACCAAAGAGTATGTACTTTACCAGTTTAATTTTGGCTATTTTTTTGCTATTGAGTCTGGGATGAGCGTCCTAGCAATTTAGTGCATCCAAAATGTCTGATCATTCGCAAATAGTAACATGGTCCACACCATTGCTAAATCAAAGTCTCGGCAATTTCTCATCCATTTATAAGAGGATATGTTTCTCTCGTGTGATATGGTGTACAATACAATCGTTTATGTCCTTCGCCCCCTTCGAGGTTGAACAATGCTGAATTACTTTTGACTGCAAGATTGTCTTGACACCGATTGATTCAAAAGATCCTCTTGTGTTCAAAGCACATGATTCTGATGCATAGATTAAAGAAAAGCTCTAATGTTAACAAATCCATTCTATTCAAGTACCTTGCTTTTTTAGCCTGTGCTTACTGTTTCAAGTGTGTGGTGTGTACTGCACCATGGCACGTGGTAAATGTCAATATTGTATTCAGTATATTGTGACCACTGGTTTAACTGAATATTGTCTTCGTATGGAGACGGCTTAGATAATACAGTGTATATATTGTTTAAAACAGTGACGGATTCTGTACAGTAAAAACTGCCATTTAATGCTGAAAGATGTTGCTGGGATGGGCTGTAAAATGTAAACTAAGGAATTTGTTTTGTACTGACAAGTTTGTCATGAATGTAGATAATAAACCGTAAAATGTTTCTTGTTAAAAGCTATTTCATGGCGTTTTTGATATTGTCTTTGAGGAGAGGAGCTGCGAGCACTCACAGCATGCCCGGAGAACTTGACCGGAGCACATCGTGGGCAGCGGAGTGAAGTACAATAAAACACAATTGTACTGTACTTATATGCTGCCATGTCTTTGCTCCCACCTTCAACAACCCACATTGACCGGTGTGATCAAATAAATCCCGCAACCTGCACGGCGTGGAGGTCGTTTTCACCTCGCAGTGGATTGACACGGGGATTGTCGAAGTATAGCACAGTACCTCTCATCAGCAACTTGGGACGAAGTGTGGTTTTGCAACAGTTTGGCTGGGTCGCCATTGAAAAAAGGATAATCTTACATTAATGGGCCTCACTCGAAATAAACTGCAGCTTTTGTACGATGACATGACTTTAATGTACCGTACATCACAGCGTGTATCGGAGGAAGATCGGTTGCACACTTCCCAATGAACATTCAAAAGTTCGCCTTAACGAGTTTGCCCAGAAGATGGCAGCATAGGCACTTAAGTTTGTCACCGTGAAGACGACTGGCACGCACGTCTTGAAGGGCTGCGTAAAGTCACTTTGTTCGGATACAAATTATACATCGCAGAAGTGTGCAAAAAGATGAGCGAAATTAACACGTTGAGGATAGAAACATTTACAAAATGCATCCCGTAACTTAAGCAGACGATACGCCTTCACATATCCCTATCCCTCCATGTAAAATAATATATTAAAGTACATTTTACTCATCAGCAACACGGCCTTGTGGGAGTGCATCATTTTAGCAGCAATTCATTCAATGCGGCAAATGTTTATAGGCAATGGGCCTCTTCCACCAAGCTTGGGTTCCAGCTCGACGCAAACCCATATATACTCCATTGGTGTGCAGAACACTGCTGTCTCATGTCTTCATATGGACACGTAGCCACAACACATTCCTGCGGAGGGAGCTGGTAGAAACGTTGGGTTGCTCGGTCAATGGCCAGGGTCAACGGCGGCGTGGTGTATTCCTAAAATATGCCCGACTGTGAGGGAGGGCACAAGCCGGCGTGAGTAGGTTAAACATTGAGTTTTATAAGGGCACCACGGGGGGACCAGCCCCTCCCCACCCAGCCCCACCCACCCCCACCCAGCCCACCCCACCCAGCCCCTCCCACCCTCCCCACCCAGCCCCTCCCCACCCTCCCCACCTAGCCCCTCCCCACCCTCCCCACCTAGCCCCTCCCCACCCTCCCCTCCCCACTCACTCACCCAGCCCCTCCCACCCAGCCCCTCCCTGCACGACGGACGGACGGACATAATAATCCCCTGTGGGCTGGTGTAACCAGGAGGTTCCAATCAGTATTATTTGAAGTCTATAACTTCGTGTATGTCCTCCTAAATGACTAATACAAAATGTTCGTGGTGATGTGGAGGACCAATACCGTGCTTCCTATTATCCGCAAAGAATTACTGCGGATAATTTTGGATCAAAGGATTAATACGGCTGGATAATAATAGGACCTCTGGATTGCAAGTCGAATGTCCATACCATCTAAAGTACTGTGCAATATACGTTTGTGAAATAGGAGAAAACACGCTTCCACGTATGATATGTAATTAAACAGAGCTCCCAACACTACACAGCAGGTAACAAGGTCCGTTCGATAAGCGCTCAACTGTACGGTAATTCCCTCAACAAAGATTGATCCAGAGTGTGTATGAAGTGTTAATTAAATGCGTCTTGTGGTGAAGACTGACCGGTGGCTCTCCGTGTCGTGTCACTTGGCATTACAATTGTGGCCAAAGGGACGGAAAAAAAAATCAAAGCTATTGTTGTTTCACTTGGCTATTTTAAAATACCCAAACCCCACGACTCAGAGAGCATGTAGCCAAGTGGTTAAATTAAAAGGACATGGCAGCGGAAGATCTTCATTCACTGACCAATAAATTGTGTGTGCATTGCATAGGAAAATGTGACATGACAATATATGTAAAACGATCTTTAAAACATTAACTCGCAATTACATTTGGTGCTCTATTGACTGTATAACAATGCTATGTTTTAGTACCCATTTAAATACAAAGAATGTATGAAGTAGAGATCATCTGTGCAAAAGATAACTTAAAAGACAAAAACAGGCCTACAGGGAGTGATTGCCATTGCCAGCTGCCATGTGATGACTGAAGAGAGAGGAGAGAGAGGGGGATTTAATAATGATAATAATTATTCCCATTTTTATTTACCCAAAAAAGCCTCATTGAGTCTCAAAACTTTTCCAGGAAGGTCCTGCATTCGGATATTTGGCTAACACGATTGACGAGTGGCATGTCGGAGGAAACCGGAGTTTATCTGAAGAAAAAATTAACCCGTAAAAACAAAGTTTTTCACTATAAATCCTTTATATGCGTGGCGGCTAGAGTCCTCTCGTCCTCTGGCTTGAGATGGCTGCCACCTATGGGTCAGATGATTGCCTGCCACCATTAAGCAATTATAATTTATTTTTTCCTAAAAAGTGTAACATTTAGGAAAAAAAAAATTTCACGAAAATAAATTGTCACGCACAACGAGTATGTGTGCAAAATGTCAGCTCGATTGGATCACGGGAAGTGGGTTAAAAAACGACTGAAAGATTTGCACGGTCGTAAGCGCGCAAGCAAGCAAGCAAGTGAACTTAATATAAAGGATTTAAAAACCCATGCACAGGAGGGGGTAACATTGAGCACGACCATCTCCTGGCCACTTTGCGGCCCCTATTTACAACAGCTAGCTGGGGCCAGGTGGTCAGACATCAAAATCTAACCAGGAACAGGACCCTGCGGGGTGGGCTGGTAGGAATAATACTTAGTACCGGTACAGGGATATCGACCGGGTATAGAGGAGTTAAAGAAAAATATACTGTATTCTAGTGTAATGTTAATTAAAAGTGTTTGTTTTGACAAGAAACGCTGTGAGATTTAAAGACTCGTAGTCTTTCATTTCCAAACGATCACATCTGAGATTAATTGACCTTAGATGGGGAAACTCGAATGCATTTACTAGTATAAAGGTGAAATAAAATAGAGGGAATAAACGGCACCTTGGTGCATTTTATGTCGTCTACATAGAGTTGAATAAACGGGCGTTTGGCATATTCATATAACAGTACTACATTGAGCAGTGTTTGTTTGGCACTTCGAGTTTTTATTCGCGCGCACGACATGGATACCGAAAACAACCACGACTTTGAAGACCCCAATGGTTGTCTGGACGCCCACGTTGAAAAGATGCTTGCTGAAACAGAGACCGCATTTGCTGCTGGAACCCTTTACAAACTCGCAGTGAAAAGCGTCGTTTCCATGGACCCAGAACCAACCGCAGTTGGTGCTGCTATAACGGTAGCATCGCCACCAAACATGCAGCCAGCAGCTAAATAATCAAAGATTGCAGCACAAGTAGAAATACTTGCGTGTGAATACGATGTAGTGAACACGACAGAGATGTGGTGAACACGGCAGAGATGTGGTGAACACGGCAGAGATGTAGTGAACACGACAGAGATGTAGAGATAATAGTGAACACGACAGAGATATAGTGAACACGACAGAGATGTAGAGATGATAGTGAACACGGCAGAGATGTAGTGAACACAGCATATGTAGTGAATACGGCAGAGATGTAGTGAACACGGCAGAGATGTGGTGAACACGGCAGAGATGTGGTGAACACGGCAGAGATGTGGTGAACACGGCAGAGATGTGGTGAACACAGCAGAGATGTAGTGAACACGACAGAGATGTAGAGATGTAGTGAACACGACAGAGATATAGTGAACACGACAGAGATGTAGAGATGATTGTGAACACGACAGAGATGTAGTGAACACGACAGAGATGTAGAGATGATAGTGAACACGACAGAGATGTAGAGATCTTCTTGGTTCTTTCGGTAAAGTCACGTAACCAAGAAGATGAATCCCTGCAGTCACGAAAGCTTTAAATCGAGATGTAGAGATGATAGTGAACACGGCAGAGATGTAGTGAACACAGCAGATGTAGTGAACACGACAGATGTAGTGAACACGGTAGAACTATAAGCGAGTGAATAGCAGCAGCGACGAGGCCTCTCGCTGCCTCTGCTCTGCCGCTGCCGGGCTGCAGATTCAGCCGAGTCAGGTACCACTGCCAATATGCACAACAACAACAATAAACGTGCTGCGTTTCATCTCTGTGTTAATAAGCCTGCTGCACTAGGCCTCACGAAGCCTGCCGCACTAGGCCTCGTGCCGTGCTTTTCGTGCACAAATAAGGCGATTAAATGTATCTCGTCTCTGTGTTAATAAATGTTTCTTGTCTCTGTGTTATAAAAACGTGCTGCGTTTCAGTAAAATAATTGTTTTTAAATAAACGTGCTGCGTTTCATCTCTGTGTTAATAAGCCTGCCGCACTAGGCCTCACGAAGCCTGCCGCACTAGGCCTCGTGCCGTGCTTTTCGTGCACAAATAAGGCGATTAAATGTATCTCGTCTCTGTGTTAATAATTGTTTCTTGTCTCTGTGTTAAAACAACGTGCTGCGTTTCAGTAAAATAATTGTTTTAAAATAAACGTGCTGCGTTTCATCTCTGTGTTAATAAGCCTGCCGCACTAGGCCTCACCAAGCCTGCCGCACTAGGCCTCGTGCCGTGCTTTTCGTGCACAAATAAGGCGATTAAATGTATCTCGTTTCTGTGTTAATAAATGTTTCTTGTCTCTGTGTTAAAAAAGCGTGCAGCGTTTCAGTAACGTAATTTTTTAAATAAACGTGCTGCGTTTCAGTAAAGTAATTTTGAAGCGAAGTTTAAAGTTTTGCCGTGATGCGCCGGAAGCGACGGCCATCTTGTTTAATTCACATATCGCAGGGGGAGCGGGCGGCCATCTTGTCGGACAGGGTCATGCCAAGTGTTTGCAGTAGGGGGCGATGTTGATACACGGACGGACGGACGGACAAACGCGGACGGACGGACGGACGGACAAACGCGGACGGACGGACGGACAAACGCGGACGGACGGACAAACGCGGACGGACGGACGGACACATTAATCTATTGGTGGTCTGGTCCACTTCGTTCCTACCAGTATTAAACCTTGACTTAAAGCTTTCGTGACTGCAGGAATTCATACTCTTTGGGTTTTTTGGTAAAGTCACGTATCTACATATCTAGGTGACTTTACCGAAAGACCCAAAGAGCAGGATTACACCTGTTTAGTGTCTGCGATTCTTAAAAATTAGGTGCTTTTATGGTGATTTCATGTTAGGCTAAAGCTGAAAATATGAACAATAAAGCTTAAGTTGTCAAATGGAACACCATGGATAAAATGGTAATTTTAGGCATAATTGAAACATGCCTTAGGAGTACCAAATTACATTTGAAATAATGCAATTTCGTGTTCTTTGCCAACCCATTTCATAAAATATCAGCATTCAACAAGAAATTCCCATAAATTATGTGTTTTTCTTTAAAACATGAGATTGAATTCGCTAGTGTTTAAATATGTAATTCTTCACGTGTCATATTAAATCAATCTAGAAATACTGGTTTGGAGAATGGCAAATGGAGACAGTTTCATTACATGGTTTTTGCACTAGGGGTCAGCAACACACTGCAGTCATATTTTAAAAAAAACATTCCGATTGCAATGAAGTTGAAAATCTATGCAAGAAATTGGCAGCCATCTGTAGTGCAACATTTTTGTGAATCACCCACGCTTCGCTTACTTGTCATCTACAATAAACAACTACAATATCTCTTACTCAAATTTACTTCAAACCGACTGACTTCATTTCTCAAATCAGGCAAAACTCAAGGAAAAAAAAAATCCACTTTGTTGGATTTAAAAAAAGGCTTTCATTAACAACTGTCAACACCACAGTATAATGAAGTGGTGCTAATGTATTATGTATATGTAAGATGTCCTTTGAGTGCATTCTGGCACTGGATGCAATTTGTAAAGCATGTATGGTGTGGTATGTGAGCTATTTGGTAATACCGCATTGGCAGCGATGCACAAGCACACATAACAGAAACTCTTAACACACCTGCGTCAATGACACTGCCTTTAAAGGTGAAATATATCATAGTAAACGTTTTGGGAAATGGCCCTTCTTCATAGCACATTGATCGTAATTAGTAGAAGCAAGTGTTGCACTTCAGGTAGCAACCAGAGTGCGTGCTTTTTACCCTCTGCTCTTATCACCTCTGCCATACACGTGGTAGAACATTTATGTGTAGTACTGGCTTTTTAAACATAAAAATCAGTGCATTTTAGGGTTAGTAGTTTTAAGAACGGTTTTAAAAGAAATAACTTTTTTAAAAAGTAATAAATTATGGAAAATGGTAGCAAAGGTGTTGTAGCCACAAAATTATGGTCTACTTTTCAAACGTTACTTTGCTGACATATAGAGCACATGATGCAGTTATGAGACTTATGATCAATACTGTGTTGTGAATGCTAACATGTATTTTAAGTACAGTATGCCGGCTGGAATATCACTTTTACATAACGTAATTAGATTGTAAAATTATGTATTTAGTGGTACACTCCACAATTTTGGTATTGTGCTATATTATCTCACACCTGTACAGATCCATAACTGCACTCATGACCTACCCTGGTATGAAACTTTCATAGAAGAATGTAATATTTAATTCAGGAGCTGTTCCATAATTATACCGTATTATAATAAAGCCCTTTAATTACTAAGGAAAACTTTACTGAGTCTCAGGTCTCTTATTTTCATGTGAGTTCTGCATTGGGATCTTGCATTTTTTATTTTAATGAGTAGTTGGCATGTGGGAGGAAATCGGAGTAGCCCATATATATACAATGTGGTGACACTCAAAGTTCCACACAATGAGATTCAAGAAGCCAATGCCATCCATTCATAAACACGTCATGGCCACCTAGCAGCCCAAGCCAACAGTATTTCATATTCCCAGGCAGTCCCCCATCCACGTCCTCGCGGAGTTTCACCTTGCTTAACTTCAGAGATTTTACGAGATGGGTCGCATTCATGCATGCGGGCTGACAGTTTTTTCCATGCATCGTGGAATGCATGAGTGTAATGTTAAAATATACGGCAGAGGATAGCTATGATTTTTTAAACGGCATTGTACCGAAAGTATATTTAGTTTAGGCAGAGGCTTTGAACCCAATATTAAAAACTTTGGTTGTTAAATTTCTGCACATCGAAAGTTTAAAAAGGTCTCACAGATATGCATTGCCCATGTTTTATACATTAAAATGAATGTTAAGCTTTGATTAAAGCAACCACACACGTAGTTGGTGCCAAACCTTTTCTAACATTTTAAATAGTCTTCTTCCATATGTCGATATAACAATAATACATTTTTGACACGGACGACAAGGTGGTCATTTAGTTTGGCATGGCCTTGCTTTATATCATCACTATTCAGTAGTGCACCGGCCTTTGTGTATGCTCATCGCTACTTTCCAACTGGCCAGACCTGCCCTTCCAGAAATGGTAGCCCAGGAGAATTGGGTGATTCTTTGAAAAGGGGAGTTGTAGTCAGTGTAAGGCCTCAAGGGTGATTGATTTGCCTCAGGAGACAGCATTCCTTTCCCCGGCGTAATCCCCTATCTTCAACACCCCAATCTAGCAGCTCACCTGGTGCGTAGCGTACAGTACGCTCAGGCACTACATTTTCTGGTCCCACTAAAGCAATGGGATTTTACTTTGTTCTCGAGACTCCGCAATTGATAACAATGGCGCAAGTTCCCTAAATCCTACTGCCTCTATCCGCTCAGCAGTGCCTACACCACAGTTAGTTGATCAACAGGTTGTGTGCGGTGGGGTAAAGTGTGGGTACTTTCACTTCTTCCAAAACGTTCGGCTTGCGTGGAAGCATAGGCCAAATACCCCGTAGAGGGGCTCTGTCTAATCGAGGTTCCTCTGCCAGTATTGGCCTAAAAAAGAAATTTCAGTGCTGTATTTTCTTAAAATTCTTAATCTTTTTAATCTTGAGCGTTGGGTTTAAAACCATCGGCGTTGTTTTTGCCCCATTTTATCTTCAACTATCACTTAAGCTTAAATTCCAATCCAATCTTTATCATCTCTTTCTATTAATTTGTCTGACGATTTGAGATTGCATAACAAAGAGTATATCTTAAATCAAATTTTAGCTCCTAAATGAAGTGATTGAATTAAAACTGTCAGAGAAAGCTGAAATATGTTTTTCTTATTAAGGTGCCACGCATTTGAAACTATCTGCCCTTAAAGGTGCCCAATAGTTTTACAATTATTGCTAGTAAAAAACAAACTAGGTATTGCACAATTGTCTTTTTTAAGAACAGAGGGATGCTACTGTCAATAATGATCTCTTGAAGATGAGGGATGGGATTAAGCAGGTAGGCAAGCCCCACATTAGGTAAACTCGAGGAGGATCAGTTGGAAGGTCTGTGGACAGCACACAGAGCCTGGGGCTGTTCCCAGCCAGACTGGAGGATCGGGGCAGTTCGTGTGTCTTGAAGAGACCATGCTAGCGGATAATGTCATGCTTGCATGTCTTGCAAAAAACATCTTCTTGTAATGAGTTTGTCGTTTGGACCATAGAGTCATTATACTACCTATAGAGAGGTCTTCATGTTTAATGGTGCCAATGGTATTTTCTGCACTTTATGACATTTTATTTAACAATTTTAGTTATCCTCCATTGAGAGATGATACGCCCTCAAATAATGTTTTTAGCTGTCATTCAATGGAAGGTAACGCTCTCTGTGACACGTGGCATTTTCCTTTTTGGAATTAAAAATTTCATGAAATCGACTTTATCCAAATTACCTCAACCAGTCTCCAATTGACAAGAAGGGTCACGCGTTTGAGCATTTGCACAAGGCAATTGAGTTTAAAAGGCGTGAACTCATGGTCACAGCAATTTTGAATGAGAATAAAATATCTCAAAAATTGCACCCTTGGTGATTATGAATGATTAAAGTGGATTATAAAAAACACTGGCCAAACTCAAACAACCGAATGCCAACATTTGGTTTATTTTCATTTTTCTTGGCTGTTTAATTGCTATGAAAACTTGTATTATAAATACATTTTTCAAAATACCTCCAACATATTTAGGTGGCATTAACGACTTCGATCATGTTGATATCATGATGTTGGTGCTTTTTAAGTTTTGCTTTAAACAAGGGACTATAAAGAAATATATAAATTAAGCAGTATGTTGTGGGGTTGTTTTCAAGTACAGTATTAGAAGGGATTTCATCATGGCTGTGAAGTATTGTATGACACCGAGCTGCCCATTCACACCCCTGGGAAATGTTGATACTCGATTGAGAGTTGAGACAAATGACAATGCTTAAGGGTATTGTGCCAAACAAGACCATTCTACATCACTCTGCTGAATCATAACATGGCTTCAGTAGTCCTGTTACCTGTACTCCAGTACAGGTAATTTTCTTATGGGATTGCATCACTTCATGGCCCTGAGCACAGCGGTAACAAAAACATCAAAATTGCAGAGAACGAGTACAGAGTCCTGTAGGAACTAACAAATGAGGTATTTGTCGGCGTAAAAGAAACACACGTGAAACAAAAACATGCACAAACATAATATGAGAGCAAGAGGCACCAGAAAAATCGTGTTAGGTACAACTGCAAGCAAGGTATATTTTAGTATAGTAGAGACATAAAAACATGCAAATAAAAAGACAGGGCGAATATGATGTCAAAGTACGAGGACCAAAAGAGCGGGAGTGAAGGGAGAGAACCAAGCTGTAAATTAGCGGCAAGGCGGAATTTTTTTTTACCAAACAAAGCTTTAACTAATTTAAAATGTATTAGGAATAAGGAAGCACCTGTGAGAGTATGGGAGGGGGCTAGCAAAACTAAGTGGTCCTTTTGGGTAATTGTAGGATTTGTTTAAAAATACCTTATTTATGAAGACAGGCCAGTTATGGTCTCTCCGGATATTCAAGGCGGACAGATTTGAGTTAAGGTACAAGTTGCAATAATGCGTTCTATATGGGCGTCATGGGCAAAACGGAGAGCGGAGTGGTAAAATTGTATGAGGCATTTTCGAGTAGATTCGGAAGCAAGGCAATAGATGGTGACACAATAATTATACACATGGGCAGGATGGGGATATTGTTATATTCAGGTGTAGTCGAGATTTTGTTTCTGTATAGGAATGCATTTAAAAAAATCTTATTGGCCATATGATCAATGTGTGTGGGTCTACCAATACTTTACTTCACAAAATTACGCTGTAACTACTTAGGTGGTCCTATACTAAAACAACTTGAGGGGAAAAAATAGTATTGTTATTCACTTTCACAATGTCCCGCAGAAATAACTGGACATGCTTTCTTACGTGAACTGTCGAAAGTGAGCTGCAGAGCATGCTTATTATAATACTTATATCCAGCCACAAAGGGTGCACTGGAGACTATCACCAGTTGCACAACCTCACAAGTTATGTGAAATATAGTAGTAATACGAGTGAGAACGTACAAGTTGAACATATTTCTCTATAAACCCAAGCCTGGCCGTGATGTAGGACAATAGAAAATGATCTGGAGAGCTAAGCAATTGAAGACGGAGCAGAGGGAGGAGAGAAAGTGATAGCAAAGAGGCAAACGAGAGGGGTGTCCAGAAAAGCAAACACAATTTAGGTCATTAACAAGCCATGAAAGCATTGCCCCATTCTTAAACTACCAATTCTTATGGTTGCCTCAATTATCAAGCAGCAGACAACAGACTGCCAGGGACCACATCAAATGTCCTCGTCAATGGCCCATAGACCACCATCGAGATGTGCGAATGAGGAATGCTACAATATTGTGAAAGATGTGCTGTTTTACAATCCCTAGTCTCCGTGAAACTAAATCCACATGGCCCTCTGTGGGATTTTAGCATTTTATCATCTCACATCCAATGTTAAGTCATAACTCATTTTAAAGAGACATAGATAGTTAAAAAAAACACGTTTATTCGGTTGTCATGTATTCGAAACAGAGAGGCAACCAATTGCAGAAACTGATCCTCTAGCTCGAAAACATCTGGTAAAGTTATTGTGTGTGAACTTTTAGATGTGGGTGACATAAAGCAGCTGACACAATGTAAGTGTGACAAGGTACGTAATTTTACAGGCAGCTGGATATTCCAGCGGTCAGTATCCATGTTCTTACTATTGAGGCTTTTTACACTGGGCATTGGGATTCCATTGCCCATGGTATTTCCAGAAAGTTAACATACATTCATTAACTGCATTATTTTACAGGCAACTGGATATCCCGGTGGTTAGTACCCATGTTCTTACTACTGAGCCTATTTACACTGGGTATTGGGATTCTCATTAAACATTGCATTCCTGAAAGGCAACATACATGAACTGCATTACTAATCATTGTGTGAGAGCTCATTAAAACAAAGGTGTTTTTCCAAGGAAAACCTGGGGTTTAATCTAAATAAAGTACGGTGTATTATCACGCTTTTATTTTATGTTTAAATGCCATAGAATTTCAAATCACCTTACAACACAATCCATAAAATGCAAAACACTTCAGGCATAGGCGGAGTTTGACTTCTATATTTGGGGGGCAGGGGGGTCGCTTTGTCCTGCACATAAGAAATAGTGGGTGCATAACATGTACTTATGTATTATCTTAATTGTAAACTATTGAAGATAAATAAATAACGATTGTAAATGAATTAATAACTCCACCCATGACTTAGTAAAAACAGGGAGGAATGATAAATATTAAGTAACAAATTTTAGATAACCTTGGAAAACGATACAACGTTGAGCGCGCGCGCACACACACACATAGTCCAGACACCAACGAAATCTGGGGGAAAGTTCAATGTACAAGATAGATAAGAGGGCCAGTGCAGACCGCCATCAGCCCAACCCAACTAAAATCAACCAGACCAGCTACACCCCAGCACCAATACCCCCCTTAACCAGTCCCAGTAGCTGAGGCAGCACAACCACGGCGCAGCACAGGAAGACGACGAACAGACTCCCTTGCTTCCAAGATGTAGCGCAGACGGTTACATGAGCAGATTTACATTTAATATATGAGAGTAAATAACTGGAATAAAAGGTCTAGGTGATGAGATGTTAATGGATACTCAAAATAAAAATAACAAATGATTTCAGAATATAATGCACAACTTTATTTTCAATTAATTTAAGAGGGTTTTGAATAATCTTAAAACAATTGCACGAGAAGATTAAGCCAGATAACCAAATATTTATAATCAGTAGCACGTTACTGTATCCTCTGAAATTTGAGATGCACTTTTTTCCCCTGTAAATGAAAGCAATAGTTGGGGATACATCTTAAAATCTGGTAGGTATGTATGGCCACATTTGTATAATTTTATTGACACTGGGTACAAATTTGGGGTTTGTCTGACTTTCCCGAGCATTGTATAATTCATAATCAGTGCAGTGTTGGTGAAGATGGGGAGCATAGACTTGGGAACATAGAAGTAGGGTACAACGAGTGGATTTGTTGTATTTAACTCTGCTGCTCACCACATAGCTCCACAATCTATAACACCTCCTATGCCTGGTAGTCACCCATCCAAGCACAATGCAAACTAAAACTTGCTTAGCTTCTGAGATCTGACAAGAGCGAGTGCATTCCGGGGTAATTTGGTAATAGGTCAAATCGTAAATTGGTTACGTAAAAATTAATGCCATGTAATTGTATAGTCTTTCACATTTTAATCTACATAATGGAGTCATTTTTTATATAAACAGTTATTTTTTTGTTCTATTTAATAAACGGCAGTGCCCTTTATTACTTTGGCGATGAATGGCTTCTAAGATGGATGACTCACGCAGCATAATAGTAATAACCAGAGCACATTTCAGCCAGGGGGAGCGCCGCACTACAATTATGTTTTTTTGTGCGTAGGAATTACATTTTTTTAGGAGATCTGCAGGAAGATATCACTCAAATCTCGCGGAACAATACAAAAGTATTGTCATGCTGTCCCAGTTGTTGACACGTCCTGGGTCGTTCCCTTGTAAATGTGTGCCACAGGGCTCTTGATAGCTTGGTTTGTGATATGGCCGACAATGATTGAAGTCTGCTTTAAAATAAAAGCTAACCCTGAAATCTCATGCTTTCGTAAACAGTAGGCACTCAGATAAATAGCAAGAGAATCTGCCAGCCTGTTGGGACCTACATAGGCATGCTCCATTATTATTTCAGTAAAAGAGAGGACCATGGCTGTATGTATGTTGAACTTCTTCATCGCCGGACGTAGCCAACCGTGCTAATCGGAGCTGAAGGCAATTATTAAAGCTGACTTAAGTGTAAATGCTTGTTGGTCAAACAAATACAAATTGGTAAATGAGGTGATTCATTTAACTTTGTAGCAGGTGCTTAATGTCTGATTGCTGCGGGCTTTTCTGGCAGACGTGATCTTTGTATGTTGGTTCTTGTTTATGAAGTGTCAGCACTGTTTTTGGTAAATTTTCCAAATTGTAATTGTATTTGTTCTGTAAAATGCAGAGTTGACCCTGCTGTATTGGGCAATATGAATTCCGTAAGTGAGCTGTATTTCTAAACAAGATAACAGCAGAACGGAGGAACCATGAATCATTAGAAAATGGATAAAACAATAACGTAACAAAGCCCACAACTTTGGAGTGCCTGAATTATTCGTGCAAGTTAAAAGTTTACGGTTGTAACGTTCACACATTCCATGGCCCAGTATTTTTTGTGAGTTTTTGTTTTACAAAATGTTGATTCATATATACAAATAGTGATTTGTATTCCTCCTTCATCTGATGACAACCAGACTTAAAACTACTCTGGTCACCATTTTTGACATTCAACATTTCAGATGAAATCCACTTGGGGGGAAAGTCAGAGCCCAGCGCGGACCACTGCTCAGGGAGCTCGGTTTCCTCCTCTTAACCCCCCTTCACATTTCGAATTCTTTGAAAATGATAAATCACTTAATTTCTCCGCTTTTCAACAATTGCTGTTTGGTTGCTGGCCAGAAAGATGTTCTTATAACCACCAGCTAGGGATTACTTTATATGCTGGGCTAATTTTGAAAAAAAGAGGTATTACTCCAGAGAGGTTCATAAAGTAAAAAAAATCCCACAACAATTTCAACGTTTCATAAACCATTCCTCACACCTTTACTCACGGCAGCCGTTATGAAGATGCGCATGTGTCCCGATCATTATTAGTAGTATAACCTACTTTTGGAAACTTCCATGAACCAAATCCTGACCACCACCAACACATTTCGTTTTTAGTTTTCACATGTGGCTCATAGTGCTGAGTTGAGAAATTGCCTCCCATTCATCCATGTTACTATACATAATTCAACTCCTCAACTGCCCAGCAATGGTGTAAGTGCACTACTTTATTTCCAGTCCCGGCCTGTAGCATTTGGGTCAATTTGCATCTCTCATTATGTTGTAATAAAACATTTAAATACCACGTTTGTACATTGATATGAGTTGGGCTTTAAGTGTGTGTAGAGGACTGTTTGAAATCCACAGCTATCATTTTAAACTACCTTACTCGGAAGGTTGTTCTGTTGCTACCCAGAGAGCAAACACACACACATCTAAAAAGAGGCAGCAGCATGCATCAGCTGCAGTTTACAACACAACCTGACACTTAAACAACACTGCAAGTAATTAATTCCGTGAATCACCAGGGAAATTAAACAACACAAATCTGCAGTTTATCAGATTTTAAATCTGTCATTACTATTTATATAACATACATGCAGTGTGGAATGTAGCTAATAATACTCGACGTTGGAAAACAGATTTTAAGTTATTTATTTTTGTTAATACCTTGCACGTAAAACAATGCATACAATACACAATATATATACAAAATGAATAAGATGAACGTACACCATATGGCTTAGAATTGTTTAAGCTCAAGAGTAATGACATTCTTTGGCCAGAAATCAGTCACTGTGTAAGCACTTGGGGTTTTCCATTGCGATTACGTTTTATTGTAAAATGTTTAAATATAGAGACTATTTAGACTTCATATAAACATCTTTGGTGGGAAAAAGCAGACTTCCATCCCTTTTGCATTACTTGGTCATTGCAATAGCATTCTTACAATACTGCCCAACCAGAGCCCTTAATGGGACAGAAGGAATTCCATTGCATGACTTGAGGGGAGCTTGCAATGACAGAACATCACAGATAATGCTTATCTGCAGTCTTCACTCTCGGCTACTTTAATTATAGTGGGAAAAGGTTTATCTGATTATTGCAATAACTGAAGTGCTAATCTTTATATGATTTATTGTTATTGCTTGCTGTCATAAATATTGCAGAGGTTGTGATCTATTCAGAAGTTTGCTGTGTACGTTTTCGGGATTGTACCGTGGAGCTCTCCGAAGTGTTTTGGAGTTGTACCGAGTTTTGGAACTGAAGAAGCTCTCAGGACGTGGAGCAAAAAAATCAGACATCATGCGGAACGACATACGATACAATCCGAAAACACATTGCAGAGATACATTTTTACTTAAAACTTTCGTGACTGCAGGAATTCATATTCTTTTTTTCTTTCGGTAAAGTCACGTAGATAGAAAAATAATAATTTAAAAAGTTAATTAAAAAACAACAACAAAAAACACTCATGTAGACTGTAGCCTGGTTCTTAATCGGAGTGAGTGTACTGGCAGTTTATAATGTAGACTGTAGCAATGGTTATTAAGCTGGGTGAGTGTACTGGCAGTCTATAATGTAGACTGTAGCCTGGTTTTTAAATTTGGTGAGTGTACTGGCAGTCTATAATGTAGACTGTAGCAATGGTTATTAAGCTGGGTGAGTGTACTGGCAGTCTATAATGTAGACTGTAGCCTGGTTCTTAACCTCGGTGAGCGTACTGGCAGTCTATAATGTAGACTATAGCCTGGTTCTTAACCTGAGTGAGCGTACTGGTAGTCTTTAATGTATACTTATTCTTGCTTCTGTCAGTAATTTAAATGTAATAAAAAAAAATAGAAAATAAAAATAGAAATAAAAACAAAAGCGCTAAGATACCAGTCAGCAACATCAGTAAATATGAACATTTTGAGTTATATCTCAATTGAAAAAGAGGGATGATATCGTCATCCTCTCAGCCGACAAGGGAAATGCCACGTCACCATGGACAAAACCGTGTACAATAACAAAATTCAGGACCTACTTAATGATGGTAGCTACACAACAATTAAAATAGATCCCACCAACAGCCTCGTTACAAAAACGAACAGTATCGTCACTGATTTAGCTTAATTAATTTAATAGACCGAACGGTTTTCCTTTAAACCTTCTGCTGCTAGACCACCCAGATTATATGGCTTACCAAAAATCCATAAAGACGGTACACCCCTTCGTCCCATCGTCTCCACCATTGGCTCACACACCTACAAACTGCCCGATATCTGTCTGAGACCTTGCAGTCATTCACTGGTAAGACCACCTCTTCTGTACTTAACTCAGCTCACCTGGAATCGTCAATTACAGACATGTCACTGTCCCCAGGTGATTTGCTCGTTAGTTTCGATGTAGTTTCTTTTTTCACCAAAGTTCTTGTGCCCGTTACCATCATTGAAGATTTGGTCCAACAAGGATTGAATGTACTCTTGGTAAAGTCACGTAGGTAAAGAAAATAAAATACATTTTCTTGCTGTGGTTGTCACACCTGATGATGATTGCTTGTGTTGCAATCGAAACGTCGTGATTTTATGTTTTTCTTTACCTACGTGACTTTACCGAAAGAACCAAGAGTATGGGTCCTTGCAGTCACGAAAACTTTAAATGCTGATGTACCGGCTCTGGTGAGACATTGCTTCACCAATACATACTTCACCTGGAATGTAACATTTTAATGCGGCTGGTTCACACAAAATGTATGTATCTAAGATGATGGTACTTTGCAAGGCTACTGGCTATCAACAAAGATTAGTTCATCAAGCCATCCATATATACAGACACAGACACAATTTCAACCGAGAGGATGGTTATAAACTCAGCAATCATTGGAAAGATGCCATCAAACACTTTGGGTCATGACTTGATTTGTGTTTTCTTGTCAACCTCCACCGTCAGCAGTGTGGGTGTGTGAAGCGAGGTACAAATGATTGCCTGGCGGCCCTTTTAATTGGTGTAGACCCACTGCGTTGGCGTTGCTTTCTCCTACATTAAGATTAGCGGCCTTGCCTATGCTGATGTCACACGTGGGCTACGCCCATCCCTAAACCTTTATAAATAGTTTGCCTTTAGAGGCTAATCCCCCTTTTCCTGATGACGACCGCTTGTGTTGTGATCGAAACGGCGTGATTTTTGTTTTCATTTAAAGATATTTTTATATATATATGTTTTAATCATATTTAAATTACTGAAAGAAGCAAGAATAAGTCTATATTATAGATTGCCAGTACGCTCACGAAGTTTAATAACCATTGCTACAGTCTAAATCATAGACTGCCAATACACTCCCCAGCTTAAGAACCAGGATACAGTCTACATTATAGACTGCCAGTACACTCACTGAAGTTAAGAACCAGGCTACAGTCTACATTATAGACTGCCAGTACGCTCACTGAGGTTAAGAACCAGGCTACAGTCTACATTATAGACTGCCAGAAACGTCGTGGTTTTTGTTTTCATTTTTACATGTTATATATATTTTAATCATATTTAAATTACTGAAAGAAGCAAGAATAAGTCTATATTACAGACTGCCAGTACGCTCACTAAGTTTATTAACCATTGCTACAGTCTACATCATAGACTGCCAATACGCTCACCAGCTTAAGAACCAGGCTACAGTCTACATTATAGACTGCCAATACGCTCACTGAGGTTAAGAACCAGGCTACAGTCTACATTAGTAGTTGTTTATTTTTTAGTATTTTTATTATTTGTATTCGCTTTATTTTTTTTTCTATATACGTGACTTTACCAAGAGAACCAAAGAATATACATTACAGAGATATTCTGAAGTCTTAGTATGGTGGCAAACAGTTTTTTTCATCACTTTATTAACTTAATTGTACCACCGTGTAATTTGCATTATTTGCATTTAGACAGTAAATCATCGATTCTTACACACGTGACTCAATGGATGTTTCGTCATCGCAAGAATACATTTCAATCAATGAACTGATGCATTGCTACACACCCACAACAGCATGGAGGCTGACTAGGCCTCGGCAAGGTAAGGTAAATTACCTTTATTACCGGGTAAAAGGGTAAAGGTAAAGGGTAAAGGTTCCTACTCTACATCCTGGCACTAGACAAACTCCACTCTACATCCTGGCACCAGACAAACTCCACTCTACATCCTGGCACCAGACAAACTCCACTCTACATCCTGGCACCAGACAAACTCCATTCAACATCCTGGCACCAGACAAACTCCACTCTACATCCTGGCACCAGACAAACTCCACTCTACATCCTGGCACCAGACAAACTCCACTCTACATCCTGGCACCAGACAAACTCCACTCTACATCCTGGCACCAGACAAACTCCACTCTACATCCTGGCACCAGACAAACTCCACTCTACATCCTGGCACCAGACAAACTCCACTCTACATCCTGGCACCAGACAAACTCCACTCTACATCCTGGCACCAGACAAACTCCACTCTACATCCTGGCACCAGACAAACTCCACTCTACATCCTGGCACCAGACAAACTCCTCTCAACATCCTGGCACCAGACGAACTCCACTCTACATCCTGGCACCAGACAAACTCCACTCAACATCCTGGCAATAGACAAACTCCACTCAACATCCTGGAAACAGACAAACTCCACTCTACATCCTGGCACTAGACAAACTCCACTGTACATCCTGGCACCAGACAAACTCTACTCTACATCCTGGCACCAGACAAACTCCACTCTACATCCTGGCACCAGACACACTCCACTCAACATCCTGGCACCAGGCAAACTCCACTATACATCCTGGCGCCAGACAAACTCCACCCAACATCCTGGCACCAGACAAACTCCACTCTACATCCTGGCACCAGACAAACTCCACTCTACATCCTGGCACCAGACAAACTCCACTCTACATCCTGGCACCAGACAAACTCCACTCTACATCCTTGCACCAGACAAACTTTACTCAACATCCTGGCACCAGACAAAATCCACTCTACATCCTGGCACCAGACAAACTCCACTCAACATCCTGGCGCCAGACAAACTCCACTCTACATCCTGGCACCAGACAAACTCCACTCTACATCCTGGCACTAGACAAACTCCACTCTACATCCTGGCACCAGACAAACTCCACTCAACATCCTGGCACCAGACAAACTCCACTCTACATCCTGGCACCAGACAAACTCCACTCTACATCCTGGCACCAGACAAACTCCACTCTACATCCTGGCACCAGACAAACTCCACTCTACATCTTGGCACCAGACAAACTCCACTCTACATCTTGGCACCAGACAAACTCCACTCTACATCCTGGCACCAGACAAACTCCACTCTACATCCTGGCACCAGACAAACTCCACACTACATCCTGGCACCAGACAAACCGCACTCTACATCCTGGCACCAGACAAACTCCACTCTATAGCCTGGCATCAGACAAACTCCACTCAACATCCTGGCACCAGACAAACTCCACTCAACATCCTGGCACCAGACAAACTCCACTCTACATCCTGGCACCAGACAAACTCCACTCTACATCCTGGCACCAGACAAACTCCACTCTACATCCTGGCACCAGGATGTTGTGTGGAGTTTGTCTGGTGCCAGGATGTTAAGTGGAGTTTGTGTGGTTTATAGCAATACAGTATATAATTTAGTGTTGGGTTTGTCTATGGCAGTATATAGTACGGTGTAGACTCGTGTGATGTAAGAGAATAAAGTTTAGATGGAAGCATATTATATTTTTATGACGTAGAATTGTAATGTATTACTTACTGTTAGTAACTCAGCTTATTGTAGAGTATATTTATTATACTGATGATACTATGTAGTTTATACTTTAGTTGTTTACGTGGTGGTTTAAGTTACTGCAGCTACATACTATTAACACTCCTTCCCTTTATTAATGCTACCCCTATCCCCCCCTTTTGATGCTGCTAATCCTGCATAATGCACGGGCATAAGTAGCACTAATCACATACCTGTATTTCCCATATCCCCTCCCTTTGATGCTGCTAATCCTGCATAATGCACGGGCATAAGTAGTACTAATCACGTACCTGTATTTCCCATATCTCCTCCTTTTGATGCTGCTAATCCTGCATAATGCACGAGCATAAGTAGTACTAATCACATACCTGCATTTCCCATATCCCCTCCCTTTGATGCTGCTAATCCTGCATAATGCACGGGCATAAGTAGTACTAATCACATACCTGCATTTCCCATATCCCCTTCCTTTGATGCTGCTAATCCTGCATAATGCATGGACATAAGTAGTACTAATCACATACCTGCATTTCCCATAAATATGCTAAATTCCTCTTGATATGCAAATTCTTATGTCAAGGCGCCCTTTCCCCCCCTTCCAACCCAGATTAAATATATGCTCCAAGCATGATGCTGTTTCATTCAGACGCTGTCTCCCCGACAGACCTGGTCTTCACCTGAGGACGGCTGCTTGCGTTGTGGTCGAAACATCGTGATAATTATTTTAATATGTTTTATTAATATTATTTTATTATTTCCATTCTACGTGACTTTACCGAAATAACCAAGAAGATGAATCCCTGCAGTCACGAAAGCTTTAAATCGAAAAATGAATAAAGCGCTCTAACTAGCATTTATTACCCTGTAATCGCGAAATTGATATGGGATAAGGGTAAAAGGTAAGGTAAAGGTAGGCTCGTTCTTTTTTTACCTTTTACCTTACCTGCTAAAGGGTAAAAGGTAGGGTAGCACGATTGTATTGTGGTAAGGTAAAATGTAGGGTAAAGTTTATCTTGTTTTTTTACCGTTTAACTTTTACCTTACCTTGCCGAGGCCTTAGGCTGACTATATGATTTCAGGTTATTTAATGTGATTACGATAATGATGGGGGCGTGCCCAGGGGAAACTAGAGTGCGTATTCTGCAGTTTGTTCCGGGCCTGCTATGCACACTGCCATTCCATAATTACATTTTTTTCTTAAAATTGCTAAGAGTCTCTCATTGGCCCTCTTGGCACACAGGGCAGGCAGCAGGTAAGTCACATGTCTGTTTTCCAGGGAGGATATTAACGGTGTGTAAACCTTTCAGCCAAGCATTTGAGAAAAGGGGTCAAAATAAATTGACACTGGTTAATGATTTCAGGAAAATCCAATCTGACTGGCAGAACAGCTTCTGCAGCTGGTGTGGAATGTTATTTGCTTATTAGTTACCATCTACTTATTTATTTTCTTTGTATTTATATTATCTTTATTATCTGCCATCCACATATATGCTACATTTAGAACTATCGAAAGAAGGAATTAAGTTATACGTATCCACTGAAAATTACTGCATTATCAGTTTATACGTGGGGTAATGCATGCCACGTGAAAGTAAATAAGGTAATTTGTACATGAAGTGGGGTCAGTCGCTGGGCTGGATAGCAGAACACCACGGATATTGGATCCGATTAAATGAAAGGCTCGTCACTATTAAAAGAGTTTGTCACTGTGCAATAATGTTGATGTCAATACAGATATTCTATTGAATAGTCTATGCGAAGTAAATGTTTCAATCTATGCAAAATGACCTCACTCTGGACGAACTGGAGATGGAAATAACCTATGCGATAGTAGGAATTGAACAGTGTGTCAAAGTGTTGGGTTGTGCTTGGATGTCAAAGGTTACCAATGTCAGCAATTACTGTGAATCTGCGATAAAACAGTTCTACTGCATAGAGACGTCTCCGTTACCCTCTAGCTCAGTGGTTCTTAACCTGGGGTGCACGCACCCCTGAGGGTGCGAGATGCCCTTTTTGGCTGTGCGAGACATGCCAGCATTTTTTAGAAGGTAAATAATCTAAACACAAATGAAGCATTGGAACGTCAGTACAACTATTTTGTTTCATCAAACCTATGTATGTATTAACATTATAAATTTTTTAACGATTGAGAATCGAAGGGGTACAAGGCTGCAGTAAAGGTTATAAGAACCACTGCTCTAGCTAAAGCAACAGTAACCGATGAGAAGGACTCCAAATGTTTGTTCGCCACCCTCCTAGGCACAACAAACCGGGACATATCGTGGCAAAAAGAAAATATCTCACAATGCGAGAAGAGGGGATAATTACATGCAAGTGCATTGCATTGAGTGATCGTGTATTGTTATGCAACCATAAAAAAACTACTTTTAATGTCCGAGGAAGCTTTACAGAATTTCCAGAATGGCTAACTTCACAATAGGACGATCCTGGCAAAACCAGGTGTCAACCATACATACATATTGGAATTACAATATTGTGTACCATTTCCCACTCTGTCATTGTGAACTTAAACTTGTTATGTGCATAGAGATGCCATACATCAGATAGTGCGTTTAAGTATTTGTTTAATCTGCCGCTTTGTTGCGCTCAATAAAAGGCTTCAAAATGAGCCCAACATAAGGTTGGTGCAGAATTTTCACACCTTTTTTTAAAATCAACTTTATTTACTTTCCTTCAATTCCATTTATAAATAAGTATAGATTCTTAATCTCACGATACATGCATCCAATTGCACGTTGGCGGGAGTTAATAATTCTACTCCAACTGTACCCACTACTTATGCTAATTTGTGCACAATTTAATTTATAATCATACCATTTAAACGAAAGCTCTTGGGGGGGGGGGGAGAAAAAAACTAAAGAACAACAGACACGACACCTTACAAATGTTGTAATTCCAGTATGGCCACGTGGAGAATTAACCAACAATGGAGCTGGGGGGGGGGGGTTCCTCCCATAGCAATCTTGTAATACAATGCCAATGAGGCTAATCACAGTCCGGCTGCTTGATTATTTCCACTTGGTTGCACAGCGGGCAGCGCTGCCATTTTTGGTCATACTCTGAGCTTGAGGAAACAAGATCCCAATAATGAATGACAGCGCCGTTCAAGTTGGGGTGACGCACATACCAGTGTGGGACCCCAGATACCCTTGAATTGGTCGTTTGTGGTGACTCACATAGCCGAGACAGTTACGAGCCATGCGTTGGTTACTCCTGCAAAACAAAGATGTGGAAGGATGTGATCCTTAACCCCTCTCATGCGTGAATCATTAAAACAATGCCACATTTTGGGAGGTTTAATGCGATGTTAGAAATCAAAGTAACCTCAAAAAATGTGCTGAAAATGTTCCATATCATTTCATAGCAGTCATATATAAATAATATCAGTCTACCCCCAGTAGACATGATTCATGAGTAGACTAGTTTTTAGATCATGGCTGAATCTAACAAATATTAATAATAATCTTCCGGCATTTGTTATTCCACTGCTGGATGAGAGCCTTCCCATGCCTTGTCGGTGATGGAAGTTATTTGACCATACTTCACCACACGGGTCATTGTATAGGAGTGAAAGATGGGTCCAGGATTAGTTCAAGTATCACTCGCCACTGGTGTTAGCCGTAGTCACGAATCAAGCTCTGGGTTCATCGCACAGTGAGCTAATCACTCCACCAATGCTCCACCATCTATACAACATACATAATATAATATACACAACCCTTATCATTGCAATCACTTTTGATTTACCCAGACAAGTCTCTCCGAGTCTC
Source organism: Lampetra fluviatilis (assembly GCF_964198595.1). NCBI lineage: Eukaryota > Metazoa > Chordata > Hyperoartia > Petromyzontiformes > Petromyzontidae > Lampetra > Lampetra fluviatilis. The sequence continues at coordinate 5,650,263 of NC_136284.1, read as the reverse complement.
AATGCTTTTTCAAGAGGTTTCTGCATTGGGATATTTGACAAAATCCACGAATGAATGTTTAGCCTGTGTAGGAGGAAACCGGAGTACCTGGAAAAAACCCACGCACAACCAAGGGGTAACACTCAAGGAGCCAACTGTTGATATTGAAGCATCCATTGCTGTACTGATCTCTCCTGGGCACATTGTAGCCCAACCTACAACACCCGATATTCCCAGAATGTCTCCCTTGCTAAGTACTAACTGGCCTAGATGCTGCTTTTACCTTCTGAGATCTGATGAGATTGGGCACATTCAGGGTGCTGGTGGCATAAGCTGCTTCATGAGAGGTGGATACCAGCACGTTGGGGTGCTTTTGAATAGCTGAACTTTATTATGTCAACTAACATACCAATGTGCCTAATGAAAAAAGAGTTTAATCAGTGCTCATTACCTGCTCTACCATGGTTCAAAAACATGATCATTACTAAATAATACAGGGCAAAAGCAAAGAATTGTGCAAAGCAAATTGGAGAGACACGTGATTGTAATTATATTGAGAGACACTGAGAGGACACACTTGGATTCGTGACCACATGCGGATTAATGACTTCATTTAAGCAATTAAAAGTGGGATTCGGCTCGATGGAATGATGCCCCACGATCAAGAATAATAGCAAAGTGGCAGCCAAGGAAAATAACGTGTCCAAGACCATGTACATCGAGGAGATGGACTGATTGAATTAGTTCATGTTCAGGTGCTAGGTGGATTACTGTATTATGTTATACGATTGTGGGAGGTGGTTGTAGCTTGGAAAGATCTACATATAGCAGTGGATTGACCATGGCTGCTGTTAATGGACTGAGGGATGTATAAAATACATGTATTTTAGTATACTAAAAATATGTTCATAGTTAATGACCATGGTATTGCTGTGCAAATATTTACAAATGGGTTCTTGGTTTGATTTAAGTTGTAACAAAGACCAGTTATAGTTTGTGATTGGTCCAGGAGGGAATGAGTGTTATTTTTGGCAAAGTACAAACTGCTCAATTGCTTATTAAATAACGGTAATTATTTTAATTATCGTGCCGATCTAATGCTATTTAACAATCAATTTTTTGTTACAAAAAATAAGAATAACTTTTGTTTAAATAAGCAGATATAATATTGGACGGGTTTGGGTAACTTACCAATAACTTTTTGGAGTTTGCACAAGTCGAGCATGAAAAATGAATACCATCTGGAACAATTGTAAACGAAGCCCGTTCTGTCTAAATCAGTTAAATAAATTAGTCAGTATCCTTTGTGGATGCTGGATGAGAAATGCTTTCTGCTGAGTCATGTGTATGTAAGTCTAAACTAAAATTCCCTGCGTTTGAATCCCAGACTGTCTGGCTCTTGTGGTTGCATAGCTGTGGTGCTTTGATATACAGTTGTAATGTGCCCATTAAATCCTTGTCATCCCTATTTGAGTTCAGTCTGGCAGCAGTGAATAAATAAATACTGCAGAATACAATTTCGATTTATAGAACTGATATATGTAACAGCATCTCAATATGCTGTGCAAAATAATGCTGAGCATCACAGGGATACGAGGCATTTGTGTTATATGCTGCAGAGACACCACTAAAATTAGCTTGCTTGGGGACTGTAAACATTCCTCAACATGCATCACAAGATAAGTTATTTATTCCAAATTTCACGGAAAATTAACCGTAGACTTACTATGAATGGGAGGCTGAGTGGTTGGGGAGGGGTAGCAAGTGGTTGGCGGTTGGGGAGTGGAACAGCAGAGTTGGGGCACATGGATAAGTGATTGCTCAATGAACCTGGCAACTTCAGTTTCATTCCCAGCCATGGTTATCATCAGTGGCGAGTGATCTAGGAATGGTCCTTGGGCCCCCACTCCCCACCGCCCCAGCCACCATGCACTAAATCAGCATGATGTAGTATGGTCAAACAAACCCCATGACCGACACAACCCCCATGTTAACGGGTGGAATTGTATTCTGATTATTTTAGAATTAAAGGAACTGGAGCATTGGCGTAGTGGTTAGTGTTCTACACTATGAACCCAGTAACCTGCATTTAATTCCTGGCCACAGCTTACATTATTGTTGACTGATATATAAATGGACATAGAAGTACAGTGTATTGGACAACATTATATTTTTATTCACTGCCTTCTGCTAACAATGTGTAGGCCCGCAGCAGTCTCCACACATCTTTTACGAAAGGTGGTTGCCCACCATAGCACCATAGCTTTCGATACCTGACGAGATTGGGCACATTCTCGGTGATTTGTGAAAAGGCAAACATTCAACAATATTGTACATCCGCGGGGTACTGAAGTAAAGCCACTTTATGGCAATGGCTATGTGAGTTACGGTAAAAGATTTTGGTTTCTAAGCAGTACTGATTTGCATGTCTGCGCTAGCAACTGTAAAGACACATACTTATTTGTGTTACAGAATCTGATGATTCCATGCACTTGGACACCTCATTCATCCACATCCTCTGTTAGTAAATTCTCAATTTTATTTATTTTCTTTATTTTAGAAATAAACTGAATAAACTCTTCAAGTCCATCAGAAAATGTCTTCAGCATTCCACATCCAGTGAACCTCAGCCTTGATAGTGATGTAGAGTGACTTGGATTAAAATGTAGAGGAGTGATGATTTAAGTGTTTTTAAAGTGTAAATATTTAACCTATACATACGTATTTCATTGTTATTAAGTGTCAAATAAATGTCGTAGGAATTAATTATGTGTACATGCAATTAATATGTTAATACAAATGCACAAAATGTCTAATTATTGGCAGTATGTAAAGAAATGCATTTAATAGATGACTCGCTAAAATGTTAAACCTATCTGCTAGTAGGGATGCGCAGACAGTTGATAGGCCTTGTTCGGATCATGCAGTTTATAGGGCTTGGTAGGGGTTTGCAGACAGTTGATAGATCTGGTAGAGGGGTAAATGATAAGCAGCATGTTGGGAACCACTGCGATAAATATGTCACATCAGAAGAGCTGGCACCCATGCCGGATATTTCTTATTGTTTTTAGTTTAAAAAGTGGTTAAGCTCTTCTAGGCAGGAACGGTGCCAGTATCAGCATGCGTCTCTTCAAATGTCTTTCTTAAAATCCAAATGTGATGAGAGCATAGCCCCAAGTGATTGATTTGTGCACTGCTGAGATGTTTTAGCTCACACTGTTTATTGTCCCGTCAAACAGACCGTGCATTGTAGTGCTCTCACTGTGCGCTGCATTGTAACACGATTATCCTGTCTTCTTAGTTTGAAGCAGAAGCCATGTTTATTTTACAAAATTAAAACATCTGCAGGCGCTGTCAAACATATATTTAAATTATTATTATTATTAAAAAGCAAAACTACGGTGGTGTCGTGCTGCTGACAAAAACACACAAGACAAAGCATTTTTGTGAACAAAATGTAAAGTCACGTAGGTATAAAATAAAATAAATCACGACGTTTCGGGCGCAACACAAGCGTCCGTCATCAGGTGAGAAAGCATGGTCTGCTGCTGAGGCCGACTGTTTTAAAAGGTTTGAAATGGGTGTAACTCAAGGGTCATTAAGACGTGGGCGGGGCTAGTAATGTTAATGTGAGAAATTAGCATGTAAATGTAAGATGTTTAAAAATTTCGATTTAAAGCTTTCGTGACTGCGGGGATTCATATTCTTGGTTCTTTCGGTAAAGTCACGTAGAAGGGAAATAATAAAATAATAAACATAAAACATATTTAAAATGTGAGAGCATATCCCACGTTAAACCTATATTTTGCAGCTGTGTGCATTGATTTGACAGGTTATTAATAAGTAATGTATCTCATTCCATAACGTTTGTTTATTTGGCTCCCCATTAGGGGAGCGGCCACACGTGGATGCTCGAGGTGTACTACTTGTGAATGCTTCCTAGAAGTTATTGATTACCTTACACATCAGATCCGCCGGGTTTTCTCCCCACGTTGTCACGGATAGGAATTGTATTGTACTCTAATTTAATTAAATGTACACAACTACTGGCTTACTGGCTGGGTTTTGAGCAAACTGTGTTTTTTATGTTCTGGCATCAGCATTTCTGTCACGTTGTTGAAGATATAAAATAAATCGGATGCAAAAACACAATTATTTTTGCCCAAAATGTCGTGGATGTGTCTCTTAGCAGTATTTACAAATGTTTGGGGGTGTCCGGAAACTCACGACACACACAGTGGCTGCGTACCTGCACACACCCCCCACCCCCCAACCCCAATCGTAACCGGTGTCACAAGCAAATGGATACAAAGGAGTGTTGAAAAGCTGCTTTTAAGACAAGAAGCGCCTCTTCTCTCGGACCAGTGTGCACCTGCAGTGGGGTGTAGAGAAGGCGCTGTTTGATGTCAGAAGCAGGTGTTTTCACAAGCCAGGGCACCACACTCAGATGAAGTGATTAGAGAGGGCCCCGTCCTGCATTCAACAGCAACATCCAGTCGCTTGCGTTATCCTCCACGCAGCCAGCCTCAGTCATCTCCTCCACGAGCTTGTTCAACACTGAGCCTGCATATTGAGAAGCAGCTCTTCATGGTTTCAGACATAAAATGAACAACCTGGTAGTCAAAACATTGTCCGTGTACATGGGATAGAGACATGGTTCAAAATGCAATCCTTACATGGATGGCATGACGCCTGCTGGGTTTATAATCTGATAAGCTGGTTCAGAAAAGTGTGCACGAGGCAGCATAAATAAGTAACCGCTATTGATCATACAAAACTAGAATTGCACCGTTTACATTAAGTTACATTCATTATTGCATATACTGTATACTATGTAACATACATGATGCTTGCATGTATGTATGGTATCATCATCCATTATCTATCAACTGCTAGATGAAGGCTTCCCCATGACGTTACCATTCCTCGCAGTCGCTGCCACAATCGATCCCATCACTCCATATCTGTGTGTTTTCTCCTTTAATCGCCATTCCATCACCAATTACATAAATTGGCCATCACCCCTTCTAGCAATGTCTTTGCCAAGCCTCCCTAAACAGTCAATATGTCTGTGGTTGCATTTGTTCTGAGCCCTCTCTTTCTATTTCTGTCTCTGAGTGCAACTCCCAGCATGCTTCTCTTTAGACTTTTCAGGCTTTTGTTCCATTTTAATTGTCATTGTTTATGTTTTTGATCCGTATGCCATAATTGGGAATGGATGTAATGAAAAGTGTATGAATTATAAACTTCCTCAAACTAATAATCAGTTGGAGGTTTTACTAGATATATGGATAATTCGTTCAATGATGGCGATGCTTTATTGTCAAGTCTTGTGTGACACTGAGGACAATTTACTACGTGCCCATCTAAGATGCTTTTAGATGGGCACGTTTCTTAAAATCCCTAGCTCTGTCCACCCAGCAGCATAAATTGTTACACGGCAGTCAGTTGATTGCATGTGACAAGGTAAATTGTGGGTACTTCCACCTCTACGAAGACGACTGACTAGCACGAAGAGTAGACCACACACCGTCTTGAGGAGCTCTCTGAGCTCCCTTTGCTAGAGGTCCTTCCACCAGCAGTGGCATGAGCAAGTAATTGCAGCTAGGGCTGCACCTGCACATTTGTATGTTTCTGGATCATATCTCACAACTCGAAAAACAGTGTATGCATTGTGTAGTGTCTGCATTATATAAGCTTACGCAAACAAATAATTTATTGGATGCTATGCCGCATCGCTTAATTGGATATCTCAGCAATGATGGAAATGCTTTTTTGGCAAGTCTTGTGTGACACCGAGGACGATGTTACTGAAACAAAGAAGGGCGCACATTATTCTCAGATTATTATTCCGTTTCATGAGGCCGCCACCATCAGTCGCTCCCTATCCACGCTCTACTCCAGGCTTCCAAACGCTTTGAAGTCCACTGGGACCGCATCATTTTAATTGTCTACCCTTTCATGTCTGAACATTGTTTTTTTTGTTCTCATGTTCACAATTCCGTTTCTTTCATTTTGGAAAGGGATTTTTTTTCTCCTTCTCTCTCTGGTGGAAGGCCTGAAGGGCTCTTTTGAACATTTTTTTGTGAAGTCATCAGGGTTTATACCTGCAGCTCTGGCCCTGGGATATCTTGGGTTTCCGCAAGTCTCCAGCAAGTCACTGTCCTGGCTCAAACCCCAGAATGAACCAAATCAACTGAAAAATGAACAGCAGCTGTGCTCCAGTGGGATGATTGCAGGAATGTGAATTGAAAGCCAATGAAGGATTATTTATATATATGTTTTATTTCCTCAGGGAAGTAAAGCTTAAACAGGTATGCTTTTGTGTGCCTTCTGAAAACGGGCACATTTCCCTGCCTGGGGATAAACACCCTGCTTAAAGCACAGGTTGTCACGATTTATTGTTGTCAAGGTTAACAAAAACATTTAATGAGCCTTAAATGTGTTCCTAATGGTGTCACACGTGGGTTCACCTCCCTGTGCGAAAGACAGTAAAACAATGTATCAGTCTCCTTTTACTGTGCACCGTTAGGACACACTGGGCTCCTCTACCATTGAGAGCAGGGTGCATTGGAGCACCGCTAAGAAGTGATCGACCTACTTACCACCTTGTCTCTGTCAAATGCGAATCCTGGTTATGAACTGGCACTCTGCAAGTAGATCCCGCTAATGAATAAAATTAATGTGTGTTCACGCCATGAATAGGGCTCTCGGCCTAAAAGAAGTTGCTCCAGGAAGATGGTGTTTATACTGGCTGTGCCAATAACCCACTCCCACTGGTCTCTTGTGAGATTTCTTTTGGCCCATTTCAGCAGAACAATGGAAACTCCAAATCTGGAGAATCACTACAATTTAACTTTGCAAACGTTTGAGATGTTCACATGTATATCAAATGAACACAAAGACGCTTGTATTAAATTCATATTGCCATAATTAACCATGTGTGCCAATGTTTTGAAAATCCTCTTAATTTAAGTGGCATACTGCATATTAATGTAACGTGAGCGGTGCATGCTCCCAAAAATAAATGCTAACCTCGACCGGGATGTCTTCACAATCTCAAAAAATGTGTTCCACTCTATGTGAATACTTTTCAAGCATTTTTCAGTTCGGGGAAAAAAAAACTGCGTGTCATTTGCTAACTTTGACGAATGCATGCCAAGGCACACATCCACACCTCCCGTAGGCTACGCCGACGCAGCTCTATTGCCGAAACCCTGCAGTGTCCGGGTTGTGTGAGTGTTGGCAGGTGTTTTTTTTCATGGATCAATTCAGGCTGCATTTACATATTTGATGGTTGCAGCAGTAATGAGATTAAGTGTAAAATTATTAAGCCCTACAAATTGATCGAGAGTTTTAATGTTCATGCATTTATCCGAACGACTGTTGTATTTCTTGCTGTTGCATACATTCCGTTCATGGCGTAAATGCTCGCATGGCACAACGCTGGACAAGTTTTGTCACGTGTCCAAGCCTGTTTTATTTTTTACAAATCCCCCCCTGCAAGTAATAAATGTGCGTCTTGTCAAGAACATAAATGTATGACAAATGATTGCGATATCTCTTCTGTCAGGTATGACCGTTGTGCACCGGTAAGTACATTCATGACATGCACTAACCCTGACGATGCATCAGTGAGTGGATGAATGCATGCTGATAAACTGTGTGAATGAGGGATTGTGAAGCGGGAGGATTGGGGAGGAGGGTGGAAGTTGTCAGGAGCGAGCCAGGCGATTTGAGATGTGAGCAGCAGCGGGGAGCACTGACATTGTGGGAAGTAAGGGGAGCAGCTTGAATTGCAGATATTAAACATGACCTACCAGTGTTGTGGGTGAAAAGAAACCATAAATAACTTCCTGTGTCACCCCCTAACACACCCAAGATCCCTGCGTTTTAGAACAGTCATCCTGCTGGGTGTGAGAGTCCACAGATGGGGTTGTTGGAAGGAAGTTTCAAACCTTCAAAAGCCATCTACGTCTTCTTACAAATCTGCCCCCGCACAATAAAAAAAGAAATCCTCCACGCCTCTGGAGATATTGGGCTTCACTGGCAGTAAATCGTGTGGGGCCTGGAGGCGCTAGAGGGGGACAGGCCATGGGCCACTTGAAAAAAAAATTGAGATTCACACGTGACAAACCATAATCTGAGGCTTGCAAGTGAGCACAAGCAGGGTCTGCGGCAAGAGGGCAGCCAGATCACAGGGGTAACACAGGCGAGGGCCGCAGAAACAAAAGGACTGCCTTTCTGCTCAGTGACCTTGGCAGTCAATAGACCATGCTGGCTTTGCCCTTTGTGGGCACGTTTGAAGCAAGCTAATAGAATGATCCCAGTCTTGTCCAAGATAAGAGATAAAGGTTGTGGTCATTGTTGTCGCTGGATTCCAAGAATAAAGCCAGCGCAGAGTTTTTAATTTCTATTACAAATTTTGAAAGTTCTCCTTCGGCATTGCTAAATTAATAACGAATGGATGTCATTTCATATACATGCAAAACTATTTAATTGCACACTATGTTTTTAAAGATAATTGTGCTGATAGAGATTTGAGTTTGAATTAATAATTACTTAATTAAATTAGTATATTTTAGAGGATTCATACAATCCATGTATTTTTCCTTTTCTCAGCTGAGTTTGTGGGACATTTTGGCCACTATTTTCCTAAATGTCTTCTGAAGGTTATTTATATTGGAAGGATAAGTGACATGAATTGCCATGAAAAATACAATCCCTACAAAATGTAACAGTGGAATGTATTAATATTTTTCCAAACTCCTGATGTGTTTCCATAATTTGGACACCTACAATGCTTGGGCAAAACCTCTATCGCCCCTCTCTCCATGATAATTCTACCCATTATATATAGTAATGTGCTCCTCGGTGCGCTCCCATCCCAAAACACTTGGGGCCAATAAATGTCAACGTTATTGAAGTCATTGCGATGTTATGGGTGTACGTAGCCATGGACGCCACGTTGAGAAGATAGGAGGGCTCAAAAACTATTGAGGTGGTATTGTAGCATTGAACCCGGTTTGACATGATGATAGTAGTGGTGGAGGAGCTGATGGTTGTTGAGGTGGTGGAATGATTTTCATCTTGAGGGGGCATTTAGCCATTTGAACCAATTGTGAGTAGCTAAGTGAACTCCATAAGGGATTTTGGGGGCCACAGCAACACGTATCTCTTATATTGGGCAAGACTGAGATCATTCGATTACAGATTTAATCAAATGTTTTGGGGGCATTTCACCCCCCTACACCCACCATTTGCCTATTTTCCACACTATGGATAGGAACTATTATATCAGGGATTTTTCAATGTATGATACCAGCATATGTAATTGTCTTTGTTATGTTTTTGTTTACATTTGATATGACTGGTTGATGTAAATTATGATGATGTTCTGGTAGGCTAAAATGCTACAACTTGGCACAAATATTGTTGTGTTTAATTAGAGAAATCCAAAAAAACAATTTCTCGAATTTGTGCCCACAACAACGACAGCCCAGAGACTGAATATTTCAATGACAGGGCAGGATCAGGCTAAAAGTTATCAAATGTTTTACGTCTCGTACTGAACGTTTACAAATTTACAATCACTATTATCTGTAAACCAAGCAATTAACCTCTAGTAGAGTGTGACGCTAGACCCGATAAAAAATGGACAAAGCCTGTTGCAGCTTGCACATAACACACACGACCATATAGGTGTGATCACGGAGTGGAGTAGTGGCATTATGAATCGTGGACCGCACTATGAACCCATCATCCTTAGTTTTATTTCCAGCCACGACGAATAAGTTCCGAATTACTTTTTGAACCATTCCTGGGCCCCCACTTCCCAACTCACACTGTCAAGCGTGGCGAAGTATGGTCAAACAACCCCCAATGTGTGCAGGAGGCTTTCATCCGGCAGCGGATTGACGTAGGACTGTGATTGTTTTGTTTTATTATTACGTTTAATCACATGTACATTATTACTCTGATGAATTACCTCTCCATCTACAGAAAGCCACTGAAATTGATAGCCCCTCTTAGTTCAAACAGTCCACACGTGCACAGGAGTGCAACAAAGCACTGGATAGTTTGCGAGGTGTTTCTCGTTTTGAATGGGGCCGTCGCACGAGCAATAGTGCAACCAGGGGCACGGAAATCTAACACACGTTGTCTCTGCTTCTGCTACTGCTGCTGAACAACTCTGAGCCAATGAACAGCGGTGGTGTTTGCGATTTGTCTCCCGAAGACCCAGTCCCCACCCCTAGCCGGAGCAATTCTTTAGGTCTGTACGTCTCTGTGTGTCCGGAGTCATGAGGAGGGGGGGAGGAGGGGGGGTTGGGGGTGGAGAGTAAGATTTTTTTTTCTATGCGAGGCGAGACAAAGGGGTGTTTTGGGGGGGGGGGTGGAGGGAAACGCGCGTTTGTCGAGCCCGCAGTAGCAGCAGCCCCACTGGCAGAAACTTTCCGTGGTCCGCTCCTAAAGCTCGCAGCGTGAGCTCGGCAGTGAGCATCATCTCGCCGCACCAGCACGGAGCCACGCACGCGCAGGCTGGTCGGACCGTGAAGATGACAACACGGTACGTGGTGGTGGTGGTGGTGGTTGTTGTTGCGGCCACGAGACAAGCCTAAACGCAGAAAGTTCACCCGTGTCCCTGTCTATCAGTCAGTCGTTTTGCAGTGATTTGGGATGCTATTGGCCGTGCGTGCACCGTGCGCTAATAGGAACGGCGCGCACTATTCAAAGTTTCTATGAAAGTTGCTAAACAAGGGAGATGTTTGCGCATCCGTTAGAATTGTCTGTGATTTGGGTTAACTTGTGGTTGTAGTTGTGGCTGTACCAATGCATCGCTATGCGAGGAGATGTCTGCGTTGTGACCAAGTTTTCATGAAAAGTTGCTGAATGAACATATGTAGCCTTTCACGAATTCTTTGAACATTCACTCAACTCATGTTGTTGTAACAAAAAAGGTCTGCATGTGCTCCCGGGGACGACACTACACAGGCGAAAACGTGCGTTTCTTGCGTTAACGTGTGTGTACCTTGAAGAGACAACGCAAGTGTGTAGCGTATGATGTATATATTGGATGCGCGTTTGAATAAACGGCAAAGGTACAGCCCTGCAATTGCTTCCTCGTGCCACTGCTGACGGAAGGTGCCTTCCCTAGAGGGGAGTTCAAGGAAGCCCCTCTGTATAGTAGATCTACTCCTCCACGCCGGACAGATATCGAGGAAGCGAGTGTATGTGAATGTTGTACGTATATCTATTGTTATTGGGAGTGTGTGTTTGGAGCATTTGGGAGACTGACTTCAAGGCGTGCGTGTGGTGGGTCCCGTGGTGCAGGTGCGGGTCGAGTTCCCCTCTCCCCGGGCTCCTGCTGCTACCGCTGCTGCTACTGCTCTCAAGCTTCAGGCCCTCTGCATCGCAATACGACGATCAGCCATGGACAGGTAACAACAGCTGCTGAGTCACCCAATGTTCGCCACGTCTCTCCAACGCTTCACTGCATCGCGTTACACGCACCCACCAAAACCCCAAGCGCGCGGTTGCTCAGTTGTTCAGTTCACGTGGCCCTGGATTCGTTGTGGTTGTGAATGAGTGATCGTATTTTCGATTTTTATAATCTAACTGGACAGTATGGACACCGAGTCTTTAATTTCAGCCGGAGCTGTCCGGGGCTGAGCTCCGGAAAATGTCCCCCCACCCCCAGGGCCCGGGGTTCGCGGGGGTGGATGGGGAGGGAGTTGAGAAGCTCCGCAAAGAATTCCGTGAGAAACCAAGCCCTGGTAGAAGACACTCGCTGGGTGGTGTGACGGCGTGCCACTGTGTGCCCAACAAGCAGATCTGCATTGTTATTCCATATAGGTCTGTTCTCCGATAACGCTGCGTGTTTTTATCACGCGAATTGAATATAACGTGATGAATGTACTAGGGAACGTACATTTTTTTGTAACAAGGATTCGAATAGGATATAACGCGATTGAGTGAATAGAACTAGGTCGCCCGAGTAGGAATAAGGGGTTGTACGGCTGCCTCGGCATAGCATCACACAAGGCGGGATGCTGCTGGATGCTTCGAGTTGCTCCCCACACGCCTCAGTCTTTGTTCAGTCTGCGTATGCATCTCACGTCCTATCGCGTACTGTGCCTTTCCCTATATTACATATCATTCATTAAAACGCGATTCTTCCATAACGCGGTGTTCTTCAGGAATGCAACTACCGACATGTTATAGGATAACAGACTGCACGAAAGGAGAGTGGGGCAATGGTTCGCGCACTGCGCTGTGAACTCTGCCATCTGACTTCCGATAACCGGCCACGGCTCCTAACGTTAGTGGCGAGTGTTGACTTCTGAATTGGTTCTGCCCACCGTCTGCCACCCCCAAATCACTAATTCGCACTTGTCCAGCCTGCTGAAATATGGTCATACAATCCCAATGACCGACACATTGAGGCGAGGGCCTTCTTCCAACAATGGATCATTCAGAGGGCTGGACATTATTATTATTCGGATATATCATGCGGAGAGCATTGCATCTCATCATCCCACACCAAACCAGTAACTCCAGATGCATGCATGGCTCCGTGCTGTGTATGAGATTTGAGCTCTCAAACGCTGGGTTGTATAATTCAACATGTGCATTCGTGCGTTGAATTCAAGCCGCGGTATGCAAAGTGCTGTTTTCTTATTTGGTCCTAATTTCAGTTTAGTCTACACTGTGCGCGACAGAGAAGAAAAAAACCGGCCAACAATAAAATAATGTGGAGTTTTATGACCCTTTGGAATGCGGAATGTCCCCCCCAACCCCCTGGCTTTTCTTGATTAAGAACTGGTGACAGTCACTGATGGAGCGCAGTAGCGCCGAGGAACACTGGCAGCAGAGAGAATGCGTAATTAATCTTAGGGCCCCCCCCCCCGTGTCACCTGCGTGGCTGTTGCTGCCCCCCCCCCCTGCCACAAGCACATGGCTCAATAAGTGACGAAACACCATTTCACTTTGTGCGGTATTTTCCGGATTCTAAGACGCCAGGGAAAGTGCGGCGCGCACAAAACATATGCTCGGTATCAATAATATAACGTTGCACACGTCTGGTGACACATACGCACCAATCGGATTGTAAGATGCACTCCTCACTTTTGCTTTAAAACGCGGGGGAGGGGGGGGTCGTATAATTCGGAGAATGCGGTTTTAGCGCATTGCACCGTAAGCCTGGCACGCCGAGCTCTATTCCCTGGCCATGGTTATAAACCTATTTGTCGAGTGATATTATCTGAACCAGTCCTGACTCCTTACTTTACCAACTCGCCATTCTGAGCAGTCTGCACTGACCAGGATGAAGCATGGCTTTCATCCTCCGCTGCACTGACTTTTAATGGGCAGTAGGCAGCCAGCTGCGGTTTCTTACACGTCACCTGTCTCAGAGTAAAGTTTTACACATTTCTCTGACTCGGAGAAAAGGGATATGTTTGGAATGCGTGCAGAGATATTTCCATTTTGGGCCATTTAACATATGTTCAGTGAGTGCCAGTTGTTATATGACATTTTAGATTCTATTATCAAAGATATTGAATGTATGTATCCATACTTCACCACATTGGTCAGCGCGTGTGTTTTTGAAGGTAAGGGGCTGGCACGGGGTTACTAATATTACTTAATGTTACCATTACTACTTTCCCGAAGTAAGCAGTGATGACATGCACTTCACCTTTTTTCATAAACCAATTCATGTCTGTATGAGGTTATATATATCCTAAAAAAATTCAAATATATATTGTGGTGCAGTAATTAGAAATCAAATTGGATTGTGAAAATTTTAATAGTTTACTTTTAAATAATGCCTCTGTATAGGAACATCATTTAGTGTCAGTGTTGTACGTCGCGGATGTCATGTTAAGAGTTTCATAGCACACGGTCCCTTTATTAGACTCAACGCTTGCAATCGAATTTGAAATGCCCTCTAGTGGCAAACGCCTTGTGTTGATCAGCCGATGTCGTCCATTGCTTTTCAAGTCAGTCTAAAGACGAAAGCATTTCTCAAACTTCTACCAAGCTAACCATGTTCGTGCGTTTCCCTCTTTGCAATTAATAATAGTCCTCACAATTTGTTGGTGGTCGAGAATAATCGAGTGACATCCAAGGGATGCAACGCGTCTGAGAAGGACATCTAGCGCAGAAACGGAGCACATAGATCAGCTCGTGGACAGGTGCTCGGTTGATTGTGATATTACAGGATCATGAGAAATGGAGATGGCTTGGCCTCATCATGGCTGATGATGATGACTGATAATGTACAGCCCGTTGCATTCTTATGCTGGATGAACGAAGGACATTATAGATCTTAGTTTTTTTTTAACCCTATTTCACCACTCGAGTTAGTTTGTAGAAGGGGGCCCAATACTAGTTTAGATAATACTGGCCACTCATGCCACCCATAGCTAGCATTCAAACTAGACCCACGATGTTCAGAATGCAGTGCACGAACCACCGCTCCATTTGTAATTGCTACTGTGCACTTACTTTAATGTAATTACTAGCGTATGCTAAACGCCTACACGTTTTCAGAAATATGGCGAATGAGCAATAACTTAGCAATGGTCATGGATTCGGATCATTGATTTAATGGCAGTGGTGATAATGGCTGTTTGTGCTTCAACATAAGCAGTTCATATCAGCAGATCTTTTGATGGATGCACAATAGGCCTACTACACTCATGTGGCTTTCATTGCTCAGGAATCATACATACTTGTACCCACATCCACGCTGTACCGTAAATACTTTCACAGAGCCGTGTCCAGAAGCCTGCTTGAGTGTAATGGTGCATACATCCGTAGTCGTTTAGGGCTTTTTTCAGTCGATGAAAAATACATTCCCATTCATGGCCATAGCTTTCTGCACAAGAAATAAAACCTCGCCAGAAGTACTGGGTGTGTGGGTAGGTGGGGGGCAACGCATTTTCTCTTGTTTGACAAGGGGTTTTCCATCTCAATCCTGACACTGTGGTGATGTGTGGCCAGCAAGGCCGCGTGGAGTGTGCCGCCTTTGTTGATGGGACTTTAAGGTGGTTTCTTCAATTGCTCGTGGGCGTTGCAGATCTCACGGCACTGTCTGCGAGCAAGAGGAATGTGGACTCAAGTAATGGCCCAATTAACCACTCACTGTGTCATAACCCCTAAAGAACAAACACAGCCTCTGTACATACTTAAATATCAGCGATGATAATCATGGCGTTTATGTCACTATCGTTATGACTAAATGAATAACATCAGTTCTTTTCAACTTTAACATGAAATGGAATCGGTATTGGATGTAATACAATATTTGAACATGATGATTTTGATACAGACTATCATATATTCACTATGAAAGTAGCAATATAGCACAGGGATTTCAGGTTAATTTACTGCCCTGAATTAAGCTGATCCAAGGTGGATTATTTGAGCTTTTTTTTTACTTGCTTTAAGACATCCAAAGTTCCGTTTCAAATAAAAGTTCAACAACTAAATCCACAACCGTAATGCAAAGAGGCACTTAGAAAGTGATTTCAAAGATCGAAGTCAACAAGAGATGGGGACCAAAATGTTTGCACTGAGCGATCCTTTTTTCTTTTTGCATCCATCATTGTCTCAGTCCTGAGTGCCTGGCTGTGGAAAAAAATGTGACACTTCGGTTTGACACATTGTAAATCATTGCTCAAATGATTAGTGGTGCAGTCCCTCTGGTATGCATATGGGATTGTGTGAAAGGCAAGGGGTGGCACAATGGTTTTAATTAAACATTTATCCAATTCCTTTTTCCCAACCCTCGGTTCACAATGCCCTAATTTTTTTGTCGTAAAAAAGATCTCATTCAAAAACATAAAAAAAAACACAATAGTATTTTTATGAGATTTTTGTGTTTCATGTCTGAGTGTTCATGCTTATTGCTGAATCCCCAAAAAATCTTTTAAATGCTGAGCTTTCAAAAACAGTGCAACACAGGCTCTATCTTATAATCGTTACCTAGGGGCCGTCTGCGGAGGCAGATTCCGGCAGTCAGGAATCCGCGCGTAGGGCCATGGTATCGAGTGTTGTCGCAGGGCTCCGATTACCCTTAATCCCTGTTTAGTCTAAGTGAGAGTCCCAGATATGGATGGGGTGGGGGGCATTGGTGCGAGAAGGGAGTGGGGCAGAGTGGAAGGGGCAAAGACGCAGCAGTGAGGAAGAGGAGGTGTAGGGGGTAGAGATAGGGCTAGGGAATTAATGGATAGAATTTGCAGAAGATGTTTTTTTTGGTGTGGGAGTGAGGGTGGGGAAGAGGCCAGGGTTATGAGATGGACAGAAGGGTATGAGACTTTTGACTTTTAAACAACTTTTATTGCCGCCAGCAGCAAAAGCACTGGAGGCGATTTCGATATGAAACACACAAAGTCACCAGCAAACAAATGAAAATAAACGCTACAAATCCACGCGCTGTGGCGCTAAAAGCACCGCGCACAACACGAAAGAAAAGTCACGTGGTTGTGGGGGTCATCGCGCACGCCACGGTGACGAGCGAGCGCTTCAGAAGGTGAACACGAGGGTGCCGTCCACGCTGGTACAGAGGGCTTTTCCGGCTCCCCAGCGTTCGAAGAAGACGTGCACATCACCGAGAAAGCTCAAGCTGAGCTCAATCATTCAATCAATTTTCATTTTACGTGCCAATATTGCCCTCAATAAAGTAGGTATTGGTGCACATTACAGCGGACAAGATGTGGTACAAGAGTATGAAGGGAAGCAAATGGGAGACGAGTTTGGTGGCAATGTGTTTGGTCCCTCGGTAATTTTGAACGCTCTTTATCCTTTTACAAGTTGAGGCCACAGTGGTTGGTTGCTTTAGATTTGAATCTGTTTCTATAAAGGCTTTTATAGAAATAAAAACACGATAGATATTGACTTGAAACCACATCTGACGATTGGTCGTTAAACAAATGTTAACATGTTTTGCCACAATAATGGAGGTTTAAAAGTTTATAATAGCATTAACAATAGCAATAACAAAATAAAAGTATGAGCAAGAGCAACACTGACATTATTAACAACAGTCAACAGTAAATGGTAACATAAAACCGCTGCCGAATCTATACGTTCACCCTTGTATGAGGGGCTCAAAGTGAAGGTATTTTATGATCTGTCTCCAAATAAAACAAGCGTTCCATGACTTGAGAAAACATTCACTCTGCTTTGTGAACATATTGTAGTGTTCACCAGGCTGCCAACATCATCCTGACTTCAACATCTCTCTGGCAAAAGCCCGATGCATTCACCCTCCTCACTTGGCATGTGTTTGACCCACATCTGAAAGGGAGGTCCAACAACTTCACATCAATAGAGGAGGCAGTTTGTTTTGGTCACCACACTCAACTTAAAACAGCAAAAAAATGTAAACAAAGTGGTGTTTGCAAACTGTATTAAACATAAAAGTGGAGTGTGCATTTAAAATTTGAACGTATCTTCAAAGGATTTCAGAGGCAGTTATGTGATATCTGGTTCTGCGGGCTGTTTTCGAAAATGAGATCCAAATGGATTCTCTGTTTCACGACATGATGACTGTCGCTTGATGAAGCTAATTGTAAATACAGTATTGGTGAAACGTCGTACTCGGATTGCAAATGTTGTGGCTGTGCTCTCCAACACACCGGTGTGCTGTACTCGTGACGAATTGGCATGTTCTGTTTGCGTGACAAACCTTACTAATTGGCTGTGTAGGATGGTGGCGGGTATAACGACACATTTATATATTTACGCGATCTAACCCAAAAAAATCTCGATTATGGACATGATACTGATCGCACAATTGGGACACATTTTCGTGGGGGGGGGGGGGGGATACCAAAAAATGCTGATAAAAATATATGCTAAGAGAAATTTAAGCAATCTACAAGCTTCCTGGGCCATTTGGTGTTCCATGCTAGGGACGTAGAGAATCTGATCATTTTAATTTGGAAACAGCTGTGCAATTTTTTTTATCACCGCCAATCGTTCTTGATTTCCTGGTAAGTTGGTTGGGTGATGAGCTGCATGTGTGAGCTGCAGATGTACGTTGCATGACACGTGCGCACCAAATTTGGCGCAGCCCATGTGTGGTCTCGCCGCACAAATGCAGCGCGGGGCCCCCTTGTGCAATGCGGTGTCTCGCAAACTCAGATTGTGGAAGACCGCGAGAAGGGCCCCATGTGAATGGCCAGTACAGAGAAACAATGATTCACGTGCAATCGGGTGTTCACTGCCAAAAAAAAAGTTACATTAAACCCAACACATTTTACAGAATGTATTGCTACACTTTATTTTTTATACAGTGGGTTGACTTAGAAATGAATACCATTGTTAAATACACTACGAGATATTAAATTATAGGCTGTTCAGTACAAGTAAACAATACATTTGCTTCGATAATTATGTATGCCGAGCGACATTGCAGTGTCCGATATTGGAGTGTAATTTTTTTGGGTTTGCTCGTGGAGTTTATCTGGAGATTATTTTCACAAGGGGAGAACACTGCTTTTAAAAGCCTCAATCCGTATGGAATTTCCTCATGTAAACTCGGTGCCCTCTGTTATATCGCACATGCCATATGCAGCGCATTTAGATAGCAAAAATGGAGCCATGGTTTTGCAGACATCTGTTTAGAATGAAGGTTTGACAACAGCATCCCCACTACAACTTATGCTCTGGTTATGTCATTATATACTATTGCCGAGGCTGGGTGGCCCATTTCTACATGCCATAGACTGTCCTTTATTTACTCCATAATATTTGTATTACGTTAATTTTCGTAGTAATGTACTTACACATATTATGGGGCGGGGGGGGGGTGTTAGCTACTGGGGCCCGAAGCTTAGAGGAACGTCCAAGAATTACAACATGCAGTATAAACTAAACTTGATATTTTACCAAGTAAGGCCCACTGAGCCATATAGCTCTTTTTCATAGGTGACCTGGCCACAAATGATAGCTCAACGAATTGGCTTATCACGTGGAAATTGAAAGCAGCCAAATACTCGAAATACATGTTTCTAAATGTGGAGGGAAAAACCGGAGGACCCTGGAGAAAAATCCACGCAACCACGGGCCGAGACACATGCAGACTCCAAATATACAGGCGTCAGGGTCGGGATCGAACCCACGACCTCCTGTATACCAGGTGAGGTAGTTAACATCTCACCACATATTGTCTTTTATCTAATGGGCTCCCTCAGCCAGCATTATGTACTGGACACCACATCTCTCTCAATGGGCCTGACTGTCAGTGTTCACTTAACATCATACAATGATCTCGCGTATACCCTTTAATAGACTGTTGGGGCAAGTAATGTTATCAAGCAATTATGAAGGCCGGCAAAGCACACCAGGGGGAGTGTGGGTGGCCAGCATGACGCCCGGCTGCCTTTGTCTCCCTAGTGGCGATGTTTACATACTGCACCAGGTACTTATTTGAGGCTGGGTCAACCTAGGGGAGGTCCAGGACCGTATCAGATAATCATCAGTGGTGCTGCCGTGAGCAGAAATCGAAGCCAGGCGGCCAGGTTCGTAGTGCAGTGCACTAACTGCTACTACTACCACTCCCCACTTGTACACGTACGCACCGAATGAGTGTGTGTATTCGTGTGAGATACAGTCGTGATGATATTTGAAGTATATGACATTGCCTAATGCACTCAATGTGAGTTATGTGTTGAAATAATCTGCTCGTAAATTAATTTCTCTTTAAAAATAACTGTCTTTATAAGATCAATGGATTTTCTTATCTCACCACAGCACAGTCAGTGGCTCAGAAAATATTAATTTCGTTTACCAATTCAATCGTTATGAGTTGTCAATTTACAAAGCATAAAATAAGATGACTATTCTATAACAGTAAAGAATGTCAATCTGACATTTACATGTATTTAATGTATATTTATAAATGTATGTATGCATGAATTCAGTTGTAATTCAGAAACACATTTTTAATAAATTCCTTGGATTATTTTAATATCAGCATTCCTCATGCTATTCCACTTGTGCTCACCTCCTTGAAAGCCGTTCCTCTTGCTCCCTTTCCCACATGCACTGTGCCACAAGCAATCCGCAGGTGCTCTGCTTGCACATGCCGAGTTCCCTTACGCAGTCACATTTACAAGAGTGAAACACTTTTGCCGTATTATAGTTAAAAACAAACAAGCGAGTAACTGTTGCTGCATCAGTTGCATTGCAGACTAGGTAACAGGGTTATGAGAAAAACACACATGTGGAAGAGTAAGCCAAAATGCTTTTTCAGAGGGGCTCTCCAAAATTTTCTCTAGTGAAGGCCCTTCTTCCAGCTGTGGTGTGAGCAAGGAATTGCAGGGCTGCACCTTTACAATATCCTAACTCTAATTTATGTCGCTGACAAAAAAAAAACGGCTCCTGATATTTCAGATGTACTACCTTTTACAGGGACAATAAAACCCCTCACAGAATTAATAAAAGAGTTCCTGAGGTATTTATATTCACCATCATCATCCTAATCAGCCTTGATCAATCCACTGCTGGATGAAGGCCTCCCCAAGCCGTCGCTATCTCTCAAAATCCTGAAATATAGCAATCGTCCATAACCGCCTGCACACGAGCTGATTTCATCACTCCATCTCTGTGGTGTTTCTATTAACTTTATAAATAGTGGAAAATGCTGCATTAATAATATTTTGTATGAAGAGAAAGTTATCAGATTTCTTATCTTTTTATTGCAATGGCATGTTAAATCATATCCGAGTGGAGGGAGTTGGTCAGCCATATGTTTGGTAGTTGTCCAATCAATCTGCTGCTCTGTCCTACTATTTTAAAAACCTTGAACAAAATCCAGCACAGTGAGTTTCAACCTTTGCCAAAACAAACGGAGGAACTCGTGAATAGAGGGATGCCATAATAATCCTGATTTGGCAAAATAAATATAATTTGAGCCACAATTCTCTTGCAAGCACTGCAATATGTGGCTGTATTTTTTTTGTAGGATACATTTTTTTAGTTGTTTATGGAAAATTCCAGGTGCAGAGATGCCACCAAGAGGCCAAATGGTTATCATCATGGTTCCATTGCTAGTTCTACAGAAATATGGCAGTCTTATACATACACTACGCTTGTTTAAAATGTTGGTGCAGTTACATGTATAAATATCCCAACCTCGATTGTGTTTCCCACTTGGGAAGAATTCATTTTCAAAAGTGATATTTACAGTTAGAATACTACAATCAAAAGAGTGCCAGTGTTTTTCTTCTCACATGAACATAACTGTGGTGCACTAACCTGGTTTAGAAGTTTTGAACCGGGAGTTAAAATGATAAATTGTTATGGAAGGGACAAATCTATCGATAGGACAACCAATGTTGAGTTTCCACAAAGTGGTATCTATTTTATCGACCTGGGAAAGATGGAGCATTTAGTTAACCATGCAGTAGGAGTTGAGCGTTCAGCCTTGTGAATTGCATACTTAAACCACTGTGCCATGGACAGATAGTTATACCACTGATCCTAAAGACTATAATGGTTGAAATATGGCCGCATTCTCCAATGTGTGTTTCTGGGTTGCACTGCATGTTGTCTGGCATGATGTCAGACGATTCGCACAATTTGCTATGAGCTTCTTGAGGAACTGAATATATTCAGACATCATGCCCAACAACACATGGTAAAACCTGACAATACATCAGAGGGCTATAAAGTACAACCGTAAAAGCCTACGAGGTGGTTACATGTGAACTGTCGACAACATATGCAAACAATAGTTTTATCATTATTTATGTGCAGCATGTATATTGGACTTCTTTTGCACCGTACGTAGCCAACCGTGCTAATCGGAGGTGTGAGGGAAGACAACAAACGAAATACAATAAGCAGTACTAAACAAATTAGTTTTCAATCTAGATTTAAAAGTGCATGACCTTATAATGCATTCGTTCAGCAACTGGAAGCCAATACGGCTCGGCAAGCGCCAGACGGACATGGTCAGATCTTGCAGCACCCGTCACAATACGTGCCAGAGACTTTGTGCACAAGCTGTACACGTGGGTTGTTCACGAGGCCAATACAAAAAAACTAGTGGTAGATCCTTGGGGTACAGAAACAGATGGGGTGTTTATCATACGGAAGCTGCTTTAGTTTTAAGCATAGGAAGTAATGAATTGCGCAATTAATTGGGTCTTGGTCCAAACCAGGGTGGCTTGGATTACTGTTAAAGTAGTTTTTTTTACTCTTGTCAGTCAAATAAAATATATCAGCTGTGGCTTGGGAAAGGATGTGGTGGTTGTTTATTTTGCGTGTGCGTGTGTGTGGAAATATTGGCAATGGCGTAAATCCAATACTTATGTATAATTTCCTAATGCCTATTGTCCATTCACTCGGAATGCACACAGTTCCGTCAGCTCTTGGAAACTAAACCGTTTTGAGGCTGGGTAGTGCTAGGATGGGTGATCTCTGTGCATGCCTGCTCATTGTAGGTGACTAAAGGGTTGTGTAAGGATATGGAGTTGAGTGGACTTGCCAATAACTGGTACCATCGGTGTCATGATCGGCCTCTATAGAGGAGGTGCGTGAAGGACGCTACTGGGCAGTTGGAGGCAGTCACCCTCCAGAAACAACGGAGGGCAGAGGAGCGATGCTCACAACAACGAGCGGAGCGCCGGGCGGCTAACACGCAGCAAGTTGGCAAAGTAGGGAGCACAGATGGTGCATCGGCCAGTAATCTCAGTCCGTCAACCAATGGCACCTGGGTCTGTCCAGTGACCTCCTGCCAGCGGGCGTTCGACACTTCACGTGGCCTTAAAGTGCACATAGCCTGGCACAAGTGCCGTGGTGACGTCACTGCCACTTATTGCCGAATGGCGGTTGTTGCTGTGCTACGTGATGGTCAGCAAAAGTCATTGCAGAAAAATTAATTGTTGTACTTTACGTCTATACTCCCATGTCTATTTTCCCTGCCTTCACCAACCCACACTGACCACCAGTGTGGTGACGTCTGGTCACATATCCTCACGACCTACATGGTGTGGTGAGGCCGCTGTCTGGCATTTTAAAAAGAGCAATTGTCTTTAAGATCTAAACACTCAGAATTTATATGAAAACATCTAATAACGTAGGATTATAGCAGACAGGACATAAGTTGAAATATAAAATAATTATTCAGGAAGACGCACCATTCTTGTTACCCAACCAAAATGATTTCTTATTGCAGTGTATTGTACTTTTTTTCCGAGCAAGACATCGAGAGAAAATGAACTCGCCGGCACAAAGTGGCCAGCAAGGTAAGGCAGCTTTGTCAACGGCCCAAAGAGGCGGCGTTTTAAAGTGCAGCTCGGTGAGACTGGAATGTCTGGGTTTATCAAGGCAGAGGCAATGAAGCCCCGCTGGCTGTTAGGTGCGGCTCACTCGACATTTAAGGAATGAATTCCCTCTTGGGGGCCCTTTTGTGCAGAGGCCCAATTGAAGAAAATATCCAGAGCAAGAGAATGTGAAATGGTGCCGTATATAGATTTGGAGATTTTTTCCCCCCTCCCCCTTACTTTTCATTTCATAGTCGAAAGTGAACGTTATTTCCTGCACAAATAAGCATTGAGGTGGTGCTCATCTCCTTGTTTACAGCCCTGAGCCAGTGGTCGAAATTCCACATTCCTATGACTAGGGCGAGTAATCTACATCAACAACTTCATTTCATGAGGACATTGATATTGGAATGCGTAAATAGATGCACGCAGCTGTGTAAAACTAATAAGCTACGCTTTTATTGGGCATGAGTAAGGGGATATCCTTGTGTTTCAAGTTCTGTTGAGACGTTCCTCCCACAGCACGCCCAATCCGTAAGCCTATTATCCCTGTTCTTCCCCTGCCCACCCGCATGGGAACACAGTTGGGATGTACGACTGCGTTGGACCACCAGTACTGTTCCAGTCCATTTGGGGATAAGAGCGTGTGCTCTTGTGTGAGGATTTGGGAGTGCTCTCTCACGCCCACTGTGACACTCCCTGGTTCTTACTCTCAAACAAATGTCTACTTTTCGTTCTTGTCCGGTCATACACAACAGCTGCGAAGGAATCAGTGCGCCCGGCACACTTGGGGACTGTTTCCTGAAGTTGCACACGTGAATGTTACACACACCTGAATGTTGCAAACACCTGAAGTTACACACACCTGAAGTTGCACACACCTGCTAGCGTGACTCCGTGCGATATGGGGAGGTACGTTTAATGGTCTTTGCGCCAATGCAGACCGTGATGCACACGTGCTTTTATGATTAAAGTGTCTCTGTTAGTAGCCAGAGACAGACTATATTGCATTATCTATGAGTGCCCGTGTGCTAACAAGTAAAGCTCCCAAGATTTATCTCCCACCCCCCCCCCCCAGTTCTTTCTAGGAGTAGGTTTTGCTGAAGACTGTACATACCTACAACCCAAGCAAAGTCATTTCCATTATTTGTTGTTTAGTCGTTCATGTGCTCATTCCATTCATTCATTCAAAATGAGCCCCCCCCCATACTGTGAGAAGTATAGAAGTTGAGAGGGTGGAGAGAAGGGATAGGGGAGATGGTGGTTAGTTGTCAGTGGACAGATTTTTCTTTTTTTTTGCGTGTAAATTGGGAAACTATGTGGGCCCTTTGTTACCCTCGTCACCGGTGCCAAAAAAACAGACGGCAGGAATTTTCAGCCTGGCCGCCCCATGGTACGAGCTCTCAAGTTGCTGCTGCTGCGGCATCCTTGAGATGGCCGTGGCCGTCTGCGTGTCTGCACAGCAGCGTTGTCAGATGGGCCGCAGGGAGGCTGGATCAAGGATGAGCAAGCGTTGGCTGCAGAGTTTAAGGTTGTCGATGGGGCAGCTGGCCGTCCGCCCCACTCACTAACCCTGCTGCTGGCGTAGCAGTGCAGCCGTCTGCTACCAGCAGTTCAGCCGCCTGCTACCAGCAGTTGTTAAAAAGCCAAACCGATATTCTTGTTTTTTTTTGGTAAAGTCACGTAGGTAAAAAATTAAAATATTTTTTTTTTTACTTGATACAGCGATCGTGCTGTGACGGTTCCACCCGAAGACGGAGGCTTGTGTTGCCTCCAAAACGTCGTGATTTTTATTTTTCATTAATTTTAATGTTTTACCTACGTGACTTTACCGAAAAAACCCAAGAATATGAATCCTTGCTGTCACGAAAGCTTCAAATCTAGAGCCAAACCGATATCCACGTTTAGACTGCCTTTCAATCGTGTTGTTTTTGTTCATGCACTTGATAGTCTGTGTTTCCTATGTGAAAATGTAGTCGGAGTTAAGATGTATAAACAATTTAAATAACGCACGTTTATTTCCTTTGTTGTACGTTTTTTGTTGTTGATGTTAAGCGTGTCCTGTGAGCTAGCCGTGTTCAATAAAAAATATAATTCCAAATCTGTCAATCGAATATCGGCTGTACGCAAGTATACATGGACCCATATTGTGGGAAACACTTGTGCAAGTTTATACAATCATCCAGTCTGGATAACTTAATGAAAATGGTCAGAGCGGCCGTATGTTTTGTGAAGCAGAAGTTTTTGATGTTTGCTTGTAGAAAAATAAAATACGATACTAATACTGCTGATAGAAATGTCTTATTTCCTGTGATTTGGGTTGAATAAATGTTTGCTTATTTAATAGATATTGTAAGAGAATATTATAAAAACAAGTAACTTTTAATGCATTTATTGTTTTATAGTAGTAACAGGCATTTAGCAGGTAATTAGCATTCTTAAATTTGGAATATGTCAATCTAACGACTGGAACTCCATTTGGTGAACGTTTTGGAGTGTCGCTATGGATACACCAAATTACTTGTAAACTTTGGAATGTGTCAACATGCTGACTGGCTTAAATCATTGCAGCTGCACGTGGTGATTTACAGTCGTGGCTACAGTATGACGTGTTTAGGGATCGGTTTCCATAAAAAGCAATACTGACAGTTCACAATTACATTTGACGCAGTGGAGATGTCCACATGAAGCTTTGAGTGGAAAGGGAGTGGAATCTCATTGGTGACTTGTTTGAACAACTCGCATGGCTCCATAGCCATTGCATCTACTCCAGACTTTCATTCAGTTAGAGGTTTAGACATCCCTCTTATCATCTCTTTTTCCCAAGTTCTTCTCACAATTATTCAATTCAAGAAACGCACAAACGGTTGTATTTACACCTTTAGTAGTGCTGCCCGTTGCTGGGCACTTAGCACATTTGCCATTTGGTCCTTTGCTTAGCAACTGATAATACAAAGATAAAGAAGTAGCACTTTTTTTAGACACCTCAGTATATATCTGTTTTTTGTGGTTGTTTGAAAAGTCTCTTTCTCGATCCAAAATGCCATTAGAACACAACAGCACAAAAACATTTTTGTATGGTCTTCGTACAAATTAATTAATTTGCCGTGAAACATTGACCCAGCTGGAAGCCGGGGTGGGGAGAGGGGGGGGTCAGAAATGTGGATTACGGTCGATGAGGAGCAGGGGCAGCCCTGGCATGGAGCACGTTTGGCTGCTGCGGTGTGCTCGGGGCATGATTCATGGTCCCCCGAGAGCCCAAATCGCGGCTCATGGATTATTCAGTAGTTGCTTCCAGCAGCATGAAGAGGTGTTGCGCTGATAATAAATCCAGTGCCCATCATAATCCTTTTGGGATTACGGCTTTAAGCGCAGCTCTTTTTTTGTTTTACAAACTAACAGCGAGAAGAGCCACATGGGTTTATGCGTTCATTGGAAAATCGATTTATTTTATGTGTTTTATTGCCCCTCTCTTACAAAATCACGAACGTGTGCCCGTGACTCTTAAACAAACCAGTGCTCAGAATTTGGGTAACAGTTTTTTTTTCACCAGCACATCAATCGGCTCTGGCGCGTCCACTCGGGGGCTCTGCCTAGGATGCCTCCGGTGACTTCCAGAGCAGCTCGCTGAACGTTGCCCACGCGTGCTGCTCAAATGACGGCGACTCTCCTGACTGTGTTTGCAGCTGCATGGAATGGGGGGCCGGGGGGTGCCTGGCGCCTTTGCAGAGGCGTGGCAGAGCACACACAGCTGGTTGCCATAGACGTGTGAAATGTAGCAGTGAAGAGAAGGGGAAGTCATCCAAATACGAGCAACCAGTGGACGTCCTTCCAAATAAAGCACTTGCAAAAAAAATCAACCACCGGGAATCCCCGTGGCCTTTATTTATTCTTCCAAAAATAACCACAAGTATATTTTTCCTCCCAATAGCTATAAATAGTGGTTGTATTTTAAGGAAATTACAAGGTATGTTGTGGAGTATAGGATACAGTAATTTTTTTACGGTGTTTCAAAAGTTTGGCAACATATAGAAATGTAAGAGCTGGTTTATCAAACAGTGTTTCCTTCATGTTTTGTATACATTCTGTTTACAAGGGTGATCTGCTTTCTAGAATGGTGCTCAAAAGTTCTGACTTCAGCATCGTAGGCAATTGGTTACATTTAATGCAATGCCTATGGTAGAAATTGGAAGCTGGATTTAAAGCTTTTATCACTCGACTTCAGTGTTTTAGCCACTGGTGATCTGTGCGGTAAATAAAAAGCTACATAAACGAGGGACAGAAAGGTATGGCCAATTACTGTCAGTAATTGCCTAAGTATGAGTATTGCCAACTTGGCTAATTGGGTAAGAAAATCAGACGGCAGTATTTGCTACCACACTCCGTCTGTCTCCGCCACTCCAAGAAACAAAAGCAGGCTACTGCCATGGACCAAAAAAACATTCATTTTCCTCCTCTGCCATGGAATTGCCGTGTCTGTCTGTGCTTTGCGTGCGGTGTGGGTCGACTTCTGGCCATATTAGTGCTGAGTTTGTCAAATCACTCGTCTAGCGAATACGCTGCTCTCCGCTTCCCTTGGATCTTCAAACTACAGCTGAGTCTCATTTTAAAGATGACTCAAGCACTCGGCATATGCATCGGTATTTCCTTTCCATCCGCAAAACCGTGCGATAAAAATGTATTGACAGAAGAAAGATGTTCAAAGCAGCGCTAAGATGTGGCTTAGGCCTGCATGCTTACTGTCAGTTAATGCAGCATACAGTCGGTGGAGAGGTTTTAATTTTTGTGAGCATTTAAAAACGTTGCATTTAAATAAACGGAACATTATAACATTGTAGCGTTGCATATTGTGTCCTCATAAAATGCATCATGAAAGTCCTAATTAGCCTTCAATATTACTTTTGCACTCGTGTATTCTCTTACATACTTAAATGACAAGCTGGATAACAATGTAATCGAGAAATTCTGGAGTATTTATTTCATTTCTAAATCTGTCAATCTGTTATCCTGCTTGTCTGCCTGTCGGTGCTTGTATGCACAATAGTGTTTGAGTTGGTAACGAACCCCAGGTGAATAGCAGAAACCCTAGTCCTGCTGCTCCTCCTGTACTCAGTTTATTATTCTCAGTGAAAGCATAAGCTACACGTCTCTTAGGTTTTTTTCCCACTTGCTAAACTGAGATAAAATTGCTTTGACAGACTAATACCGTTCAAAGCAGCTATATGCTTCACCCAGTAATACTCCAGTGAATGTGCTCGGACATTCCCTTGACGTTCAATTAACGAGCCGTTTATTTCACCAAGTATTTTCGAAGCTATAGTGTCCTGTGTCACCTGTTGCTCTTTCTACATTCTCAAGGTGATTTTGTCAAAAAATATTTGTCCATGACATGTGTGTATGCATGTTGAACTTCTTTCGCTATAACCAGAGGCTGTTTTACACTTGAGTCGGATAAAAACCCATGTGTGTAAGTATTTTCAATTGAACTGTGTCGGGGTTAAACCCAGGCTTTTCTGTATTGGCATCCTGACACAGGGTGTATTAGATTCCAAGGCCATGGCAGTCAGGCAAAAACTTGGTATGAAAGTAACAGTGATTTGCTTGGAGAATAATACTGTCATCCTATCCAATATCAAGGGCCACCTGTTCTGCATTTGTACCACAGGGCTTACTTATCTCTTGTCAATTTGAAATGCTTATCGACCGTGCAACTAAGTTTTAGAGCTATGGCAGATACAAAGTCGATAACAGTTTCAAATTGTCTGGAAACAAATAAGGAAGATCAAAGAAGAGGTGGTAAACTTACCAATGACTCTTAAATCATAGACAATTATGCTAAAGCCTGCTACTATGCTGCTGGCAGCCTTATCATCTTTCGTCAACTCACCAACAGACTTTGAACTATTAGAAATACAGTGACTGGTGCTGTAACATTTGACGAATAAACATGGGCATAGACAAATAATTTCATACAAAAGTTAAAAAGCGCACATGAAAGGATAGATAGGTGTATGCTTTAATTTACACAGATACGGCAAGAGGAACACATGGATTGGAGAACACAATCAAGTTGAAGACATCGTATTGATTGCTAAGAAAAGTAAATGGACTTGGCCAGGATTCATTGCGAGAGGGAATGGCCAGTGGTCGAGACTAACAAAGAAGTGCCAGCTAATGGAGGAAAGATCTCCAAGATGATATCCGCCGCAGAGATGGAGTGATGAACTGGGTTCATGTGCGAGAGCTAAATAAATGTTTTGTACCGTGGGACTAATGAAGGATAGTAATGGCTTGGAGAGAACTTTATGCAGAAGTGGATTGATCATGTCTCATGATAAATATGACTGGTGCCACGTAAAAAAATATATTTTCATATATATGTATATATATACAGGATCATACTGGGCACAAGTGAATTTGTAAAAAAAATATGTCGTGAGGATGGTGTAGCTTGGGGAGGCCTTCATCAAGCAGTGAATTGATGATGGCCAAATAATTATAATTGGTGCCATATAAATAAATGTGCGTTCATAAAAATATCAAATGGGTATCGGGTGCATCGATTATCCTAATGACAGCAGTGGAAGTTGCAGCACTACTGGCCACTGGGCTGTTGAATAGAGCTGGAAGGTGAGTCGATTCTTATGACAAGAGGAGCCATCTGGCTGCTGTTCAGAGACCTCTACTCCGACAAGGAAGTTAACGAGGTGAGCGGCGCTGGAAGGAATGCGCCCGTAATTACGTCGCTCTGGGGGATCCAAAGAGATTATCGCTTTTATTTCGGTTGGTGTGCGCGATCGAGCCTCGACAGATTTGCTTTGTGTGGGCGCGTCGGAATTATTTTTAGATCAAACTGAAGGCGACCGGAGACATTTTTGGTGCTAGGGCTGCAATGATTTTCTTTCTGTCGGAATTTATGTCCAGCAATGAGAGAGATTTCCCAGATCAACTAGCAATTTTGAGATTGTAAAATGATCTGGACATCACAAACGGCACGAGCACATATTACTTAGATTTAGTCTCTTTATCTGGCGAAGTAACTTTTTATCTGAAGTTTGCATTTATTTATTGTTCATAAAATGTTAATTGAGTTCCACATTGACCCAACGCTGGTCCCCAATGACAGTCCTATATGACTTCTAGGCACTGTAGTAATGGTGTAACATTTAGCACAAAATAGCTGCATTAAAGCCTAATTTGTGCTTAGTGGCAGTAATTAAACGTACTAATTTCCCCATGGTCACCATCGTAAATTAAACATTGAAATAATTTCCTAGACGTTATTAATTGTTGCTGCCGAGCTTTTACAGGCACACATTCCTGCATGAGCTAATTATTTTACAATTGCTAATTACAGTACTATAATATGGTTAGTCCCCAGTGGATCTTTTCTGGGTTTCCTGGCACCACTGCCCAATTATGATCACAATTACTATTTAAATTTATTACAGTGTCTAAATTCAAGAAACAAAATGACAATCATTGACATGACAAAATTGCTAAAAATCGTGAACAATGCGAGGTCAACATCGCCATCAACATGAAAACCATTTATGAATCATAGATTTAGACAAATGCTTACATGATATCTGAATTCAAACCAAAGCAATATTGGATGATTGAGAAATGTATCATTTTGTATGAAGGGAGGAACAGAGTTCTAGGAATGAGTTTGTTTCAGCCTCTTCTATTTTCCTATAAGCAGCCATGAAACAATGTTCTCTTTCCATTTATGTTTTTGCTGGAAACCTAGAACACAGACTTCCAAAACACATGTCCAGTTATTAGTTTCCATTATTCATCTGTCACATCTGCTATGGTAAGGTAGTGTTTTGCACAATAGTCGCATATGTTAATTTACGTGTGTTTATTTTTGCAATTATTGGTGACCATAACACGAGACCATCAAACTTGCTGATGCATGAACTGTTTTAGACTTGTGCAAACAATTCTCTTTTTTGTCTCTTAGCCTCTGGGCTCTAAGAAACACAGATGTGCTGGCTCGGTTTAACTCTCCCCAATAACCTTTTTTTTTATGCAAGAGTGAAAAAGAAATATTGACAAACTTTGTTAAATCTGATATTAAGTATTTATTATACAACATGTCAGAAAACCTACTAATTGTGTATATAATCTATAATCTTCCTTTACATTTTCTTTACCTCTTAAGCCAACATTGGAACTATTAATTTACGTGCAACATAATGAGGTTTGACCTGGCTGTACAGAGTGGAGTTTCAGACACGCAGAGGAGATAAATCATGGTGCATTTTCTACCCCGTTTTGAGAAGAAAGCAATTAAAAGAACCAAATATGCCTGAATAATTGCAAAATTATTGCATGATTATGTGAATTGGAATTGTGCGCTCCTTTAGTCATGTTTAATCATATCCACGTGAGGATTTTTTGCAAGTCGGTCATGCGATTGCAGTGGATGGAAAAGTGTTCGTGCTGCCATTTAAGAGTACAAACTGAAGGCCCGATGGGCATATCGATGAGAATAGGGAGAAGGGGTTTTGAGTGGGTGACAATCCATTTAGGGAACCGGCTGCTGCTGGTAGAAGTCAGGTGGTATGGCGCTCGGGGGGCCTGCGTTCTCTGTGGTCTGGGAGGACATATGGAACCCATTGTGGTACATCCTTTGGGGGCTCGCGTACGTAATGCCATGCAACTCATCATTGGCTGCCAGGTCCAGCCTCGAATCTACAATGAAATGAATCAACATCAAGATAATTTTCTTGCTAAAGCGTGCAATTACGCGAGTAAAGAAAATGTGCAGTATAACAGAAGGTTATAATTTCTGAGTTAATGTTTCCGCGTCGTGCGTGCGTGGTCATATTTTATCATTGAAGCTTGTGATCCTAACCCTTTTCCTCTTAAATCATTTTTCTTTTTTTAGCCATTAGGATATTGGAAAGAAAGAAAAAAAATCCATCGTACTCTCACAAGAATAAGATAAATGTAGCTAAAACCCTCTTTAAAACATTTTCAAACACATCACTGAAAAGGGGAAGTTGTATGCCTCTTAACAATTCCAGCACGCTGCTGTGTGCGATTCTCAAGAAGAAAAAAAAGATGTTGAATGAGGTCTCTTGAGGGCACGGAGACGAGGATTCCCTTGTAGGTCATGTCAGGGCTTGAATGGTAAAAATTTCCACTGGGGCAATGGAATAATGGACAGATAGGCGGGGGGAAATAAATGCGTGAATACATTGAAAAAACAGAATGTTGGAGCCGCTGACAAATCTGAACATTTATTTCACCTTCCGTCACTCTGGGTGGTAATTTGACACGTGGTAGAATTGCCTCCTATAGGGAACGATGTTTGGGGCTTTGTGTCATGGAGAAAGAAACGTTGGGAAAAATTGTCTTCAAGGCAAGTGCTTATACATGCTTGAAATGGCACGTGAGATGGTTAGGTCAAGGGTCAGGACTATTTAATGAAACAATTATCTCTGTTCTCCATTGTGTCTCTTTACATGTTCATTTCTCTCTCTGTCTCTCCGTTTGTCTCGACATCTACATTTGTCTCTTAGTTTGTCTTTCTGCATTTCCGTGGTTGCTTTTCCGTTGTAGCTCCGTACCAATCTATTTCTTGCAACAGAGAGAAACGTGTTTGAAGGAATTCAAACACGTATTTTTCTGTTCTGAAATAAACATTGCACAGAAGCAAAGTAGCGAAACAAAGACCTCCCAAACGGACCTCCCGTCTAGCGTAATTGTGGGCTACACGGGAGGTCTTTCTTTTAATATTTATGAGCTAATATGCCCATTTTAACCGGTTTAAACCAGTGTTTGGCAAATGGTGCACCAGACTGAACGTTCCACGATGAATTTAAGTGGTTATGGTTCAAAGTGTTCATCAGAACCATACCCTAAAATCAATCGGTTCGACTTCATGGTTATGACAACACAAGTTTTTTTCAGAAACATTTCCAATACATAGAGAATAGTTATTTTCATAGTGGATGGGTTTTTTTGAAATCCTCTCAACAGATACAGTATATACGATGTATATTTTCTCGCGGAAGGTTTTATCCTTATGAACACGGAGCCAAGTCCTCACCATGAGGTCTTCGTTGTGGCTTCCCAGGCCGTGCCAACTTGTGCTCTCCCACTCTCGGTTTCTCGATCCTGGAAATATCTGCGTGGGCTCTGACTCATAGGTCCGCTCTCGTCCACGTGACATGGACCTCGGTCGTGTCCTTGTCGCCAGACTTCTGGATGATAAAATAAAAAAAAAGATCGACATGTTTAAATGTGTATTTGTTTAACTACTCATAATTGTATTTGCTCACTGCAACCTTATATGCGAGTGATGCAGAATTACGATTTTCAGTCTAACTTGCGCTTATTCGGCTCTTCCTTAACAAGATGACTACGAAATATCATCCACCAACGAAATGTTGTCAGTTTTAGCCTCCTTGTTCTTCTACAAGAGCTCCATCTTTTTCGGCACAAATTGTAATTCTTGACCAGGAATAAAATTGACACACTGATTTAAAGAAACTCGTGAATATTAAAAAGTTGCTTCCTCTCCAATCATTTTATATTTTTCAAAAGACTCCTAATCCTTATTCATTCTTTGGGTTAACTTATCTTTTGACCACTATGTATCCTATGTATCCACTTTGAGGTTATCTGTCATTTGAATTCCGAGAAAACAAGTCTTACAACT
Organism: Lampetra fluviatilis; assembly: GCF_964198595.1. Lineage (NCBI taxonomy): Eukaryota > Metazoa > Chordata > Hyperoartia > Petromyzontiformes > Petromyzontidae > Lampetra > Lampetra fluviatilis. Next base: position 5,616,324 of record NC_136284.1, on the reverse strand, counting down.
CCATCAAATCTTTACTCCAGCAATGAACATATACCTAGTGTAAAATAAAAAATATATAAAACATTTCAGGACATTTTTGTGCACATTTAGGTAGCATCTCTCAGCTGTAGCACTGTCCAAGCATGATTAACATGTACTGACGTAGTGTGCATGGACAGGTGTGACACTAAATGTAATGTGGAGTGTTTCATGTTGTGCATGGGTAGTAAATGGTGGCGAAGCAATCCAATGTGCAGGTGGTGCAACTCACCTTGGGCTGTGGGCAGAAGGGCCCAGAGACTAGGCTATAAATAGAGGGGGGAAATAAGACATGGGGCCCCATTTCATTTCTTGAATCAGGGCCCATATCAACCTAGCTACACCACCAGTGGTAATCCTGCATTTATTGAAATATGCATGCAAGCCTACTTTATATTAATTGTCTTGTAACTTTATGGCTAAGATTTTTATTTTCATGATATTTAAAACAATCTTCCTTTCACATAAAGTACGCGACTAGGCATCTAATTGTGCGGTAATTATTGCAGAGTAATGTTTGATATTGTAACAGCTAAATATTACGTGGCATTGAATTTTCCTGGAACTGTTTGCCATGGTCTCACTAAACCATGATGGTTTCGGGAATTTTTCGTGTTTCTTTTTTGAGCTCGTACAATTAAGTATCTGTACAATTATGGCCATTCAACAGTAATTGTAATTTGCAAGGTGAAGGCCATGGGCTGAAGTTCAAAGAAGGAAATTGAACAAAAAAACCAAGAAAAACAAAAGAATAGCAGCTGCTTTTTGGGTGCCTGCCTGCCGAGCCAATGTTGAATTTTGGTCTTCTTGGGAGGCAGCTGCCCTTAGATGCCCTGTGTTTCATCCAAGTGGGACATGTGGCAAGTGCAACCATGGGAAATCGGCTGCAGAAATATCAATGACCACTTTTGTGCAGAAAATTCAGAATTGCAGATATCCCTGTTTCCATGGTGCACATTGGTGTACACATACTGCACATACACGTGCATGCTTATTTGCCCCGATACTTTTTTTCAAGGCTACAGCTGTGCTAATGCATTACAACAATCTGCCTATTTGTGTTGAAGGTTTTTTTTCAATTAAATAGTAAAAACATCCCATGTGATTTGTATTCAATTCCACCAAAATTAGAGGGATTTTTTCGTATTTTATTCTTATGGTATTTAAAAATAATTGGAAGGAGGAAGAAATAATAAAATACACAGAGAATGGAAAGAAAAAAAATCACAGAAACCATCTACATATTTTAGCCGAAGTCGATTTGGCAGCCTTTTATGTGTGGATTGTGTTGCACAGAGATATGAAACGTGACCCATTCACGCTGCCATAAGGTCTATAAGAAATCCATCTTGAATGGCTCTGCAAACTGAATGCAGAGCCTTGTGATGTGAAGCTTTGCGATGCATTCATGTCCATCCTTGCCCAGAATGTATTAATTAGGTGATTTTGTAAAATACCTATCCCACCCTTGCAACCTTTTTCTGAATAGTCTTGCTATGCACTGCAAGGTCAGGGGCAGGAAATGCTCCAGCTTCGAAATAAGGTATGTAAATTGAACCTTCAGCTCTTGTAAGTGTTATAGATTTGGCTATATTTGTCTTGGCAGGTCCGGCTGTATGCTGGAATCAATTTGGCATGGCAGCCTCCCCTTTTAGGAGTTTTCTTTGCAGTTGCTTCAAGTGGCTGGAAAATCACAGTGCATGCACACAAGTCATAAACCGTGAGAATTTGGATGAAACGTTTTCAAAGCCATAAACTCTGAAGTCTGAGAAAAATATCTATAAACAATCTGATGGTTTATCGAGGCTGTAAGCTCAAGACAGCTGTAAACAATATTTAACTTTGACTGCCATGCTTGCTGCAAGAGTGTTCATGAATCAAGCTGATATCCTGCACATAACCAATATTATATGTTTTTCTTTGTAAATATATGTATTCTTGAATGCATTTGTACTGGGAGTGGAGTGCTTGTGTATGCAGTATCGTGCAGTGTTATGAACTCCCTGATTTAAGTTTGATTACCACCCACAGCTAACTTGATCGGGGAGTCATATTAACCCCCCCCCCCCTTCTTTCACCAATGCACATGACCTGCCTGGTGAAGTATGGTCAAACAACCCCCATGGCCGACACTGGCCAGTGAGGCCTTCATCCATCATCTGGATTGACAAAAGGGTTGTAAATACATGTATAATAAACCAATGTACTGGAAAGTGTCTTATTCCTGAGATATATGCATTGTTGCTATCCAAATGTGCATAAAATACCTCCAATAATGTTAAGATTATATCTCTATCGCGTGTTACCGCTCAACTTTCACTCCCAAAGGGTGACCATTTACGAAAGGTCAATCATCTACCTGCCTTTTGCTGATGTCATGCTTCTATTGCCTGCTGCGATGTCTTCAGTAATTCCTGTGTGGAGTTCTTTAACGTATTTCTCAATCTTTTCCTATACGTTTGACAAGAGTTCTGTGTATGGAAAGTTTTGTTCAGCATATCTGCCACCGCCTGCTGCTCAACGTGTCCTTTGTGGTTTCACATGGCTTGTTTGCTGACCCCACTTTCAATGCCCTTTCCATAACTGTGCTAGTTATATATCTATGTATATTTTTAACACATTTATTTACCAGGAAAGCCTCACAACATCTCAAGAATATTTTCTTTCAGAAGGGTCCTGCCAAGCATTTTGCATTTGGGCCCGATCCTGCAAAATGTAATCCTAAATGATTACGTTGGTTGCTGGTAATTATTTATAACAAAGAAATAGCAGTGTGTCTATTACTTTACATTACCAGCTATGACATATTCATCACAATACGTCAGGATCGGACTCAAAATATGTATTTATACTGGAGGAATCCGATGAGCTATTGAGCTCTTTTTCACAGATGTCCATTTGGATATTTATATAAAATTTTACAAGAGTGCCAAAAGAATCACAAAGAGGTGCATGCTTGGAAAACGCCCCTGAAGGTTATTAGATACATCACATTGACTGTTCATGGATAGTTGCATCGTAAGACTTGATATTGCGACAGCTTAGGGAGGGTGTCATCTCGCAGTGGAGTGAACATGGCTGGTAATTATGTATAGTATATGTATATGCATTGAGTGTATATAATGCATAACTCATGTTTTCCCTTATGCGACAATGTATATTGAACTTCTTTTATCACCATACGTAGCCAACCGTGCGAATCGGAGGTGTGGGGGAAGGACAACAAACTAAACACTAAAAGCAATTTTAAAGAAATAGTTTAGGAAATGGACATTCCTGTAAATGTGGGCGATTGCTGAAATTGCCCATGATTAAGTTATCATAGTTTGCGGACATTTATTGAAGTAGTCTGGTGTTTAGCTTGCTTGAGTGCATGCATACGTGTGTCTGCAAGCATGTGTGTATGTATGGGAGTGTGTGAGCGCGCGCGCGCGTGTGTTTCTGCATCAGGCCTTCCTAAGCTGTTCTGCCACTTCTCATTCAGGCCCTGCTGTGGCATTGAGCTGCAAAGAAGGAGGGTTTTGTGTCCTGGAATCTGGGAAGCGTTGGGAACATTTGGGGTATTTAGGAAACTAACGAACACTGCCTGGGTAACACGGTTTCATTTGTGGTGCTTGTGAAATGAGGAGTAACTATTCCATCTGTTCTGCATGCTATATCGTGCCAACCTTTAATGCATTTTCCTAGTTGTGTTTTTATTTTGATATTTAAATAAATTATATTTTAATTTTCGGGATGTCTGACATCTGCGCAAACCTTACATTGTCTCGACATGATAATTTTTCGTGATACTGTAATGCATGACACTGTTGTTAACTGCAGACTATTGGTAAGCAGTATTGCCAGTTAAGTGTCCTATTGCAGGAGCACAGACTACGAGAGTGGTTTACTATATGGTCCATAGTTTGAGTTGCATTGCCACAGTCGCACTACTGTGGCTTGTCTTGTGTGCGCATTGGCCTGTGGGTGTTCTGACGTGATTGATGGTTAAACCAGTATCTTCGAGGAGGAATGCCAGAGCCAGGAGGTGCTGATGTTTGGACGTCTGTGGTTGTTCCACTCTGTTTTTCCAGATCTGGGTAAGATTCTGAGATGGTGACAAAACGATCTCAAAAGGGATGGGATCAGGATTTGAGTTGGCGGTGAGGTACATTGTTGAGGTCTTGGTTGATGAGTTGGTGGCTGTCGTTGGCAAGAAAACGGGCAAACTCTTTGCAGTTTTGGTGGCTTGAAGAAATTGGAGTTTGCAAGATGTCACTTCGGATATTTGGTGGCAGAATGTTCGCCAGTACAGGGAGCCAGGTAATTAGTGTCGGTTGCAGTGTTATGATGCACATCACGTTATTTAATTGTGCATCTGGCAGTTTTGTGTATGAGCTCCCGAACCAGACTTCAGCTCAATACTCTGCCACTGAGTAGATGAGTGAGAGGGCAGAAGTTTGCAGCACATCAGCAGAGGTGCCCCAAGTCGTTCCTGAAAGTTTCTAATGCAGGGCGATTCTTGATTTGGTCTTTTCACAGATCTGTTTTTTGTGGGGCTTGAAGATCAGGCTTCTGTCCATGATAACCCCTAGATATCTCGGAGTGGGATCATAGCACACTGGGCTACCACAGAAGGCCACATCAAAGGTGGCATGCTGCATGATTGTTCAGGTGGAGAGCACTTGTAGTTGTTTTGTAAGGATTTGATCACAGTTTTCAGCAACGGAAATTTGCCTCCAATAAAGTTAGATCAGCTGTAGGACAATTACAATGCAGTATGAATGAACTTTAAGAATATCGCAAACATTTACTGTATATCAATTTTTTCTTGTTTTGAAAGTAACTCGTGGCTAATCAAGAGTGAATAGGTTATTTTTAAAATATATGTAATCTATTTTTTAAATGTATGTTCAAATGATGAATCAAGTTAAAGTCATCGACCATTATAAAGAATATATTCAGTCATCCAATAAGCAAACAATCATTGGACTTCAAAATAATATCAACATTATGTTGCAGGATGTTTTAATATTCATCGTCATCAATCATGACAAATCAACTGTTGGATGAAGGCCTCCCCATGCCGTCACAATATCTCACGGTTCTGAGATGTAACAATCCACGTAGCACCTGCACACGAACTCACTCCATCTCTCCGTCTCTCCCGTGGACGGACCCTCTGGGACGTGTTCTACTCTTTGGCTGCCGCTCCGTCAGTAATTACTGACCAGTAGTCATTGTCCCTTCTAGCGCCCTGCCCTGTGTTAATACATTTTGCTTTCCCTCGTTCAATTTCTGACATTTGTAACGTGCATATTATTTCGCTTGCAGTGCTATGGTGATAGTATGCTGTTCACAGCTTTTGCAATGTTGTTGTTCATAATAAAAATGATGGGGGGAAAATTTGAATTTCTTAAATGGAGGCTATCTGAACCATATAATTTATATTATAATTTCAACTGAAGTCTGTCATTAGAGACTGTGCAATACAAATACTGCGTGAGTTTGACTTTATAGACTTAGGTTACTTCAGATGTTCACCAAAATGAGAGGAGAATGCTGTGATACACACCATCAAGAGAGTGGTGTTAAGTCCAATGTTTGAGCACAACACAAAGTAGAAGTCTTGAACCTCATGTCAGTAGTTCATGTGGGTCCAATTCTTTTAGATTTTTCTCAAAAAGTTCTGAAGAAAATTCGCCTTCCTGTCATTGAAATCTTCGGTGCTTGCCCTTGGCACTGAATGAAATGCACCTGGCTGGAATAGCTAATACTCTTATCCATTTTTTATTTTAACATTCTCAGGAGTAAAATACACCAGCAATTATGTTCTTCAACAGGAAAAAGGCACAGAACTGATGGCTGATTAAAATGTGTAAAAATACCTCAAAAGACCTGCACCAGGAGGACCCAACTGTGTCTGGCAATTTAGTTTTTCTTTTAAATAACAATAAAGTTGGCTTCGGGAGCTTTAATCAGAGCAGAAGCATTTTACTAAATCACACATAAATGCATCGTGTGCAGCAGACCTCTGCACAAGATCACGCGAGCCGCAAGCGACTGACACATTGCAAAAATGCAATTACCACATTGCCAGACTGAGGCAGTAGGGCTCCCCTCCTGAGCTATTTTCCCGGTGGCTCGCAATAGGAGCCCGAATGGCCCCAACCCACCTCTCGCATTCTCCGCCAGCAATTTCACAAAACTCATTGGCCAGGTTTGCCCTCTTGCGGTGCCGCCAGAGGGTCTCATTTTTCTCAGACAATGTACGGATCAGGCGGGGAGAAGGGATTACCTTGCCTTGGCAAGCGTCCCACTTCCGGCTGTCGGGGGGGGGGCACATGAAACACTGGCAGTGTTTGAGAAATTACGACGTCCAGTAATTTTCGCTATCGAGGGTTTTCGTGCAAAGGCGCCTTGTGTATGTGTATTTGTGCACCATTGCATTGTGGCAACATGGGCATTGGGGAGACAAAGGCAGCCAAGCGTGGTGCTGGTCACATCGCCTCATCGTGCACCGTACCGGCCTTCCTAGGTGCTCGCGTATAGCACTTGCTGCCAGCAGCCTTAAAATGCTTCAGTCTCCGGGATCATTATATACATTTTCATCTTTATTTTTTGTATGCGCCATCATCCCAACACTATGGTGAGTCTTGCTCTCACAGTTAAATGAGCGTTGTCCGCTTTAGAGCGAGGTGGCACACATGTCGATGTGTGTGTGTGCGCACGTGTGTGTGCATGTGTGGGGAGCGCCGGGTGGCGAGTAGGGGGCACAGATGGTGCATCGGCCACTCATCTCAGCAGGTCAACCCATGGCATAGGGGGCACAGATGGTGCATCGGCCACTCATCTCAGCAGGTCAACCCTTGGCATAGGGGGCACAGATGGTGCATCGGCCACTCATCTCAGCAGGTCAACCCATGGCACTTGGGTCTGTCCCGTGACCTCCTGCCAGCGGGCGTTCGACACTTCACGTGGCTTTAACGTGCACCTAGCCTGGCACGAGCGCCGTGGTGATGTCACTGGCGGTTGTTGGAGCAGTCGTGTAGTGGTTAGCGCCCTACGCTACGAACCCGGCGACCCGAGTTCGATTCCCGCTCACGGCCAACACCAGTGACGATTATCTGAACCGGTCCTGGGCCTCCTATAGGTCGACTCAGCCTCAAATGAGTACCCGGTGCGGTGTGTAAACATCGCCACTGGGGAGACAAAGGCGGCCGGGTTGTGGTGTTGGCCACCCACTACCTCGTGTCGTCCTTCATAGGTGCTCGCTAACAGCGCTTGCCCCCAACAGTCTGTTACAGGCTACACGGGGGATCTTTGTCTTCTTTTGCATGGACAGAGCAGAGGCCAAGAAATAACAGGAGCATGGGGTGAGAGGTGAGAGGTGGTCGGCGTGGGGGGCAGATCCTCTGGGTGTGAGAGTGCTGCACGTTAGCCATTGTTGCGGTGAGCACTACGGGCGGTGGGACTTCACGGGGTTTGGGAAATAAAAGGGAGGATGAAACAAACATTCCTCGTGAGCGTCTCCACAGAAATGTTTAATTTGTCTGTCACCAGCTTAGCGCGTCCCTTTGCTGGGTCACAACAACCACCACCCCCTCCTTACACGTTTGTGGTGTTTATGTTCAGGAAGGGCTGCTGATCAAAACACCACCCCCCCCCTCCTCTCTCTTATTAGTGAAACGTGTCGTTTGTTTATTGAAATATTTCCCAACTCCAGCACGAACCCATGCAGTGGTGCAAGATGCTCTAAACACATAACTGTTTAATACAGAGAACACACACAGAGTACATGTGTGTTTAAATCAGAGCATGTTGTGTTGAAACAAACCCAAGGTATATAATACAGTATCAACATTTGACCCTATTCCAATATTGTTTTAGTTGAGCAAACTTGCAAACAACACGTGGAATATTCAGCACAAATATTAAGACGGACATTAACTTTGTGACTTTATAAATGCTGTTCAATCGAGTGCTGCGTGGGACGGGTTGGGGTGGGGGGTGTGCACGGAGTGGGAGTGAGTGGCAGAGTGAGTGGAGGTTTGGGCTGGCTCAGAGCAGGGGGTTCTCGGGTATCTCTTTACTCTCCCCACTGCGGTATGACGAGAATGGAGCCGATGCCAATCTTACAAGTAATACGTGGAGGCAGGAGGATGTCAGTTGGGCGATGTGTGTTGAACTTCTTTCGCACCGTACGTGGCCATCCGTGCTAATCGGAGCGATAGCATGCACGCGGTGCGTCATGTTCCGTGTCTTCGAAAGTCTTACCCCCAGCTCCTTAATGCGCAATGGATTTATTTCACCTTTCGCAGAACAGCAATGAATTTAATGAACCTGTGCGAGACTAGCTGCCTCTAAAGTTGAATAAGGGATTCCCACATTGAACACTGGGCCTGAATTACATGGATTTAGTGCTACTCTTGTTTTGATCAGTGATGTCAAATGCACAGCTCGCATTTTATTTAGCCCGTGTTTGTCGATTACAACTCCGTGCAAAGCTGCGGGAGCTCAGGTCGTCGACGATGCACAGGAGATTACTGCTTCAAAGAAGTAACAGAGTTTTTTTTTTCGCAAGAGTGGAATCTCCTCCTTCACGCAGAGCAGGGTTTTTGGCTGGACAGTTTGTGGACAGATGGTTACCAGAAAGATGCACTGTGGATCGGTATTTCTGCTCGAGGGCATTCTTTCACCAATTTTTACTTTCCAGCGTGGCTTCAATTCACTCACCTGCCAAGGACACAAGGCACAGTAGCAATGTAAACTGAGATTTTTATCCCAGAAGTTTCTGGCACATGCAAGCACATGCACGCGCGCACACGAATGAACACACCCAGACACAGGCATATACACACGTGCTGACAGGCTTTCATCAGGAGATCTTGATTTTTTTTTGTTTCGGGCAAAAGATTCCTTATTCAGCATTTTAAAATACTTGTCTGTTATCTATGTATAGTATAAGGCAGTGTTCTTCACAAATTTTCAGAGGTGGGCCAGTTTCGCCGATAAGACATCGGTATGAGGGCCACCACACATTTGAAACCATTGGGGTTGACAGCATGATGGGGGGGGGGGGGGAGTGTTTTCACATTTCTGTATTGTCAGGGGCGCATGTCAGGGGCCGCACTAAAGGCCACCAGGGGCCGCAAGTAGCCCACGGGCCTTGCAATGAAGAACACTGGTATAAGCTGAAGCGGAAACGTACTGTAGTTGTATGTTTAAATGTGCACAGTTTTACTACCATATTCCCATGCCATGCATATACTGGATTACACACATCAGTTAAGGTCGTAGAAGTAAAGGTCCAGCCCTGCAATTTCTTGATGAATTTTTTTTTACTTTACCAGTTAAGGCCCACTGAGCTATATATCTCTTTTTCAGAAGTGACCTGGCCACAAATGATAACTAAGTGGCTTCTCTGGAAATGTATCGCAGCCAAATACTCTAAATGCACGTTGATTAATTATGAATGCGGAGGGAAAATCGGAGGACCCAGAGAATTCTGCGCGACTACGGGCAGAGATAGGCAAACTCCAAATATACAGGCGTCAAGGTCGAGATCGAACCCACGAACTCCTGTATACCAGGCCAGGTAGTTAACATCTGGCTAAACGAGGCGCCCCTACGCTCATGTTAGTGGAAGGACCTCCTCTCGAGGGAGCTTTAACAACGCTCATCGCGATACAGTGTTTTGGGTTACTGTTCCACACTGGCTAGACTTCTCTGGAGTGCTGTACCCATATGTAGCCCTCCACACGTGAACTACTACCCATTTATACGACGTTACTAGGGTGAATGGAGGTGAGGAGTTTAAAGGAAATTTGCCCGTTTATATGTTAACTTGAGCTATTCATTTTTCGATTTAAAGCTTTCGTGACTGCAGGGATTCACCTCCTTGGTTCTTTCGGTAAAGTCACGTAGAAGGGAGATAATAAAATAATAAAAATAAAACACAATAAAATAATACAATTCTCACGACGTTTCGGCCACAATGCAATGAGCCGTCCTCAGGTGAAGAACAGGTCTGTCGGAAAGACAGCGTCTGAATGAACACCGCCAAGCTTGGCAGCGTATATTTAAGCTGCGTTGTGGCCGAAACGTCGTGAGAATTGTATTATTTTATTATGTTTTATTTTTATTATTTTATTATCTCCCTTCTACGTGACTTTACCGAAAGAACCAAGAAGTTGAGCTATTCATGCTTTGGTGTTTTGCATCGCCCTTGTACTGGTTGCCTTTTGGCGACCTTTGTGTGGTTAATGCAGACTTGATGCCTTGTAATAGGTGACTATTTGGTGTTTGAACATAACACCTGCATTTATACATAAATAAACTCGCCCATTGTTCAACTTCCATGCCAGGAGATTGAACGGTGGACATCGGGATTGCAAGTCTTGTGTGCTAACCATCACAGCATGGCAGCATCCACTACATAACATGATTCGCAACTTTTGGCTGCATAATTTGTTCAGCAATCATTTTATGGACCTGTATTAAAGTACTGTATAAGTACTATAGCCAATCCCTTTAGATTGGCATGATCCAAAGCAGCTTTAAATAAAGCGAGCAATTGTGCTGCCCACATACATGCTTCTGTATAATACATGCAAGTGCATTGTATATTAACTTACTTGGGATTGAAAACACATATAACTTTGTTGCTTTTGCCTGTTGGGAAGTGTGTGCCATTTCAATGACTTGCATTGTAACTTTTTTTTCCTTGAATTTTGTGGCTATCAAAAGTAATATTAGGCTCAGAATGTCCATGTTTTTTTTGTTTAGAGTTAAGCTTTTTCTGCGTGGAAACAATGTTGATTCAAATATTAGTTTAGGAAAAAGAAATACTGTAATAATATACCCACACAGAGCTGAAGCTGAGTAATGGCATACCCTTCATGGTAATTCATACACTGTATGTGGCCATCCATTATGTTTAACTCAGAAAAATCCTAATGCTATATTGGCAAAGTTTTAAAGGATTCTGAACGTACTGCATATGTGTATTGCTTATGTCGCATGCTTGAGAGTCTTGCACGTACAAATCTGGTATAGAATAAAAACTTACGGCACTGTATGCCCTTTCAAATCTACACACATATGTTACAGTACATAAAATCTGTTCTAGTATGTTGAAATATGGTTATGATCATTTGAAATAATACGAATGCTGTCTTTACATTTTTTCCCATATTTTCCTTTTTACCCCCCCTGTATACAATTTCTTTCAGTAACTGTGTTGAAAACATTTGAGACGACTGGAGCTGTGTGTCAGACACATGGCCCTGTGCTGCCACTCCCTGCTGCCATGTTTATTATCGCAATGATGTTATGACAGATGTCTAGTAGGAACACTGCGGCCCGGTTCCGAATGGCACAAAAGCAAGCACGGACCGAGAGACACTTTCATGATGAGTGCCGGGCCAGCGGTATCGCCGGGAATATCTCTACACAGACCCGAAAACCAAAACACGTGTACTTTGTTGGGATGGTGGTGGAGCCGGATGGGGCTTCTTAAATGCATTAAATGGAAATCTGATCAGCGCCCGTTTTGCTTTGAAAGTCGTTCAAACGACCGCACCTGGACGGAATTGCTCGTGGAACGATGCGGCAAGATGTCACATCGTCGGCTCGCAAGCTCGTCCTCGCCGTAGGATGGGGGGGGGGTGATCCCCTTGTTCTGCTTTGCTGAGGATTCTCCTCTTTTTTTCACGAGGTAGCTGTCCTGGCAAATCTGTTATGACTTTCCAGAAAATGTAATATTAATTTGAAAAGTCTCCGTTTTTGTCAGTTACATGTAGTTCCTTCTTCTCATGGTTATTACGATTTTTGTTGTAACTCTGAGGTGGCAACCCTGCCGTGGAATGGCATTAGAGCGATCAACACGTGCACTTGGTAACTGTGGATGAGTGGTCCGCGTGCGAGTTCACCGTGGACAAGCTTCCAAGTTCAATGCTCCAGCGGCTCGAGTCCCCACCTCGGCGACACCGATGAAGTGTCGCGGAAATTTTGTCAAAATAGCAATGGCTGCTCCAGAAGGCAAGCCCCATCTGCTTCTCCTGCGGACATAAAACGATCCAGCTATAGAGTTAACAAGAGTAGGCCATTGTGCTCCATCGTCGTGGCCAAGGTTTCCCACACTTTGTTCCACAAGTTTCTCCAAATTCCTGCTCTCTTGGGTGGGGTCATTGCTCTCTTGAACAGAAGCTGCGCGCGGCATATTTGAGCTGCCGTGCGCAAGGACTTCAAAATAAATGGACAAATAAATGAACTTGCTCATTCGCGATGAACTGTGAAAGTTACATTTAAAAAAAACAATCCCTCGACACATGTATATTTATTCACAGGTCTGTTGTAACACATTAGTACTCTATGTTTTGAAAGACATACTGGTAGGATTAACGAGCATTTTGAGATGCTGTTGCAATCATCCTGCATTGTAAATCATCTGGGCGCAGTAGTTAGTGAATTGCTCGGCTCTGCGCTATTAACACGCCGACCTGAGTTCGATTCCTGGCTCCGGCTGACCGGTGGTGAGCTCTGGGAGCCCCAACTTCCCATTCATTAACTCTTATTGATGAGCATGGTGAATTGTGGTCAAACAAACCCAATGTCTGACACGTGGTGGGGATACATTATTTCAGGATTAGATTGACAGAGCGCTATACATTATCATTTTGAGTGACATTTGAAGTTATTGCTCACAGCCTATAATATTTTTAAAACCTCCTTATTTGTATTTTTGCACATTGTCGCAGCTGCTCATAACCTCTATTCAGTCTTTGTTTTTAGCTTTTGAGACCTCAAACACGGTCTTGCTAATGACATTTTAAGTTGAGTTATGCACACATGCATTTGTATGTGCTATGTTTTCCAAGGTTTATGACCCCCTGTGCTTTCTCCTGAACTGGAATAAAACTATGAAAAAGTTAACAACATTTTTCTCTGGTTCAAAATGTTTCTACAAGTTGGCCTTGAATGCCACGAGAAGGGCTCTAATTATGTTTGCTATGAAAATGGCTCTGTAATTATGTTTTCTATGAGAAGGGTGCTGTGGTTCCCTCAGTTGCTAAAGCAACTGCAGTGGCTCCAAAGGGTGTTTTAATCCATAATGTTGCAAGTATGTCATGCGTTCGACAGGCGACACTTTCGGCTTTCTGAACTTGCATAAATGTGATGCGTGGAGTGATGTGGCATTAAAGCAGCCAGATGCAATGGAAAGCAATTTCAGTGGAAATATGCTGAATGACCTGGATGAAAACCACCCGTAACATATATATTTGAAACGGACATGTGTTTCTAAGTAAATTTCAAGATGTTGAACGCTGCGAAATGAATGTTTTTGATCCTCTTATTTGTGAGTTTCCACCACAACTGAGAGAGAAAGCATGCATATGTTGTGGTCTTTTTTGTGGTGCAACAGTTTGTAAAAATTTTTTTTTAAAACAAGATCAGATTTTGGCTATTTTGTTCCAGTAAATATAGTGACACAAATTAACATTTATTAATAACGGTAAGATTAATATTAATTGAAATACAAGTGTTCCATTGTTATGTAGTACTGCATTTCAATTCTCAGCCATGTTTCAATCTGCTGCTGGATGAAGGCCTCTTTATGCCGTTTCGGTCATGGGAGTTGCTTGACCATACTTCAACATGCTGGTCAGTGTGGGTTGCTGAAGGTGATGGACCCATGTACAGCTCGAATATCACCCACGACTTTTGTCAGCCTTGGCCAGGAATCAAACTCAGATCGCCAGTTTTATAATGTAGTGCACTAACCATTGCAATATAGCTCCACTCCAAGATTTGCATTACTCTATTAAATACAGCAGCAGGCATTCCGAAGATTATTATTAATACAGTATGGTAACCCCTGGGAAATGGTCTGAACCTCGGCCAATGTGCTCTCATTAATGCTATCGTTCTGTCTAAACAAAGTGCGACTTATTTTTTTTGCACTTGGCCACAGCTGTGTTTCGCAGTAAAGCCACATTAAAAGATGGCAAAATGCTAAGGAATGGTGCCAACTTAAAAAAAAGCATAATTACTAGTGTTAATTAAAATGAATGAACCTATTCTGAGAGAAATGTACCATCCGGGTTTCACTGGTTGCCAGAAATCGTCCCAGCTGGTCAGCCTTTCTGACCAACAGTTTCACCGTGGTGGGATGAATTCTAAATCTTAGTGGAAGATTCCCTGACACTTGTCAATAACAGGATTTCCCATTCACTTTTTATAGTGTGAATAAGTGTAGTTTTTTTATCGATATGATGTTGTACAAGTAAAAATGTATGTCCGTCCGAAACGTTGTGTTTTCAGCTCAAGCAGGATATACGTTTACATTGTCTTCATGTGCTTTACGTTTATATTCTTGGTTCTTTCGGTAAAGTTACGTAGAAGGGAAATAAAAAAATAAAAAAGATATATAACAATAAAATTCTCACGACGTTTCGACTGCAACACAAGCAATCACACCTGATGATGAATGCTTGTGTTGCAGTCGAAACGTCGTGAGAATTTTATTGTTTAATATTTATCTTATTTTATTATTTCCCTTCTACGTGACTTTACCGAAAGAACCAAGAATATGTTTTACGTTTGTCAAAAACAATGCGTAAAGCACGGAACCTGTGGTGGCCATTTAAGAGAAGCAAGTCTGTTTTAGAAAATAATCAGTTTCTCACCTTAATACATAAACCTGGATTATAAGAATCTGAGTTATGTCTCCCACTTTTCAACTTAACCAAGAAATTGTGTCCTAATACTTTAACTTGCTAGCATAGACCGTTTCTTGGCCAGTTGGGTGGCCTCAATGTGGAAACCATTTTCCATCATCCTACGGAAATATACATATCTCTTAAAATGTGATAATAAACATAATTTACTGCCCGTTGTCGATGCACTTCTAGAGACGGAGCTTCACATGCGATGCCAATCGTGGGTGTTTGATAGAACCACTAACCACCATTAACCATGGCCAGGAATCAAACTCAAGTAGCCATGTTCATAGCACATTGTGAAAAACCACGACTCCACCACTCAACCCTTATCACTTGTAGCTAATGTAAATAGATACAAAAGCAAAAAATATTAAAGAATGCTATTCTTCTTACTTGTTGCCCTATGACTCATGATTCTTATTATCTGCAGTTCCATTGTGCAAAAATTCCATTATCCCTGAACGGATTATTTGTATTGCCTGTGTTTATTCACATGTAAGAGGAGTGACCCACAAGCAGCAGCACATTTATCCTATTATTCATTTTTATTCACGGGTAACTCCATGGATAAGAGGAGTTATTTTAGCATACGGGTGTAGATAAATGGATGTGCTACTAGCATCATCCGAATGAATGTGCATTTGAGGGATTCCTCTGTATATGTATAATACAAATATGTCATAAATGTGTTTTACTTGAGCACATGATTATCTTGTTTGATGGATTTTTTAAAAGCATTATCTTGTTTTGGATTTTGTAAATGTCTCGTATAAGCGTTCGCAGTCAGTTTGTGATAATACACTAAAGTTAGATTTCAATCGCTTTTTTAGCTGACTTTCTCAATTGCTGCACATATTTGTCCCATTTGGTTTTTGAGGAAGAGTATTTTATCTGGAAAGTTTTCCTAGAGTCAAAGGTGTAATTCCGCAGCGATGGGGGTTAACTTGAAATATTACCTTCATCACATCTATGGAAAGGTAAAAAAGTTCCTAACACGCTTTATTGCATTAAGAGGGCATTCCCGCAGCTCAGCATCCATTGAAAATGTTCCAGACACTAAATTCCCGTGTACATACATAAATAAATAAACCATAAATATACACACACAATGGTAAAAATAAAACAAATCTCAGCAGCGTTGAACCGTGTCAAGCATTTAATCCCGACCAATCCCGTCGACGTTGATGTACTGCCATGAGCTAATGCGTGGCGGTAGCAGCGGCAGCAGCGTTGTGGATTTACGTGATGGCACGGACTGCCGTCCCTGCGTGCTCATGCGTGCGTCCTCCTAGGCGCCCACCTGCCGGTTTGTGAGCAGCTCACGGAGCAGGAAGCTCGGTTTGTGCCACAGCACCCCCCCCGCCCCCCCCGCCCCCCCCCCCGCCCCCCCCGCCCCCCCCGTCGTGTGATTTACACCTCCTCGGTGCACACCTCCTTCGTGATTAGTGATTAACGAGCGAATTACAGGCCTCATTGGAGGCGGTGGGCAAAAAAGGGAATTGAAATATACTTTTTTTCAGCAAATTGACCACGAGTGATTTTGATGGAACAATATAGTATAAATTTAGTTTTTTTTGCTCAACACTTTAGCTTTACCAAGTAATGTTTAAACTCGTATTTATTCAATATCATTTTTTACGTAGCCAACTCTTTTGCATTTCCTTCCTATGAAAATAAACAGCTTTTTTGTCTTTTGGCTGCGGTTTAATTTAACCAGGATGTAGTACAGCCTGCTGTACAAGCCCAGCGATGGTCTGTTTGAAATGTGTGTGCATATATGGTGTGTATTTATCATTGGCAACAGAATTAAACCAAAATCGAGTGGAATGCAGTAATCGGTGTGCCGACTTGGGGGCGGTACTTATCAACTTTATATCTATTTCTGGACCACACAAGACCTCCTGCCTGTCTTGGGAATGAGAGACCGCAGGGATGCATGTCACCAGCCAGGGGAAATTTTAAATGAGCCAGCCTTTGAAATATTTTTGCACACTTTCCTGCCTTTGTAAGTTCCTTATCTTCTTGACTGAAATAATGAGCTGACAAAAATGATTAGATGGAAGACCAGATTACACTTTTAGATATTTGCATTTGTTTTGTTACGCCTGGGGCATAGATTGGGACACTATTGAAAAGGGGAAATGAAGGTGAAAACAGAACAAGAGTAAAAATAAAAAGAAAGAAGGGAATGTGTAATTTTACAGACCTCACGCAGGGGATATTATAGGGAGTGCGTACTTGGAAATTCTTTGACGTGACCTGGTGTGGGAGGCGGTGGTGGGTGACATTGCGGGTACTGATTTCATGGGGCTCCTGTGGGACGATACTTGTTGAGAAACTGGAAACTTTAATAAATGAAAACTGATCCAGTTATTTCCTAGTATACAACTCAGAAGAGCGCTTTTATGCAACCCAGTGTATTTAGAATTTCCAAAGAAAATGTTTTAACATAAAGCAGATCATTGTGAGAATTTTTAGGTTTTTCCCTGCTTACAAAAAAAACCCTACAAATCAAGGACACTTTAATCTTAGCTATTAATCCCATAGATGCTTAATGCTGACTTCTCAAATTGCCAGGAAGTACTGTACAAGTTTCCTAATGTGGCAATAAATTGTTTTGGTAAACAGTTCTCTGTGCCCAGCTGTTTAAACTTAAGCTGCCCTCTTTGTTCCTCTGTGGCACAGAGCTGATTGGCTCTTACGAAGATTAAATTCGAGCTGAATTGTTCGTAATTTTACCTTTTTTTGCCCAGACAAGCAACCCGGCCGCCATACAGAGATGTAAAACAAAATCTTTGTAGTGGATTGTTGTTACATGAACACCAAAGACGATATCCAGTGTGCCTAAAGATGGCAGTGCAGATATTTGTCTTAATTTTTTTCTCTCGCTAGAATGAAATTGACTCAATATGTGGATAAGTGGGGGTAATGTTTTAGAGAAATATGTTCCAAAAAATAGTACAAACATTGAAGCATATTTGAAAAAATGCCAGCCATACACACCATATCCTATGACATACACATTTGGAGCAAATGAGATATATATATAGCTATGAATGTTATAATCAGTACATCCATCATAATATATTTGCACGCATGACATAAACCCGTTTGCACTATATTTCCACAAGGGAAAAGAAGTAGAGGAAAGTTATTTATTTTTCCCACTTTTATTGAAACATATGACACAAGTACCAAGCCATACCATATAAGTGCCTCACCGATGTAAGAATAAAAAAAGATGCGGTGGTGAAGTATGGTGAAACAACCCCCACGACCCGTACAGAGATGGATTGACAAACGCGCTGTACAAGGCCTTGTACAATACCTAGCAGGAGGAGGAATTTTGATTGCTTTTTTGTGTGTGTGGGGGGGTAATGCAGGTGTGAAGAGAGGGTATTTTGCAGGCTCTGGAAGTCCTTGGAAGCCTTAACCAGATTGTTTTGGGTCTGGCCGGTAAAGCAAATATTTACCTTTTCCTGGGTGAAAGGGACCAAGCCATTAGCTGCATCTGTACACCATTGTCCCATATTTGGACGAGCAAAGCCCTAGATATTTGTACTGAGGAAATGTTTTGAGAATTCGGCAGATTTTCCTCCAGGGAGCTTCATGTTGTTTGAAGGCCGTTACAGCGTGCTGTTTGTCTAGAAGCCAACAGTATTGCACGAGAGAAGGAGTCAATCGTGAGGCCAGAACAAGAGCCCAGAACACTCGGATAACTCGCTTGCTTGCACAGCTTCACTGTAGCAGCAGCAAGCAGTTTCTATTGAATGTTTCGAGGAAGTTGTAAAAACAGATCTTCAAAGAAAGCATATAAACGCATAAATTATGACGATTTTTGAAGCCATCATTTGGGTATGCTTTCGTTGGAATTGTACAATAATATTGTTGGCCAATATTGTTGGCTGAGTGTAAAGCTAGCAGTTCCCTTTTTACTATTAAGATTATGATGGATGCTGCATAATTTGTAACGTCACTCGATACTTGGTGTGTTTTTATAGTGACACATAAATTTAGATTGGACATTTAGCAGTCCGACATATGATGGTCTCTTGTTACAATGAAAAGCGGTGGGGGTGACCTCATCATTTGAAACGCAAACATAACCTCAGATACCTCTAATGGTCCATATAGTTCTTTGTGAAGGATTATCCCACGGAGATATTTTGGCACTGTGTAAAATTGAGCTCCCTGCCGTTTTACACTCGGAAGTGGAAATCCCTATGGGCCTCTGCCCAACTCCTACCATTTCTTTCATGGAAATCAAGGTTACATGTGTTTGCTGTCATTTTGGAAGTAAGTATAGCATAGCTACCAGTAACTGGTAAATTGCTCGTGTGAACATAGACTCATTGACTTCCTTGTAAGCCACATTTCTCCGTGTCAATACCACTAGTACCACAGGCAAGAATATAAAAATGTGTATAACTTGGAGCACTACCGCGTGGGTTTTGTGGTTGTGCTGCATAGCCCTCTTTTCAGGCTGTACCGTGTGTTCAGCATGGTGTCTGTTATTTCGCTCCACATGCTGGGATCATCTTTAGGAACTGAAGAATATTGAATGCTTCCTGAAGAAGCATCCTGATCAGCACATGGTTTAACCTAACGCATTGGAGAACATGGAACATTTAAAGTGGCTTGTAGTCATTCTACATGTTTTTTTCCTAATTTTAACATAAACTGATCGTTGAATGGGTTAATTGAAATTAGGAATGGGTGTATGAATGATATATAATGCATTATTATAACAAAAAATAAGCCTCATTGCATAGACTGTTTTAGCTGGGAAAAGTTTAAATTCCAAATTGAACAAGCCTGCAAGCCACTTGAAGTTAACGACTGAATATTCCTCTAATATGGACCGAATATTGTTTACTATATTTCCTACCAATGCATTAGTGTCAATTTTATACAAATACGAATGGGCTAATAAGAATCTTAATTGGCAGCCCTTTAAGAGCGGTTGTGGCATGTGACGTGATACATGGGTTTTGAGGGAGAGGTAGACTAGTGAGGTCAGAGGTCATGTGTCAGCCTGGCTAGGAAAGCACACTCCCAAATCTCCAATGGGGGCTGCCCAAAAGGTCAAACCAGGAATGCTGCTGGGAGCAAGCGCTGCAAAGTGGTGGCTTCATTAACGTAATGTTTGCAGTTTGTGCTGCATTTTAACACTTAACTCGTTTTCTCATTTCGTGTTTCGGAGGGTTAACGTTAAAAGTCTCGGAAATAGAATAAGTATGGTTGATGCGTTTTAAACCACAACAACGAGCTGCTAAATCGCTTTGGTGTCAAAGAGTTAATGTTTGGAGAGTTATGGTCGAGGATCAGACTTTGAAAGGTGGCAGATGGCATTTGATCCCAGCAGTGTTTTAATTAAAGGTGATAACAAGGTGATCTGTAATCAAAACATGGCCCCTTCTACTCCACTGCCGCTTCTCCCCCCCCTCCTCTTCTGTTGGTGATACAAAGTCATGCATGGTTATTCTCTGAATAATTGCTACCATGAGAAGGAGTAAACTTAAAAGCTATCTTTGTTTGCGGAGTAACTGAACTGGGTTCTGATAACAAGTCTGGTTAGTTTTAAGCTTGCCTTTCCCTTAACCCCAGCGCCAGTCTCCTTCAATGCCCATACACCCCTGGCAGTTGCCTTCCTGTGCATCTCTATGAACACACTAACAAGTACCGGGATATTGTGTATTGAAGATAAGGGAGAGCTAAAGTATACGTTGAGTTGGGAGATTAGATAAAGCCAGCGTTTAGAGAGCTATTGTTGCCACTTAAAACAAACTCTTTGAGTGGGTCAGCAAGCAGCTGGTCCTGTTTGCGGTTTGAGGAATATTTTTTTTGCACAAAAATCTGCGCATTTCACTTTGCAATCAGTGAATTGTCACAGCTGCATATGGACAACCGATAGACATAAATCCCTTTAGAGCAGCAGGATTTGTCCTTTATTAAATACTGCCGCTTGCCTGCGGCTGGTTTTGAACATTTTTAACGGGTTGTTGGGAGGGCATGGTGGTGGGAGCGCTCGTCTTTGTGTCACTCCCACTGTCTGTTGCTGAGAAGTCCAGACTACACTTTTATGTCTTGTGTCTGTAAGCACTGACTGCTTTTTCCCATCCCATGGGCGAGAGATACAGCTGCTGCTTCTCATTCCTAAGGCAGTAGGCAATACACGCTGTTGAGGATGCTGTTACGGCCCACGAGTATCGTAACTCAGAATGACCTACATATTAACAATGCACTTGTAGCTTGGTTCAGAGCCAATTCGGAAAGTGAGGCCATCTTAGCCAAAAGTACAGCACCAGTCTTAGTCAATGAGAATATAGATGCAGAAGGTTGCATATTCTTGTAAATGTACAGCTCTTTTCCAGGCACTGCTAGCTGAGGTCCTATCCACATCATGTAGGTCTTTTGGCGCTAATTAACCATACTGCACCACACTGGCCAGTGAGCATAGATGTGGAGGAATAGAATAACAGTTTCACCAATATACTCCTGTGTTCTGTTATCCAGTCCAATAACATCGACACAATGATTGTGGTAGTGTAATGGAAAACATTGTGAGAAACAATGACCAAATACAATTATAGAAAGAAAATTGCAATTTCCAATGTGCAATCTTGCCCAGGCACGTGTTTGCTTAGTCTAGGAGCTAGGCTTGGTAGGGTGCTACTTGGATAAAGGTCTTGCTTGCTTTTCAACATGAACGTTTGGTTCAGCACTATAATTAATGGGGTCACTCCAGCATGTCAGCCAGTCTCATTTTTCAAGGAGAGCTGTTTAATATTGAGACAATTGTGCCCTCTGGTGGACAGTTTCTCTTTTCTTCTTGGTTCTTTCGGTAAAGTCACGTAGAAGGGAAATAATAAAATAATAAAAATAAAACATAATAAAATAATTCTCACGACGTTTCGGCCAACAACGCAAGCAGCCGTCTTCAGGTGGAGAACAGGTCTGTCAAGTAGACAGAGTCTGAATGGCACGCTCCAGGCTTGGAACGACTATTTATGCTGGGATGGAGGGGCGAAGAGCGTCTTGACAAAATAATTTGCATATCAAGAGGAATTTAGCATATTTATGGAAAATGCGGATATGCGATTAGTACTACTTGTGAAATGCGTAGGAGGTTTGGCGAGGGGTTTAAAGTCATTATGCCCATGCATTATGCAGGATTAGCAGTATCAAAGGGAGGGAGTAAGGATATAATTAATAAAGGGAAGGAATGTTAATAATATGGCGCCGCAGCAACTAATATGCTTATTGACTCTCTTATCCAAGTTTTACGTGTCACCATTTGCTCCAGCACAATACTTTATTTTGTTACTTTCGTCATGAAGTTTCAATGTAAGTGTTCCATTTTTGTAAACGGTGTTAATAATATATTCTTGGTTCTTTCGGTAAAGTTACGTACATAGAAAATAAAAATAAAATAATAAATTGAAAATAAAAGCAAAAAAAACCCACGACGTTTCGATCGCAACACAATCGGTTTTCATCAGGCGGTGTTAATATTACTTTTACATAGGCCTGAGTTTGAATGAGTGCATCAATATCTACTGAGTCAGATGCATTTTCAGAGTGTTACAAGACTATAGTGATAGCCTTCAAAGACCAGACAATTGGAGAAATTCGTAAAGGCATAATCAAACAGTAAATGTAATAAAATATATAAGATCACCGACGTTTTGGGTAATGGCCCTTATTAATAGCACACAGACGGAGAGGCCAGACTATAAACATGTATTTTTTCTTCCCTATAATACATTTTTTATTTAGTTGATCTTTTCTCTGTGCCCTCCGTGGTTACGTCTCAGCAGTCTGGTGAATGTAGCCATGTTACAAATCTTGGATTGATTGAGATAGGGAATTAAACCTAAACTAAACTATGTATATATTACCAGATAAAGCCAGTGAGCTATTAGCTCTTTTTCAGAAGCGACATGGCCACAAATGATAGCTCACCGAAGTGGCTTATCAATTGCAAATTACAGTATTATCCCAATATTCAAAAAGCACGTTTCTAAATGTGAAAAAACCCCAAAGGACCTCAACAAAAAACCACGCTACCATGGGGAGAACATGCAAACTCCAAATATACAGGCATCCGCGTTGGAATCGAACCCACGAAGGCCTGCATACCAGGCGAGGGAGATAACATCTTGCACCATTGGAGACTGCACTTAACAACCATTTCGCCTGATGATAATTAAATGACAAAAAGTGTTCTGATGACCAGTTTTTAAATAGGCAGATGAATAGTTGTAGCTATCCAGTACCAGACAAACCCTTTAATAATCACGTAATTCATGAAGGGTTTGTCTTTGTAGGCAGTGT
Source organism: Lampetra fluviatilis (assembly GCF_964198595.1). NCBI lineage: Eukaryota > Metazoa > Chordata > Hyperoartia > Petromyzontiformes > Petromyzontidae > Lampetra > Lampetra fluviatilis. The sequence goes on along the minus strand of NC_136284.1, from coordinate 5,593,264 downwards.
TGACGAGCGTGTTGAGGTTATTTTTTTAAATAATGTGCTTGTGCACCACTGCCAATGCAGCATCACCAAATGATTTGCGTGAGAGGACAGATACACACACATATATACCGAGGGTAATTGTTAAAGGCGGACTGGGATCAAAGTGAGGATATAAAGTGGCAAGACGAGAGAGAGCAGGTTGGAGTGTTTTGGGAAAACTGATCTTGATAATAAAAAGCAACTTACCAGCATGTAAAAGAAAAACTAATTAAATCAATGCATTTGTCTTGTATTGTTGTTGCATATGTATTAGAAATACGGCCAGTTACCAAGAAATGTAACAAAAGTTGAAGAGTGCGAGAAAGCATGGAGAGGTGCACGCTTGTTACAGAAAGATAAATACACGGATCAGAGCGTAAATGCAAGTGAGAGACGTAATGATTGCCTTCTCAATTGAGTAAAGTGGCCTTGAGCAGGACAGACGCATGAGTGCATCAATTTACTTTGAAGGGACGATGACCGAGACTTGACGAGGGAGTGGCCGCTAAAGGAGCAACATGGCCAACAGCACGTGCATCGTGGAGATGGAGCGACGAAATCAGCTCATGTGCAACAGCGAGATGGATTGTGGGATTGCAGCGCTGTGGGAGATGGCGACGTCTTGGAGAGGCCTTCATCCAGGAGTGGATAGAAACTGACAAGCGTGCTTTCCTCCGTATGGTTCATGACAGACCTAGTCCATGGGCCAGAGCGGAAATTGGTATCACCTAAATAGCAAAACGTTTAGGGTGCCGATTTGTTTACGCTACTAATAAAAGTAATTCACTTGATTACCTCACTCATTTGAAATGGTTATCACGTAACCACATGTTATTGGCCACATAGACAAAATGGAACAAAGCTTGGCCTTCTCAGGTGGTACCAAGTGAAATAACTGGTCTAGGCTCATGATAAAATGAGAGGGATGGCTGCTTTACTTATACGTGTACATTCTCCCATATATTCACTCACGTTGCTTAATTGTATTTTTAAATGATTGACATCTCAAACGTGTTTATGAATGAAACAAGTGCTTTGTTTAAACACAGAAACATTACAGCAACCTGCACTGACCAGAGTGGTGAAGTATGGGCAAACAACCGCCACGACTGACATGGCGTGGGGAGACCTTCATCCAGCAGTGGATGAACAAAGGGCTGTACATGTATACTTGTGTCGTGACATGGAATTGGCTCACTATGGCGCGTAGCGCTGGTTGCTGGCAGAGAAGGGGACCTGCTGTTGTAGTAGCCCTGTCTGCCAGCAGGTCATGTGATAAGCCAGAGAGAGGGATGTGGGGCAAAGGTGACAGAGGGGGCACGTGAGGTAAAGGCCGGGTACCTTCTAGTAGTGTCTAGAAGGGGGGCGTGGCCGAAGGCGGAGCGAGGCCACGCTGGGTGGATAAAAGGGGGACCCCGAGCAAGTTTCGGGGCTGTTGGAGTGGAACCCGTCGTGATGCTGGAGTCTTCGTCACCATCTTCACCTCCTCGGCGTTGCTAGTCAGGCAGCCGGTTAGCTGTCCTGACCATAGTGTAGTTACTCCCTGTACCTGTGAAGGCGATAATATTAGTGTCTCTGAGTGACTCACTCCACTTGTATTACTTCCACAACCACGTGGAAAGTAAAGTGAAGGTCATTCAAATATTTCTATGAAGACCACGAGATGGCGCTAATGTAGTGGTGATTTGAGTGTCTTGTCTGGCTCTCCTGAATCTACACAGGGAACGTGAATTTTTAACCAAAGGAGGCACCGTAATAAGCAGCCGTATAACATTACAAGTCGTTGCTTGTACCCTGAACGCACACGGGAGTTTCATAAATTATAGGCTGAACGAATTGTGTTGCGGCATCCACACTCACGTCCTCGGCTCTCCTTCGAAAGGTCAAATGCTGACGGATTTTCATTCCCGAACGTGCGATTGATTGAGAATGCTGAATAGCCCTTCTTGAGTAGGAGGTTGAGGCGAGCTAAATAAACATATGAGGTACATATACACATTACAATAATACAAGTTCTAATAATTCCCTTCGTCAATATATTGCTGGATAAAGGATTCCCCATCCTGTGTTGGTAATGAGGGTGGGGGGGGGGGTAATGTTTTGACCATACTTCACTAGGCTGGTCAGTGGAGGGTGATGAAGAGGGGGAACCAGTGCTGATGTTAGCTGTTGCTGGGGATCAAACTCAGGTTTCCAGGTCCATAGAGCAGTGCACTGACTACTGCACTCCACACAGCACCATTATAAATGTCCCACAAGTCATGTAATTATGAAATAAATAAGCCGTAAGAAATGAGTTCCCTCAGCTTTAAATACTGGCCATGGTATGGGTTATGATTAGGTTAAAAAATACCACTTACCACATAAGCCATTCTCAGCACATTCATAGAGCTTAGTTTTTCAATTCTCTCTTAGATAACAATGTGAATTGTAAATGAAGATGATATCCCTGAAATGAACAGATGAGAAAACAAAGAGTACTTATCAATTAAACATTAAAACAGCACTTGTTAAAATCAAATTGCACTACACCACACGTACCGCTGTGATTTCTTTGTGATGATCTCAGGTAAAAACAGGTTAATGATACCTCAGTTTGTCGATATTTCTGATTTACATTTATAGTTCTTTGTTTTAAAAAAAATGTAGTCTGACGAAGTGCAAAAGACATGAAAGGCTGGGAAACGAATGCCGGTCTCTTGGAATCCATGTGTGGATCCCAGGATTGATGAATGGTGTGAATTACACAATGAATATGACAGTGAGTTTGGAAAGGACTACGTTTTTTGGCTGAGTGCATTAGGTTTGTTGGCTGCTGTTCAATTGGTGATACATATGTAATAAAAAATGTCTGTATTAGTGGCGATGCTAGCACTTCATTCTGCACTAAGAGCAGAAAATATCAACCGTGGCCGAATTCAACTTTTATTCCGCTGTATTTTCGCATCCACATAGTCTTCCCTTGGACAACGCCCGGTGTGAGGTTTTATTTACGAAGGCAATGTGAGGCACTCCTCCTCAGTGTCTCTCTTCTCGGCCCCTATTCAGGAGTTGTCTCTGCCATGGGCATAAACCTTCAACAATAAAAAGGCCTCTTCTGTAAATTGCACATCCGCTCACTAAGCACACAGCACTTGGGAATGAATTTGAGACGTTAAGTTAGGCTGCCTCTTGAGCGTAGCATACATGCCAACTCTACTAATTTAAACGGTCAGCTGCCAATTTTCTTATCCCGTTCTGCATACCGATTTTAAAAGCTAACCATAAAGTTTCATAACATTTTGGGGGATTTTTTTTTCCTCCCCCTGATGCCTTTATTTTAACTTATAAAAACAGCAGGCTACCCGCTCAAGTCTGCAGAATCAACACGTGTGGTGTGGGTCCAGTAATTTCGGAGTGAAAGGGAGAGACCGATTGCAGTGAAAGTATGGTGAGGCTGCGTTAAGCTGGAGATAATCTGACCCGCCACCCAAGGCTTCAGCCTTTCTCTATGGAGTGATGCCTTGACCGAGGGTAACCCCTTCATCACAGCCCCCCTCCGCCCCCCCCCCCGATTGGATAAAAGCAACCACAAACACCAGGCTCCCCCAATGGGGTGTAGCGTCTGGGTGGGGAGAGAGCAGTGGAGAGATCCACGATTGGAGGCTGCCCAATGCACCATCCTCATCAACTCAACTCGCACACTTTCCTCAAGCTTTTTGTTTTTGAGACCGAAAGGGCAGGGAAACCGCTTGCATGGTTTTGCCCAAATCAATTGAGACCAGAGAGAGTGTTTTACTGAGGGCAGGCACAAATGAATGTAGTGTGATTTTTGGCCTGGGCTTGGTGCAGGAAGAAATGTCCAACCAGGTTCTTTGATAAAAAAAAAGTTTCATCTTTTTTTTACGAGAAGAAAAGAGTTGTGCGGAACAAGAAATGTGGCCTTGCTACGTGAAAGCGTCGTGAGCGCACACATCCCACGTGCAAAAAGCGCTCAGCCAGCCGGTTGTGAGATCAATTGGATATTGTGCCTCCCCATCCAAAATCGAAAGCTACATGGTATAATCCGTCGTGGCAAGGGGGGAGGGGTCCCATTAGCCTTTTCATGGGACCTCTGTGATTAAACTCTGGAGGGTGCATGAGAAGAAGGTTGCGAGAAGGCGGCAATGCATCTGCGACCGTGGGTCCTATGGAAATAGAAGGGCTTTGACTCGAGTTGTTTACCTTCTCAAGTGACGTGGGTACCCCTCGTTTCTTAGCAGGGGAATATTGCAGCGTTAAGCGACGCAGGTGTTAAGCAACTAGATGGACATTATTTTTGGAAATGGTTTATTATTTTAGGTTAGAAATTTTGTATAGACGGCTACAATCATCTGTTAACCACCTGAGTGAGTTTGGGGTGTGTCTAGGAGTAAAACAAACTAATTCTTTAAAGTTTTCCAAACCATTGATTTCCATTGTCTGTGCGTGAATGGTCGCGCTCTTAGTTCAGACTAGCCCTAAACAAAGCAGAACGAGAGGGACATTTAAAGCTGCCCTGCCAACCTGCATTTCTTGTACTTCTTGCTGCGAGATTAACTTTACATCAACATCGAGTTGCAAACCCGAACAGATTAGTAATATACTGAAACCCCCCCCCCCCCCAATAATAACAAGGAATTAGTATATCGATTTGATTTTAAAACGAGAACAATTGTGTACATACAATTGTGCCTTTGTGTAAAATCGTCCGTGCTTGACAACTTTGAGACATGCGTGGGAAGTTGCTGCGGTCGCCACCGCTCGTGTGCCTGGCTCTGGCGCTGAGTCTCTGCCGCACGGGTCAAGCCCAGTACCTGAAGTGGTTCTGGGAGCGGTGGAGTGGGCAGGAAGAAACCACGACAGCGCCGTCTCCTTCGCCGTCACCTACACTGCACGGCGATGTCTCAGCATCTGCCGTCACGCGGCCTCTTGGGTTTAGCACGGCCAGACCGGCGACCGTCGCTGAGGAGGAAAGTAGCGGATTCAAATCTGACGATTTGGCCAAAGATGGCAATTCTGCAGATGAGAGGTTTGTCCTCTCGCAGCGTGAGGAGTCGTCAGGTCAGCGTGAGGACTCCACGCGTGGGAATGAGGATGTGTCAGCGAGATACGGTGACCTACTAAGTCAGCTTGATGGCATGAGTTATGTTGGTTCTACGGTTGGGCCACTCGAAGATGCCTTACCAACATACGTGGAACCGTGCCCTCTACTGCACTGGTTTGGTCCGAATGGTAAGTGTGCTTTTACTTGTTTGTATAAACTATTTTAACTTCTCAAGAGCAGCTTGCAACACTCATAGGCAGCTGTTGTAAATAATTAAAGAAATACAAACATATATCTTTTATCACAGTTCAGTGCAATCAGAGTAATGTGAGAATGTGTATAGATTGCCAGAGTTAGCCCCATAATTTAAAACGTTTGTGGTTGCGATTAACTACAATTTGCGCTAACTGAGCTGTGCATGTGTACAGGAATTTCAGATTGCATTCATTTATTTGGCCATTGTTGTGTTTAATTGCAAGTTCATACATATCCAAAAACTATATTTTGTCCACTGCTTGAGTTTAACCAGTCTGTTTGCCATCAATGATTCTTCCTCACTTAAGGAGGGCAATGTATAATAAGAAAGCTCAAGTTATCTTTCCAAACTAAAACAGCTATTTCACAAGCAGAATTTTCCTTTTTTCCACTCCAGTATTATATCTCTCGTTAAATTACTTTGTCATGGCGTTTGAATGTTACGGCACTTCAATGGCAGAACAAAACAGAATAAATACTAAAGCCTTACTTTGAAAATCAGCCCAATTTTAATCGTGGTATTGGTATTTTCTCTACAAACGGTCATAGTTTATTTAACATTCACACATGTGCATGCTTACCGGCTTTCGATGTAAAGTTCTAAGGCAGATACACTGGGTTGATGGTGTTTTGGTGTAATGCTTAGCACACTGGACTTGCAATCCAGAATTTTACTTGATCAATTCAATGTCGCCTCTGTCCACCCAGCAGCATTCACGGGAACACCACAGTTAGGTCGACTGGCAGGATAGTGTGTGGTGGGGTAAAGTGTGTGTACTCCCACCTCATTCAAGTTATCTTTCCAAATGTTTGACTTGCATCCCACTGGGATTTTTGTACACAGCGTTGGTGTACGGTGCTTTTTCTGCAATATTTTGCTGTCTTTTCTTGGATTTTCTGTTTGCATAGTCACATAGTCACTTTAAAATGTTTTCTTGTTCATGTTTTTGTTTTTCGTTTGTTGCGGTTGCACCTGATTCAAGAGCCGAATGGCTCACAAGGGCTATGCCAAAAAAATTAAACTGAAACTGATTCAAGATGTCTGGCCAGCGTGAAACAGTAGACCAAATACCCTATGGAAGGGCTGTTGAGAGCTCCGTCTCGTGAACCTTTGCTTAGCAGTGGCATGAAGCACAAATTGGAGGGCTGAATCTTGACCTATGCACTGTACTGGATTACAAGATGCTCACAATCTTACCTTTGGGCTCACTACCGTAATTGCTCTACCCAATGAATTGCACTTCTGAAGGATCTGACCTTTTGCAAGCTACGAAACAATGTGGTGTGTTTACACTTTCAAATATGATGTGTTCAATAATGTGATGTGTTTAAAAACAAGGCTCTAAGTTTGCTATTCATTTGTAGCTTTGTGCCATAATGGACATGTGGTGAGTGCTTGAAGACATCCCGTTTGACCCTGTCTTAAGAAAGAAAAATGCTGGCATTTGTCTGCTTACAAAACACCCGTCCACTTTGCATTTATTGCTTTGGATTGTAAAATGTAAATTGAATTCTTTGTGCTTCTGTTTTTTGTTGCCAAGTCTTGGCAAGGAATTCGCTTCTGTTGTGTTGAAACGACTAAATCCATTTCTACTCAAAAACTCACACTTAAGAAGGAAACCAGCACTTAAATTTTTTGTTCTGGCAAATGCAGTGCTGGCCATAAGTTTTCTTCTGAGAGCTGAGGAATTATTTGGACTGAAACCATTTTAATTCGCTGTCACCGCAGGTTAAGATTAATAATTCTAGCAGTGGCTGCAGTGCGGTTTAGAGGTGGCTTACACATACTCACATGCTTAATCATTTATCAATGAAATATTGTTGAAACTGCAATATCAGCTTATTTGTGCCTCAACATTTCTGCTTTAAATTCCTACCTGATTGACTCAGGATTTAACTCAGATATATAGGAGTATCCACTCCTTTCTTTCACACTGAGGACAGTAATTGTGATGATGGGGCTAATGATGAGGTGTCACCCCACACCCTTTGTTTTTTTTTCACCATTGCAGGTGAGGAGCATGAGGTGGACCTGACTCAGATAGTCGGCGTGCCTCTGCCTGCTGCGGTCTCCTTTGTAAGCGGCTTCGAAGGCTTCCCTGCCTATCTGTTTGCCGAGGAGGCCAGCGTGGGCCGACCGGCACAGAACTTCCTGCCGGAGCCGTTCCCGCAGGACTTCTCGGTCCTGGTGACGGTGCGGCCCTCGTCGGACGAAGGGGGCGTCCTCTTCGCGGTCACGGACTCGTCGCAGCAGGTGGTGCAGCTCGGGCTCAAGCTGTCGCCCGTGGAGGATGGGGAGCAGACGCTGCTGATCTTCTACACGGAGTCGAGCACTGCCGACACGCGCATTGCCGCTGCCTTCCCAGTAAGGGGGGGGTGGGTAGAAGGGGGGGGGGGGACGGGTGGGGGGAGGCGGCCCCCTGTGCCACATGCATAAAAGTTCCTCACAGAAGCTTCTTTTTTTTTACATCAATAAACAAAGTTCACTAAATATCAGCTACATCCTCTATTAGCGCAAATTGTTTTTTTTTAATCACAGTGAATCACAACTCGGTACAAGAATCCAACACGAAGTTGTTTGAGGTTTTTCACTTGAGGTGACGGAGCACTCCTATAATTTCTTGTGCACACCACTGCTGCCAGAAGGGCTTCCAACTCGAGGAAGCCCTAGGGTATTTGGCCTATAATAATCGGTTTCTTACCCTTTTTTCTGGCAAAAAATACTGATACCTTTTTACAAAGAATCATGTTTGCATTAACCACAATACCTGCGGTCAAAATGCAAAAAAACCACTTGCTACTGGCAAAGGTGGCCTTATGAGGTATTTGGCCTACTCTACTATGCTGGCCAGGCATCTTGGAAAAAGGGGATACCCACACTTTACCCCATATTAATCGCACTGTAAATTAAAAACGAAGGTACTCGGTCTGAAGGACATGTTGTAAAAATGAAAATATTTCTGCTCGTGATCGTGATGCAGGGCAACAGGCATGTTTTTGATGTCCCGTTGATATTTTTATTCATTTAATAATTTATTGCAGGCTCTTTAAAATAAAGCAAGCTTGGGAAGTTGTATCATTTTCTGGTCGTCCGCAGCCACCCTTGTTAAAAAGACAAAAGCGCTCATGCACGTGTCCCTGGTGGTTTGCGCGCTACAGCTTCCCGTGGCGACGAACCGCTGGGTGCGAATGGCGGTGTCCGTGGACGGCGACACGGTCTCGTTCTACTTCGACTGCAAACTCGTCGAGCGGTCGGCCATCGAGCGTTCCAGCAATCCTCTGGACATCGAGGAGGAGGCCAACGTGTTCATTGCGCACGGTGGCGATGCTGACTCCGACAAGTTTGTGGCAAGTTTGGCTGGGCCTCTGGCCAGAGAGCTTTTTTTTTTTGCCACATTTAAACCGTGCAACTTCCACTTTGCTCCGCAATCAGCCGATAGCTCATATGGGCAAGGTTAAGCGTGGAATCCATCCCATAACCCCACTGGTACCCCACATGATCTCATGGACTTATCCCAGCAAAGAGAGAGAAAGAGTTAGTAACTGAGTGTAAATAGCATTTTCATTTCAAGGAAGTTTGATATGGTATACATTTTTTTTAATCAAGAAATTTAAAATAGCCGATAATACAGTAAATGGTCGCATATCCGACTCTCGCATATCTGACCTGAACAACTAACTGCCCGTACCCAAATGGTACCTGTGCACGTTGTAACTGTAATTTTCTATATATGTTCACATATCTGAACTTTTCACATATCTGCCTATACCTCAGTCCGCAGGGAGTACTGGAGCACATTCATTGGCCTTGAAAGGGCAATTAAAACAAAGGCATATATTGTTAAACACTGTTGGCACGGTTATGTTGGCGACAGCCTGGCGGTGTCAAAGGAGGTAACAGGAATTTAGGAAATGTTTTCTGGGCTCGGAGCTTGTAGAGGCACAAGTGAAACAAATCACTGCTTTCTTGTTGCTGGTGTGAATACAGTGGCTGCATTGAATGACCACTTTGAAAAGGAACTGTGCGGAGAGCATTCTAAGAGCTTGTGTTGGTACAGGATTGACCCGTGGGGGCAGAGGGTGTGAATGAGGAAGGATTTTAAACCTTCGCATGTTACCCCCCCTGCTGAAAAACGTGGTTCCCAACGCATGAAATATCCCACATCTGTTGGGCAACCTCACAGCCCGTGCATAATGGCGCAAGTGTTGAACATCCAGTTGGGAGGGAAGCACCATTATTATACGAGTAGCAGAGAAAATGTTCCTCTGTGGGATTATGCTCCGTCATCCCGCTCACAAGAAATCTGGCTTTGTGCGGTTGCTGATCCCACCCCACCCCCGCGGCATTGCAATGCTAGGCGAGAACAGAATCCTCTTGTTAATTTGAAATCTGGCCCATGGAGAGGTGGATTTGGGGTCAGGAAAATGCTTTTGATTGGATCCCGCCGTGTGGTCCTAACATCGCTGCGAGGTTTCCGGTGTCTTGTTTACCTTAGCGATTTTTTTCCAGGTATTCTTTTGCAGGTATAATTTTGATATGCTTCAGTATTTCCTGAATAATTAACATGAACGATAACACATAGTGGTGACTGGCTATGGCATTTATGCAGCTGGGAGAGGATTTGCTTCATTGAGATGGGCGAAGGTGGGCTCTTGGGGCATGGGGTAGGGCAGAAAAGGGCACCAGGAGATTTAGGAAATGGTGACATTTGAGAAATATCTGCAGGAGGTGGAAAGAGGAGAGATGAAGCATTAATATTATAGTAATTCAGACTTTGCCGGGTCTGGCGATTTTTTTTCCTGCTGACAATTTTTTTAAAACAGTGGCTTTGAGATGATGCTCACCCTGATATTATTGGGAAATCCATTGTGCGGCAGCATGTGTTTAAAAACAAGCTTGTTCAATCAGTAACTAGCGTGCCACCGGGATAAAGGAAGTGAGATTGAGGACTTGCTGTAGTCGCTGTTGCTGCTCTTTGTGCTGCTTTGGAGTTTTTTTGAGCTTAGTCCCTCCCTCAAGCGGGACAAATGCTTATGCAGCTGGCTCGTTTTCTGCCCCTTTGATGGATGCAAGAATAATAATAGTAATTCATTACATCCTTGCTGTTGTACGTGGGTGGTACGTTTGACCCTTTAAAAAATTTTCACTGGGATTCCAATTGATACTGGCAGGGCTGTCGGGGAAGCAAAGCTGTCTTGTTAATCTTTCCTAGAATGCCACGAGAGTTGCTCAGGGAGGCAAACTAAGATGCCTTCGTCATAAAACAATCGAATTGTCAATTGAAAGGATCCTCAAAAAAAATCTGAAAATGTATTCCTAAAAAATTACAGAAAGATCTGTGAAAGGGTGAAAATTACGCGTCTAAAGAATCATGTAAGAGCCATAGCAGTTCAGATACTACCTAAAATAGCTTGTTTGTTCAAAATAGTCCTCCACTTACATAGAATGTATTTGTATATAACATATTGTAATAATACAACTCAAATAAAATACATTGTACAGATTTTGCCATAAACGCACATTTGAGAGCTTCTGTTTTGGGCTCTCAAGTCTCATACAGGAGCCACGTATGGGACAATACTCCCTAATATCCACAACTCCCCACTCGGCCTCGCTGATTCTCAGCATTAATACTCTTTGATTGACTGACAGTCGAATGCATCAAAGCAAAAATACGATCTCAATGCAAAATTCCGCTCATGCATCCACTCATAGTCTTGCCCCTCGCATAATGTCTCAACTAGAAAACAAACCCGCATACTTCCCCAGCGATCCACACGAATGTAGAGAGTGATCCCCAGTGGCTTCTGGTTTCCCGGCTCCCCTGGGAAGGATGGTTTTCTCGTGCCCGAGGGCGTCTGGTCGTTGGTGGGACCAGAGAGGGGCATGGGAAAATAAGTGGTTTTGTTTATAGGCTCAGAGGCTCTGGTCAGCAGGGGTTACCTTTCAGCTGTGATTCAAAGAATAAACACTTTTGGAAAGATAAACCAGCCAATTGCAATTTTATTTTCAGCACGTGAAATGTTAAGTGTTTATACCACGTAACACAAGTCCATTGCAATGTAAAAAATAAATGCTCCAAAATTTAGCAGTATGAGAGAGGATGTTCGAACGGAAAATAACGCGTAACCATTGTAAAAATGTTAGATTGTCAGTTTAAATATTCTTTGCAATTTAGAGCCCTTTGTCAATCCACTGCTGGATGAAGGTCATGACAGTCATGGAAGTAATTTGACCATACTTCACCACTCTGATCCATGTGGGTTGATGAAGGGGTGGGTGGAGCCAGGATTGGTTGAGATCTTACTCGCTACTAATGTTAGCCATGGCTATGAATTGAATGTAAGTGTCACAAGCGAGGCTGTAAACACACTTTGCTCTTGTGCCGTCTTTACACAGGGGGCCATCCAACAGATGCTCATCCGGCCTGACCCCAGTGCTGCTGCAGAGCAGTGTGCCGACGATGACGACCGTGAGGTGAGAGCGAGTAACCGGGCAGCCTGGCGTTGAGCAGGCTCACCATTGGCCTCATCCAGACAGGCCTGATGGTTTGAATCAACAACTGCAATGAGATCTGGTCAATACGTGGCATACACTGTGAAGGCGGTCGAATACAAATGTTATGCACTTTCAACGTTACCGTGCTTACAGTCCCATTTTATATATTAAGTAATTATTTTCATTATTTATAGACCTTAGTAAATCCACAGGTAGTTGAAGGCCTCGCCATGTTGCGTCTGTCACGGGGTGTGGTATAACCATACTTCACCGTGCTGGCCTATGTGGATTGGTCAAGGAGTGCCCAGAATGGTTTTGCATGTATCACTGATGTTAGCAGTGGCCAGGAATTGAACTTAGGTCACTGTGTTGATAATGCAGTGCGTTATCTACTGCACCCACCACTCACCAACCTGTATATGATATTATTTCTACCAATTATAAACAACAAGTTGTCATCAATCTTAAAAGAACAAGCTGTTACTCTTACGCAAATAGGATCTCACGTAAAATATAAAAAATAAGACACGAATTACACCTGGCAATGAAACACACTGAGCTAAAAGCAATTATCCAGGCTGAACTAATAGAAGAGCACACACACAAACACAATTATCTGAGAAGCCAAGTGCAAATATTCGTGTGTTTATTCTGGGTCTATTTTTGAATGCAAACAGGGCTGTTGTGTTTACTGTATTCACACATCACACAGGTACATTCCTCAAGAGACGCTAAGCGGGTGAGTGATGGAGAAAAAACGATGGCATAACCTCTGGTGTGTTCCAGATCGTAGTGGCACTGTGGTCTGCTATTGGACTCTGATAATTGTCCACCGCATGGGTGGTCCGTGGAGGTGGATTAACAACAATTGCATGCTGTTGCATAAAGATTGACAGTCAATCTTCATGCAATGACTTACCTCTCTGGTGGGTTTTTTTTGGGTGTTAAGGTCACTTTTCTTAAACTCTGTCTGGGAATGCAAACAAGACCTATTGTAGACCGTGTATTTGCACAATATGTCGTGCATGTCCCAAGAAAACACACTCCAAAATGTAGTTATTCTGATCAGCTTAGCGCTGGCACGCTGGAATGCGACGGTTTTCTTTGTGTCGCTCGGAAATCCCCACTTTGCTTGGTGCTGCAGGCATCTGGTGAGGAGGGCAGTGGATACGACGACGGGGATGGAGAGAGCGAGGAAGAGAGCGAGGAAGACGTAGAGAGTGAGCACGATCATAGCGAGACCGGGGGATCGGGGAACGTGGAGACGGTGAGCTGCTTCTGCACCCAATATTTAGGATTGCCACCTGTCCTTGGTTTCCCAGGACAGCCTCACATCCTGGCACATTGAATGTCCTGATTGTTGGTTCTCCCCTCCTCTTCTGGAATTGTGATATATTCTTCCCATGATATGTCCTGCTTTTTTGTACCCCAGAGGAGGCAAACCACCAATCTTACCATATAAAATCTCCCCAGCCACACTCTTGCAAGACATTCACAATAAAGTCTTCCTGTGTGGGAGCACCACAGGAATTTATCACAAATAGCACACAGCCTATTTGCCCTCATTGACTGTATGAAATGGCTTGTGCGGTAAGTAAGAAAACTCAATATCTGAGAATTTAGTGTAGTCTGTTATAAAGTGGCTATTTTCCATTTGCTCGTTGGTGAAATGCTATTTCCAGCTGGCAATTGGTTATGGGTTTTCTGCGGAGACCGTTTCAAGGGCAGTGGTTATTCTGCCCCCTTGAGGATCATTGTATTATTACAGTACCACACAGTCATCGGACAAAGACTTCCCAGTGTGAAAGTCTTAAAGTACTTTACAGTGTTTGGTTCCCAAGCATTACAAGTGATGTGATGTGCTTGTAACGTAAGATTTTTTTTTACTTCAATTGAAGTTTACCTGAAGCTTGTGCTAATCGCATCCATACTGCTGGGTTGACAGACGTGGGGAAATTAATTAACGTGCCCATTCTTTCAATTGCCATGCCAAGAAGTCGAACCATTGACCTATGAATTACAAGTCCAATGTGCGAACCATTGCATGACCAAAGCATTCACGTTATGAAAGTACACCGTACTATACCCATGCAGTAAATGCTATATTGAGGTATTTTAGCTGATGTATGGCCTCGCATATTATAATTACTGTATCATTTATTTACCGCACAGGTGACGCGCCACCCCAACCAGCAGCCAATAAGACCTCCCCCCACCATGGCGCCCGAGAGGAGAAGGCCCAGACCAGGCCACGACGCCCGGCTTCGGCCAGAGTCAGACTCTCGCTCCAAGGTGGAGGCCCATCCTCCTCTCAAGGAGGACACACAGCCAGCACGGGAGGAGGCAGCCATTGTGTCAAGCCAACCTGGAGAGGCGCTTTTGAGGAGGGAAAAAGGGGAGCATGGAGAAAGTGGCAGCCCTGGACTTAAAGGCCAGAAAGGTGAGCACGTGGAGCCCGAGCCATCGAGCTGATGGCTGAAGCTGTAAACTGTCCTGGGTTTGGCCTGGACTCTACACTTTCAGAAAGGCTGCCACAGTGTCCTGAACAATTTGTAGAAAATGGGGATTTTGTCTTGGTTGGCTCAAGATTCGAGCAAAAGGGTGGAGCTACCTTCGTAAGTTCGTGGGGTTGGGGGGGTATAAAGAGTAGGGGGCGGGGACAATATCAATGCGGACACCCTACAGTGTGGCGGTGCTAGTGATTGTGTGGATGTGGCGATATAAAGGTGGGTGGGGCTTGTGGAAGGAGGGACTTGTCAGCTTGCCCTGTGGCACGGTTGACCCTCCCGTAAATTTGGTAGCTTTAATTATGCCCATCAGACATCTTGTGTCTATCACTTAAGAGTCCTTGTTTACACGATGAACTGCTTCCATTTTGTAGGCGAACCTGGTTCGGATGCCTCTGAAGGTGGAGCGACTCCTGGCTTGCGAGGCCCTCTTGGTCCAACAGGTGGGTATTGGGTTTCCAATTCACTATTTTTTGTTCAAATAAGTGCCATTTATATATTTAATAATCGATGGAATGAATAACAATGTATATCTCCTTCAAAATAAACGTAGCCTACTTAAGAACAGGATATAAATGTGTACATCCTTTTTATTTTGTTCTATTGTAAACATTTGCTGCATGTAACAGATTCTATGCCATTGCATGCAGTTACAGTCAAGACACTACTATAAACACAACATGTACACAACACCATTAGTCGCCTGAAATAAGTAAGTCAATAAATATTCCATTCTGGAAAATACAATGCTTTAATTAACTCGCACAAATAAAGTTTGATTCAAGTGGTTTCCCCTGCTTGTTTTTTTTACGGAGCACCCACTGATTGAGAAATCGATGCGGGGAGAAGCTGCGATGATATACTGCAAGTGGGACCTGGATGACCCTGACACTGGCTGGCCTCTTTCTCTCGTGCTTCACAGGTTCTGGCGGTGCCAAGGGTGAGCAGGGGGACACTGGTCTGAAGGGCGACGTGGGAGAGAAGGGCGATATTGGCACTCAGGGTCCACCTGGGCCCAAAGGAGACACCGGCATCATGACGGGTGACGTCGTTCCTGGAACCAAGGGAGAAAAGGTACCCCCCCCCACCCCCCACGAATATTACGGTGAAATTCCTCTCATTCTATGCTTCTATTATTGACTCTTCCTTTCATCTGCATGCGTCGAGTCGTCCCATGATGAGGCGCTTATTTAAGGAGTAGAAGAGTCTCATATTCTTGGTTCTTTCGGTAAAGTTACGTAGAAGGGAAATAATAAAATAATAAAAATTTAACATAATAAGATACAATTCTCATGAAGAGTCTCCTTGAAATGGTGGCAAATGTATCCTATGATCTGCACTTATATGCGGGTAGAGACTCGTTGGAAGTGGTATCCCAGAAGTACCAATTGCAGCACATTTATTTGTTTTCTTAGTCAAGAAGAGTGACTGTGTAAGTGGCGACAAACTCATCCTGCTCACAGTTATCTGCAGATTGCCACGTAGATATCAGGAGTAATTTTTGCAATAATAGGATCCCCCAATAATGCCCTGACATCATCCTTGAACAGAGGTGTTTTGCTGGAATGCATTCAAATAAATATATTTATTTATTCGTTATTGTTTCCACTACTAATCATTTTTTTATATATATTTGCAGGGTGACATGGGAGATCCTGGTGTGAAGGTAATTTCTTAAGCTTCGTAATGTTATTGATCGGCAATCATACTGACACATGGTGCAGGACGTTAAGTCATTGTAAAGGTGTTCCCCTGTGACAATCATATAAAAAAAATACAAGGACAATTATGTTTCCATTGTTTATAGTGCATGTTATATAGGTGTTCAGTTTCATACAAAACTCTCATACAGTAATAGTTTAATGCGCTCAATTGGTTAACTGTCATTGACACGCAATGTACATATAACATGTACTATCAATACTATAAATATACTGCTGGATGAAGACCTGCCCACGATTTTCGGGTTGTTTGGGTTATATGACCATACTTCACAATGCTGGTCAGTGTCTGGGTTGGTGAATGAAGGCTGAGAGCAAAGTACAGTCAACAATATAATTTTCTTCCTTGCCTACCGCTGCCCACACGCAGGTGTCACGGGCTTCTGCGTAGCGTAGCAGCCTATGCATTGTGGTCGTTCATCCAAGCACTATCCAGACTAAAGCCTGCTTAGCTGAGATTGGGCACATTCTGGATAATTTGGTTATAGATGTGTGTATTTTTACAGCTCAACTTAATGCTCTATTCTTTGTCATTCGTCATATTGGCCTAATTTCCTGCGCTCGGTCCCATTTTTTCCTTTAACATTTTTAGGGTGGAGCTGGTTTTGGCTACCCTGGGCCAAAGGGGGGCAAGGGTGACGCTGGGCCCCAGGGCCCCATAGGTCAGCCTGGCCTCCCAGGTCCCGTGACGTCGGTGGTGCCGCGAGGGGACGGCTCCGTCGCCCAGCTGGTGGAGGGCCTCGCTGGGCCCCCGGGCCCACCTGGCCCAGCTGGCCCATCTGGGGATGCTGGCGAACCCGTACGTGACCATTGCACAGTCCCTGTCAAAGTCCTCGTCACAGTCCTCGTTTCTCGTTTTACACGACTCTACATCATCCTCTGTTGTCATTTTTTTGCTTCACAGTTCATCGAGTTATATTTCCAAAGTCAAAACAAAGATTCTTGATAAATGTTGTTGTGAGATCTGTATTGGCCATTGTAATGATTTTGTTAGCAAATCAGAGATTGTTAATATACGTGTCATTCATACTTATGCCTGTTGTTTCTACGATCCAATTTTGGAAAACATCTTATTTTGCTCTGATCTATAATTAGTGTCATAGAGGTCTGTTTACCCTTTGAGAAGTGAGCATTAATTATATTTGTATTGTGTTCATTGCCAGGGTGACCCAGGAGAAGATGGTCTTCCTGTAAGTTATATAGCGCACATCATTATCATCACCATCCATGATCTTTCTACTGCTTAATGAAGGCTTCTCCAAGTTGTTTCCATCTCTCATCCCTCTGCGGTGGTCTTTCACTTGGCCATGATTGCTCTTCTGGCTGCTATTCCATTACCTGCCTTAACCATCATCCCTTCAACCAATGTGTCCTTCCCAAGTTCACTAACTTTTCTTAACAGATAAATGTGATGTCTCATATTTGGACTCAATCCCTGATCCATGTGTTTCTCTTTCTGTCTCTTGGTGTATTTCCCAGCTTGTAGCTGCCCATGCTACCTTGCACATTTAAGCTTTTGTAAAAAAAAAATGTGCCACTCACCATGTTTCTGGTGCATAAGTTACAGTGGGTAATATATATGATTTAACATTTCTTCTTTAGGTACCTTGGTTTGTTGCTTTTCATTGTCAAGTTCAGTTTTCCACTCTTCTTTATTTCATGATGTTGATCGTGATCCACCCTAAATAATACAAGTATACATATGCTGTGTTGTTATTCATTCATGTTCCTCCAGGAAATCTTTTCTTTTTCTTTCGCAAAGAATAGCATACACAAGAGTAAATAAATAACACAATAATAAATATTGCACAGAAATACACGTATGAACAGAATGCACCATGACGTCTGCTTGTTATAGACCCCTGTCACTGTTACGTGTTTGTTGTATTTTTTATATTCTTGTGCAGGGAGAGAAGGGTCCCCCTGGCTTTCCAGGAATTGCAGGAGATCCTGGTCTTAAAGGAGAAAAAGTGAGTCTAT
Source organism: Lampetra fluviatilis (assembly GCF_964198595.1). Classification (NCBI taxonomy): domain Eukaryota; kingdom Metazoa; phylum Chordata; class Hyperoartia; order Petromyzontiformes; family Petromyzontidae; genus Lampetra; species Lampetra fluviatilis. The sequence goes on along the minus strand of NC_136284.1, from coordinate 5,575,240 downwards.
GTGTTAACAGAATCTATGCAAATTCCGTTTGAGTCTCTCTTTTTTTTGTCCCAAAGTGTGCTTGCTTTACAGGGATGTAAAAAAATGTATGTTGTGCAACTCGTATCGTCATCACAGGGTGAAACTGGAGTTGGAAAAGCAGGTCTCCCTGGGCCACCTGGTCCTCCTGGGCCACCTGGCCCGACAGGACGACGCAGCAGACTGGTAAGATCATCCTGTCCTGCCGCAATGGCTTTCGCTTGACCTCCGAGTACATAATAACTGGCAGCCCATTTTCAGCCCATGTTAATCCACCGCTGGCCTAAAGCTCCCCTCTTCCCCATGCCATGTTAGTCAAGGGGATTGTTTGATCATACTTTACCATAGTGGTCATTGCGGGTTGGCGGAGTTGGTTGGGCAGCATGAATTCTGGTATGAATCACCACTGATGCTAGCCTTGCCTGGGAGTCGAACTCAGGTCGCTGGGTTCATATTGCAGCACGCTAACCACTGCTCCACCGTGCCACTTGATCTCCCATTGCAGCATACAAATACAATGTGTTATTAGATGTAACGAGGCTACATAGGCTCAAATGAATGAATTAGCTGTTTTAATGAATGGGATTGATTACCTCAAGTTACTTGATTTTTAATGGAAACAATTTCCTCAACTAAATAACCGTAACCGGGGCCTTGAAACGACTCAGGCGGAGCGAACTGAGCTTTGAAACATGGCTCTGCCAAGTGCAGCTACATAATTGAGGCATTTGTGGAATCAAATTGGTCGTGGCTGGAGTGCAAGCAGTGTGCAAAATGTGGTTGGAGGAAGTGAACCTAGAAATTGATTTGACCTCTGAAGCTGCCCAAGTTAATTTGTGCTAATCACTGTTTAAATTTTCCTCAGAACCTTGGTGATGCCGAGGGGTCAGGTGACTCAGATGACGATGACACGGACACAATCCGAGTGAGGCTTTACCACTACACTTTCAATTCTTGCAAAATTGTTTGTGACAAATGTTGAATATACCTTGTGGGGTCTGCTAACAATATCAGGTGTTGCTATGAAGTGGCCAAGGATATGCCTGTATAGTATTGGATTCATCAGTTATACAGAACCGCAAAGCTAAAAATGTTACCCCTTGTATGTATGGGTTTTCTCCAGGCATTGTCGAGTCCTCCCACAAATGTTAAATACTCCTTAATGGAATTAGCCAAACGTCTCGGTGTAGAACCTTGCTTTTTAAAAGAGCCCAGTGAGAAAATAGTCTGTGAGACTTCCCAGTGACATTCAACCTTGGGCCAACGTTGGGATGTGGTTGGAACCATTGGCCCAATGTTGACCCAACGTTCTACTATTACAGGGTTTCGTGGGGCATAATTTATCATCAGAAATAATCAATCTACTGCTGGATGAAGCCCACCCCATGCCATCTCTATCCCTCGCCGTCCTGTAATGCAACAAACCACCCAGCACCTACTCACAAGCTGTTCTTATTGTTCCATCTCCGGGGCAGACATCCTTGGGAAAATAGATTATCATTACTATAGTTCCCAATGTAATATTATAGTCGTGTGAATCACCAGGAAGTAACGCTTGATGCCATATGTCATTATGTGACCCCTTGTGGCAGGGTCCCCGGGGTCCGGCCGGCCTTCCCGGGCCTCCGGGCTCTCCTGGTATTCCTGGGCCCCCTGGACAGCCGGGAAACCTGAGTTCCCTCACCGCATTGGCCGGCGTACCAGGAGCCAAAGGGGCGCCGGTCTGTTGTCTCTTAAGCTTTGCATTTGATTAAGCAGAGTGTTTTTGCAATTATAATAATAGTCTTGTTTCGTCCACTGGCCCCTTTGGGCCATTGGTGTATGACCATGTTCTTCAACCATATCTCCTTGCAATGGTATTTCCATCTCTTTCCACCTCTGCATCTTTAAACTGAGAACTTACATCCCGTCCAATCTGCATATGTTTTTTTTTTTTTTACCAAAACAATAACTCCATGTTTCTTATCAATGTGTGTTAATGAATCCAAAAAGAGTATTTTTCATTATTTGCAGCTAGATGATAGATTATTCCTTTTTAAAATTAAATGGTGCTTATGTAGACTAATATTACATTTTTTGAAAGAAAATTGTATAAATGTTTTAGTGAATTAGTGTTTCAATGATTATTACAGTTTTATTCTCAGCTTTGTGAGGCAATGCTTTTAATTTAGCAATTGCTATGTTCATATACACTTCAGAGTTTTACTGGAATTGATGTAGGGCTCCGAGGGTTGCCATTTTTTCTGTCTTTCCTAGAACATCCTCCTTTTGAGGTAGTTGTCTTGGGAAATTTGTACATCTTTCCAGGACATTAATTGTACAGTTGTTTTGTTTCATTTTTGCAATAACACGCCATTCAATATGATGCAGTTATTTGTAGCTCTTCTCTCTTACCATACTGTGAGATATTCTTCAACTGTCTGTCGGTTTTTTTGAGCCTCAGAGGTGGCAACTCCAGAGACTGCGTGCACATTCATGTTCTGTATTGGATCGTTCTCAGGGACCTGTGGGCCCTGCTGGGAAGAATGGACTTCCGGGTCAACAAGGGGTCAAAGGAGACAAGGCAAGTTTTCATCTTTGTGTGGTTACCGCAGTGTGCACAGTTAATAATACCCATGACAATGATGATGTTAAATGGATGATGTTGAGATATTTCTGCTTTGTATTTCCCCCCTCATAACAGGGACATAGCGGAGAGGCAGGAAAGGCTGGGCCAGTTGGGCCAAAGGTATGAAATTCATGCATCATGACTAATTTCAAAATTAACATGTTAATGATCTCCTTGGGATCAAATCGAGGCAGCCACTTGTGATTAAATTGAGTTCTCAAGTGTGGTGAGTTGATGATCTCTGCCTGGTCACCAATTACTGCACAAAATCTATTACTTTAAATTTGATTCTGTACTTGAGTTCCTTTGAGAACGTTCTATATTTTTTCTATCGGTGATACATCAAGAATTGCTGTCATTAGCAGAGCCACGGGGAAAGTGCTGCCTCCTATTGTGTGCATCAGAGATCACTTGAAGGGATCTCAGATGTAGCTCTGTGATATCCACTTACTTGGGCTGTTCTCGAGCACAAGTGGTTGCATTGTTCTGCCAGAGATCCGAATGGAATCTTTATTTCATGACATGATGCCAAAAACACACTTGGGATAACACTATGGGAAAAGACTACAATAAAGTTATTGATGTCTTTCAATGTTGAATCTTTTATTGCTTATTTTTGTGAAGCATGTGGAGTATATAAAGGGCAAAAATTGTCTGGCACATGATTCTTATTATAAGAACGTCCATGTTGCCTTCAGTTAGCTGTATGGTGGATATACTCAAAGCAGATATTTACCATACACTAACGTTTATTATATCTGAGCTTGTTAGCACATGTTCGTAATCCAGCACTTTGGAGGGAAGGGTTGATGGATCACGTAAAATGTGTTAGCCTTCTGGACCACGAGGTGGCCAAAATATGAAAATATGTCAGTCCAGCTCGTGGGTTTATTAACCCATCTGTGCGGACCAATGTGTTTCCCCTCCCCCACCCCCACCCCCATCTGTTTGGCTTTTCTTTGAATACTATAGTTTCCTCCCAAATGAAAAACACTCATTAAATATATTACTCAGACATCCAAATGCAGGGCCTAATTGGAACTCAATTAGGCTATATGTGTAATTAAACAATGTAGACAAGAGTTAAAATGAAAACAAAGCAACGTCTTTAATAAAGCAATTGGAAACATCTACGAGCACCGTTTTCACATGAAATGCATTTGAGAGGTATCCGGGTGACCCAGATGGCAGCACTAAACTGGCACTCCTGAGAACCTGGATTTTAATTCTAGCAGACGTAGTAAGTTTATGACCTCAGCCTGGTCACTGACTGAATGAAATCCTTAAAAATGTTTGTATTTTTTTCACTTTATTAAGATTGCATTCCAGCTTTAGCTATTCCAAAGATTTTTTGGTGGGCATGTAACAAAAAATATATTGTGCATTTAAATTTGTGCCCCTAGCTTGGATAGAGGCTCTTAACTAACTTCAGAAGTAGTTCTGTGACATCATCTTCCAGGGTTGATCTCTGATACAGGGTGATGAATGGTAAGCTGCAGTGTTCCAAGTGGAAATTAATTTTATTGTGACGAAGGCACAGATAGCACGATTACAATATAAATAATGAATAAAACATTGTTTTGAAAAGGCTTAATTTTGTATCACATAGTCTGTGTTACCACCACTTGCCATCACTGTAATCTCATGTGTTATCCCTCTCTTGTGCAGGGTGATGCTGGATCGCCAGGGTTGATGGGACCTCAGGGGGCCCATGGGCCACTGGGGTTGCCTGGCCCAATTGGACCTCCGGGTCCACCAGGGCCTCCCGCACATACCAGAGTGGGCTTATTTGAGGTGAGCCTCGGAGTGTGTGTAAGGTTTTTGCTCTGTATGTACCTGCCGATTAAGAAACACACGGAGCGGATGCATTTAAAGATCAGAAAGTCAGTTTGTAGTGAAACTATTCACCTCATTCGGTTGGCTTCCTTCACACTTACCTTGCTCATTTGCCACACAGAATTAGCTGATAATGCTAATTTTGAACATTTGAAAGCGTTCCTTAATATACATATTTTTGTTAATAAATATCTCTGAATTGTCTTGTTATACTATGGAATAAATTTAGAATAAATAATGTCCCTGTGTACTTAAATAGTGTTACATTTATATTGCAGATATTAATTACGTTATTCACATCAGAATGCATTTCATCAACATCAGCCAGAATAACTCCACAGCTGGATGAAGGCCACCCCAAGCCGTCACCATCACTCATGGTCCTTGCGATGTAACGATTGACCTAGCACCTGGAAAACCAGTTAATTTCATCACTCCATCTTCTTGGCGAACGTTCCCCCATGTTGGCTGCCCACCCCGTTGTTATTTTCGACAACTGGCCACACAATCCCCTCTAGCAACATGACCGACCCAAGCCCACGTGTTTTTTTTTCACAGTAAATATTATTTTGCTTGCCTAATGCATTGTATTTATCAAGCGTGACTCGTGTTTGTGCGTGGTTCCTAGGAGGAGGAAGGCTCTGGCGTTGGATCCAAATCCCGTGCAGGGGCTGCTGTGAGGGCCACACCCATGATCGCACGATAACTCCTGGCATAGGCATCACCATTACTGTACCACAAGTTCAGACCAATATCCTGACAGAAACAAAAAGTCATGTCCACCTGCATGGAAACAAAAATCACATCACTGATTATACAGTACATGTGGATGTATAGGGTCTTAGTACAACCGCATCTCCAGACGATGCACAAAAATAGGGGAGATAATTATTTTATAGCAGTTTGTTTACAGGCACAGGCACAAAGGAAGTTCTTTGGTCTGGACTTGAACACTGGCAGGGAGTCAACGGCACGGACTGGGGGAGGGCATTGCAGATAATGGGGGCAGCACAGGAGTAATGATCGTCTTCCGACTGGGTGAAAGTTGACAGGGCACTTTGACACAAAGCATGGTTTGCTGAAGCAGAGAGCCTGTGGATAGGAAGAGAGTGAGATGAGAGGAGAAAGGTAGGTACGAGTCCCAAAGAGGATTTTAAAGTTGTGAGCACAATCTTGAAATTGCTCCATGATTGGATTGGGAGCCATTGGAAAGATTTGAAGTATTGCGGTGATGCGGTCCCCTCTTTATAGGTGCAGATGAGAAATTTAGTAGCAGCAGCAGCAGCATTCTGTCTTAAATAACGGGACGTAGCTCAGAAAAAAGGTGCTTTTAAATTATGTGCTTGCACTTATAAAAAAGCAAGTACCAATGGTTATTGTTGGATAAAATGTGGTTATTGTTATAAAATGCCTACTGGTTAATCGATGTGGAAGCATCACTCCAGCGCACTTCACTGCACTCTTCGACAGAAACAAACTTTCCTTGCTTTAGCTCATCAAAACTTTGCCTTTCAATCAGAGTGATGTAATTTTAGGCAGTCCGTCTGGCCCAGGAAGAGACACTCTCAGCATTGATCTGCGGGCGAGTGTTGCGTTATCACGGCCATTGTAAAGCAGACCTGAGATGTGCTGGGCCATTCCAATGTTTTAGTGGACCTCCTAAAACACTCCATGGGCTCGAACATTCCCACTTCATTCCCCCAACCACCTCTATTCTCTCAATGGCCAGAAGGCAGCGATTTTAAATGAAAATAAATAACATTTTCGAAATGTATCACTGGCGTGTGATATGTAACACTATTGCTAAGATGCTTTTTTATATTCTTTTAAATATAAATGTCCGGATAATTTTTGCCGAAAAAAGTATTTATATATAATCTGATTTTGAACTATGCAAGGGACGTCATTTATTAACTCCTCGTGCCATTTCCACTTTGACGCCATGATGTTCCCGACTGCATCCAAGGGCAGGCCGGGTAAAACCTGCATGCCCCTTGGGAAAGTGAGCCGCGAAGCTCGGTTTGTTCCCCAGGCAGCCGTGGCTTACCAGGTTTGAAAACCAGACCAAGTCACTTCCCCGTGGTGTCAGGAACATGGCATGGGAGTGCGGTGGCATATAAAGAGTTAACAAAGGAATGAATCGAAAGCCAAATATGCTGACCTTGACTTGACGTAATGCAATGTTGATCTTTACTTATGACATTTATAAGCTGAGTTTCGGTGATGGTCGCTCAATGACTTTCTGTCAACCTCACTTTATAAAGAGGCTCATCACAGATCTTTATACATGAGTCAAACATTGAGACTGAAAAAAACATTACACCTGAACTATTCCATCATCTCTGGAATTGACATTCTGTAGTCCATTTGTGTTTATCGTTATCAATGCACTTCTAAATATTGCTCAGCTAATTCAGTACCGTGACTAACTTTTTTCACAGGGAGAACCAGGGCTACCTGGTCCAGTGGGACCATCAGGACTTCCAGGCCTCAGAGTAAGTCTGTCAAATTACATTTGTGTGGCTCAGAAAACTGTACCTCTTGATGTTTCGTGCATCATGCCACTGCTGCTTATAATTTGATTCATGACTCTACAATGAACTTATTTGGCATCTGCATGAAAACCCACTTTTTAGATTCAAACATGAAACATTTGGGAACATTTAAAAAACACCATTTGCTCTGCAATCTACGCAGTGCGAGTAATGCTTCATCACGTCCTGCCACATTGTAAGCATGAACGTGCCGTCTGCCTGTCAGGGTGAAAAGGGAGAGAAAGGGGACCAAGGCCCTCGGGTGAGTACCTTGGGTGAACATTCAAAGTGCAGCATGGGAGCAACCCATAACCCTGATGCTATCACATATATACAACTTATTTGGGATATTTTTTGCCACTTTTACCACTATGTGTGGTTAATGCAGAATTTATGCCTCGCCATAGCTGTCTTTTTTGGCGTTTTACAATCTTAATACCAGTATTATTTCCAGAAAGGAATTTTCTTCTTATTTCAATAATTATTTTAATTTTCATCGAGGCAGTTTGCACAGATATCTCGCTCGGGCATGCAATTGAACTCGCAGACTCCTACGGATGAGGTTATTGTTTAGATATACAGCTAAACGTGAGCAGCACCATTTTTTTACAAGTTGTTAGGCCCTTGTGACGGCTTCAATGTTACTGCACTATAGAAGTTGTCATTATTATTAAATTACTCTGATGGATGTTTCTGGGGGGTGGGACCTGAGGCTGGGGGATGATGTGACGCCACAGATTTTAAGTTGGAATACATCTTTGTCTTCTGTGTGAAGGCGCTATAGCTCAGGGGATAGGACAGAAGGAAGCTGAGTTTAACATTTGAACAACAGGGGTTAAAGTCCCTGCCTAAGATTCAGATGTAGCCATCTGCTACAGCGTTTCTCCACTGCAGTGACACAATTGTATACTTTTTAACGCATGCTATGGCATTTTTTTTAGTAAAACATGCGTGTTTGGCTTTTATGGAGAGTTTATTGTTTGCCCCCTCCCCCCTACACCCTCTGTGTGTTAAGTTCGGGGGCAATAACCCCCCCTCACCCCTCCCCCAATGGCGCTGCCCATGCGTGTGAATACGTACGAGCATTTAAGACAATCTTCCAACAGGGAGTCCCCGGGTTGGCGGGACCAATAGGGCCTGCTGGAGAGGAAGGCAATCCTGGGCTTCCTGGTCCCCAGGTAAGGGTGAGAGACATCTCGCAGAGGCCTCATTGTACTCTTTACATCGCTCGAGCAGGAATAAAACAATAACAACACTCAATATCAGCAATATTAAATGTGCACGTTGCTGAATATAATTATGTGTATTTTTTTTGCAGGGCCCTATAGGTGAAAAGGGCAACCAAGGGGAACAGGTAACAAAGAAGCCACGCTATGGATTATCACTATCACTAATTCTGGCATTTCTAAAATATCTTTGTTGTGGTGTACCACTCAACATAATGAAAACACATGAGCAAAATGGCAAAGGGAAATTCACCATGAGCATGTAATGGTAGTGATTCGATTTGCGCTAGGAGTTATGCTTTAATTTCTCGAAAAATAAGTGCTGATACAGCAGCACGGGGCTTAAGCGGGTTACAAGAATGAGGGCGACTGCACTCAGCATCTTTGCTCTCACGGCGAAGCTGCACTGGAACAACTGCACCCACAGTGACACATGACGAGTTCTCTGATGTGTTTTCGGGTGGTACCGTGCGCTGTTAGAATTGGGAAGCTCACTCTCTGCCTGGATCGTGGGAGAAGGTGAGTTTCTTAGTGCAGTTACTCAAGGAGCTCCCAGCAAGCGGAGCAAAATGTCAGGCATTTTACTGAGCAACACCAAGGTGCCATCCAAAATTACATCAGAGATATACGTCACAACCTATGCAGTAGAATGACGTGGCTGTTTATGCTACGCAGGTTGGCATGGCATACACTGACCTTAATTTTAAATGTGCTTGGTACGGATTTTCAATAAGGTGGATGTTAACTGCTTGCTCAGGAGTATCAGCTATTAGGCCTACATTGATTCACACCCTTGTCATTTGACAATTTGTCATGATTTGGGGTTTTCATTCGGTATTGCGGTGCGTTGTTGAACTGGCCAACTCTGTGTCACGGAAATAAGGATGCACAGGTTAATGTGGTTTGGCCACGTGCACCATATAAATTGTGACCGGCTGCGTAGAATGTACATGAAGTGGGTATCTAGAGGCCTTAGATCATATGTGGAGTGGCTGTCTAGATCACACCTAGAGTTGGTGCCATCTGGAAAGAACAGGCATCGAGGGAAAATCATGAACGGCTTGGAATCAAATGACCAATAATCTTTGGAAGTTACGTGTATCACAGGAAGAGGCGAGATCGATGATGACTGGCCAGGACCAATTGTAACATTTCTGTTCAACACAATTGACCAACAAGGCTGACTGTGACTGGCTGTAATTTATCACCTCCAGTAGCTGCAAGGGTCATGTGAATACAGTAAATGAAATGCAACATCATTGGAACCTCATTTGCCAGTAAAAAGATGATAATTGTTTTTTTCCCCTTTTATCTGGCAACAAAACTGACACCTTTTTTACGAGGAGTCATGTTTGCATAGACCACAATACCTGCAGTCATAATGCAAACAAACAAAAAAGTGCGCCTTTTGGCATCATCTGGTCCAACACCATGTGAGACTAGGCTCTAAGGAAAGCTGTCACGGGTGTGGACCAATCAACTTCAAGGACAGTGCATACATTATCAGAGTTATGTTTTTTGGTTGCATTATGACTGCAGGTATTGTGGTCTATGCAAACATGACTCCTCGTAAAAAAGGTGTCAGTTTTGTTGCCAGATAAAAAGGGTAAACAAACAATTATCGAAATGCAACATGTTTACGAATCAAAAATCATCTGTTCTCGCACCCAAGACTCGATGCGTGTATCACAAGCGTAAGAGCTTATTTTATTTCATGAATTAACACGTTGTTATGCACCCATCGGGCTATGGTGAAATTCCCTGTGCTGTGCCATCATCCTCGTGTCATTCCAGGGTGAAACAGGTCGTGATGGTGAGAGCATCATGGGGCCACGAGGCCTTCCTGGCCTCCCTGGGCCTCCAGGCCCAGCCCTACTCGAGGTACAACTGGAGAAAAGTGCCCATGATGTGTGCAGACTGAAAAAGTGTAGAAGTAGTTTTTTGTATTTATTCTGTTCTTTTATTTTTAATTCATTGACGTCTGGCCGCGGTAAGAAAGCAGATGTTTTATTACTCCAATCTCAAATGCATGTAATGAAAAACGAGAGCAGATTGCGGAGAAACGGACAACTGCCAGAGGGCAAGGGCTTAAGTGCAGGCAGGCACCACTTCCGCACAACTTTGTACAGAATTAAATATTTACGCGTCTTAAAGGTAGCTTTATTTCACCACAACAAAACTTAAACGGAATCATTGATTGATGCTTTTTTACCTCACGGATAACAGATACGTAACTAGAAACCCTATTGGCATGTAAACACAGTTACATTTATCTAAATTTGGGCTACGTTCAGGGTCACGCAGTCCTCATGGCACCTTATGGCACCTGGGCCTTAAGAATTCCCTGCTGCTGAGACTTTATTTTGTGAACGGTGTTGAATACCTGCTGATATTACATTCCAGAATTTTGTGAAAGGAATGAGGCTGTGAGTGTCATTTCGTTGCAGGGGCTGAATGACTTTGAGGGTCTTCTGGGAAATCTGAGAGGCCCATCAGGCCTGCCGGTACGTTACAATACATAGTTTTCCAGCTTGCGCGTATGTGTTTGTGCAGATCCTGCAAAAAGTTGTTAAAATTAAGAAATTAGAATTTTATTAAACCGCATCATCACAATGCAAGCCTCATGGTTGTGGAAACGTTTTGTTGAGTAGAACTGGGTTCATGAAATATCTTGTAGAATGTGCAAGATATCTCAGTATTTGATTAAGTCAGAGTTAACTCTGCTCGTGTGTCGTGATACATTAGATTTATTGGTGATTACTCACATTAAATGTCACCGATTTAATTTTTAGGGACCAGAGGGCCTGCCTGGACAAGCTGGTTTTCCTGTGAGTATTAATGATCAAAGACCAAAATTTGATCAAGTTTGAGATTATTTTGATATATATGATCAAGTTATTGTTATGCATATTTATATATAATATAAACACATTTTCATTGCATGGATTGCTTAAGTGTTTTTCACTGAAAAACTGTCAATCATTTGGTGGCTCACATGTTTTGTCTGTAGGGCCCTAGGGGACCCAAGGGAGAGTCTGGGCTGGACGGCTCAGCAGGTACCATCGGCCTGAAGGTAAGAGGGCTTCAGCAACGTATAATGATAACTCAGTGGTGGACTGAATTGCGTTACTGTATTACCATAAATATTCTCATTTGCATTAGTCTCAACAACAACAATGTTTCTAAATTATTTGTAATCATTATTTACAATATCTGTTCACGTGAGAAATATTTGAATTTATGAAGTGAATGTTTGTGAGCTTGAAGTAAACTACCATTAAAATATGTAAATACTTAAATGTAATAATCAGAGCGATATGTGTTTTGTATATCAATGGTTTCCTCAGTTTTTCGTCTTCCCGTCCTTATTTATCTCTGCTTCATATCTCTCTCTTTCTTCCTGAATATTCAGGGTGAGAAAGGAGATCCTGGTGGTTTGATCGGCCCAGATGGGTCTCTGCTTCCTGAAATGGCCGGCCTTCCTGGACACAGAGGGGAGAAGGTGTGCATCTGTGCTCGACTACACGGCTTGCGGTTCTCCACTTTAAAGATTCAACTTAGATATTTTGAAATAGCACGTATTGCGATTCACTTTGACTGAAAACACGTTTTTGTTCTGATACTGCAATGGAAAGTGGTGCCAAAGCACAAACCACATCAATAAGACTGCCCAAAACTATATTAGGTGACATTGGGGCAGTGGTCATTCTTCATAAGTGGGAATATTGTATCATAAACCCAATTTGGACTTCAGTTCATAACTCGTTAATATTTTTTTTTCTATTGTATACGTCATCACGTACTCAATTTGAATATTCATTAATTGTTGACAAAGAAGGAATCATATTCGTGCTTTACAATTAATCTTAATTTCTTCCCTTTTTTGTTTGTTTTGTTTTGTTTCCATCAAGGGTGACCCTGGCCCTGTGGGCCCAGAAGGCTTGCTGGTAAATCCGGAAATTGACCTTTGCACCACACCTCACTGCACCGACGCACATCATGTCTGGGATGTTGCATTGCAGTTTTGATGACTGAGTTTTTCTTTTTGTTGTCGCATTTTTCAGGGTCCTGTTGGCCCCAACGGCACGAAGGGAGAGATAGGCTTACCTGGCCGGCCGGTAAGGCTACTGATTACCTGTTTTGAGGGTGGACCATATTTGGGCTTTAAAATAATGTTGTCTTAGCTGTTGCCTTCACAAGAATTTGATGGAAATTGACGTGAGGTTGGTGTGGTAGTGACCTCGATGTTTATTTTCTGGACTGCATTGAACTATATATAAAGATTATCTTTATGCTGTAGGCAATATTCAATGCTTATGGACCTTTTATTCTGAATAAATCCCGATCGATAAGGAAAATAACGAGATGATAATAAGGCAGAGACATCAATCTATTTGGTTTTGCTTAAAGATGCATAAACTTCATGAATGACGTTTGACTTTTTTGCCAAAACAATGTGTGCACATGGATAGCATCCATTCAGGATAGGTTTAATTGCACGTAGTTTGGTATTCACAGGAGTGCATGTTTAACAAAAAAACGGTCTTGTTGTGCCAGGGCCGACCCGGGATGAATGGCTACAAGGGTGAAAAGGGTGAACCAGCAGACTTTGGGTTTGGGGTGAGTTTCATTGTTTTGTGTCGAAACAATATTTATTTATTCTTCAAAAAAATACACTGACCTCAATCGAATTAGCCCAGGTTGGCCGTGACCTCAGTCTAATGGGCCAGCTGGAAGAGATTCATTCTCTGCAGTGCAGTAGGGTTTTAAAACATGTCTCTTATATTTTTGGGAGAAAAAAATACATGTTAAGTAAAAATAAAAACACGGTTTTCTTCATCTGAAAAGAAGAGGTAATTTGGTTGAAACCGAAGGAGGGCAATTGGTCAATGAGTTAAGATCCTCATCCTCTCCAGAGCAGAGAAAATAACAGCAATGATAAAAATACCTTAATTATTTGTGTTGGATCGCTGACATGGCAACATTTAAATTGTTTTTACTGTAAGAATACATTATGACAACAGACTATTTCAATGGGAATTATAGTAGATGAATTGCTTTATATCATTAAATATCAATCACATATGTATACCATTGCATTATAGCATTAATCTCCACGCTCGCTTTTGTATTATGGTGTCATTTACCTTATGCGCCCACCACACGCATATGTCTTTATTCCCCATGATTGCCAATGCAATGTGACGTGCGATTGTTAACTTTCAAATGTTTCAGTCTGGCCCAGGCCCCGCCGGCCCCCCGGGTCCTCCCGGCCCTCCTGGCTCTCCTGGCATCACCGTGGTGAGTCTGCAACATATGTTGAATGCGATTCTGTCCCCAACCCGCCAAGACCCTAAAATTACAATTCTCAAGCTTTTCCGTTTTCGAAAGGCAACACTGTGTAAGTGCTGTCACGTCCAAGAGACAAGATCATTCGTCTTTAGTGAGCGGTATTAATGAAAAGTCTGTTTTAAGGAAAAGTAATCGCACATTAAGATGTCATTGTGATACCATAAAACAGGCATCAAAGTAGCAAAATTAGATGGCCGATGAGCGTGGATTTGTAAAATGTGGCTCAGTGTCTCGGCTTTGATTTATTTGCGCTGACTCTCATTACAGGTGGAACGTGGGCTGTCTGCATCACCACAACAGCACGGTAATAATTTTTTTTTCTTATTGAGATGAAGCTGTGTAAAATAAACATTTTTTTTATTTTATGTTTTTTGAAATCAGACTGACTAAACCGTTGTATATAAGTTGTGCAACGCTGTATATTTAATGAACATTTATACACAAACACATACGGCAGCAACACTTTTTGAGAAGTATTTATATATGTGTATGTATATAGCGACACAACAAGCCAATAGGACTGAGATACTAAACTATTTTATATATCACTGCATACAGATGATGACTTCTAAATATTTCCAACATAGTCAAATTTTTAACATCCAAAAAGATGTCAATCACCTCTCATATGCATATAATTCTGTATATATGTGTGTGCATGTGGGAGTAGTAGTGCAACGGTTAGGGCGTTGTGCTATGAACCTGGCGACCCGAGTTTTAATCCTGCTCACGTCCACCACCAGTGACGATTATCTTAATCGGTTCTGGGCCTCCCCTAGGTCGACTCAGCCTAAAATGAGTACCGAGTGCGATGTGTAAACATCGTCAATGAGGAGACAAAGGAGGCCGGGCGTGGTGCTGGCTACTCACCCTCTCATGTGCTCTGCCGGTCTTCATAGGTGCTGCTTGCTAAAAGCACTTGCTCAAACAGTCTGTCAAGGCTACATGGGGATTATGTCTTTGTTTATGTATGATATATGTGTGATAGGTCCCAGGGGGGATAGAGGCTTTCCAGGTTTGCCAGGAACCCCAGGGACCAAGGGAGAGAAGGGAACAGCTGGTTTTCCTGGTCCACCAGGTGAGTCCTCCAAAAAGCTATGATACTCAATGTTCCTTCTGCCTGGCTGTGTTTGAGATTGTGGTAATCAAGTGTTGTTGTTCTTGTTGTTTTTAACTATACCTACAGTACTCTGATTTGTGGAATTCTACATGTCAGTCATGCCCTGCAATATATCAAATTGGCTGACTAAATAAGGGTGCTATGGTGGCGAGATGTTAACTACCTCGCCTGGTATACAGGAGGTTGGTTGTGGGTTCATCTTGATCTCGACTGATGCCTGTAGTTTTTCCCACAGTCATGTGGATTTTTCTCCTGGTCCTCCAGTTTTTTTCCTTCCACATTTAGAATCAACGTGTTTGGCTGCTATAAATTTCCACACAAAACGCCACTTTGTTAAGTTACCATTCGTGGCCAGGTCACTTTTGAAAAAAGAGCTAAATAGCTCAGTGGACCTTAACTGGTAAAATAAAAAAAATATAATTTTATTTTCTCATTATGTTTTCTTTTACTTATCTGTTGCTTCTGCTTCCAAATTCTATTACTCCTCCTCTTCCTCTTCTTGCTGGGAGCTTCTTCAGGAACTGAAAATTCCTGAAGAAGTCACCTGCATTGTGCTGAACAACACGCGGTACAGCTTGAAAACTAATTTAAGTGCTTAACATTACAGCCATGGAAACCTATGTGATAGCCTATCTCAGTTTTGTGCCACATGTGAAATTTATTTCAGTTAAAAGAAGATGGAACTCAAACTCGTCTTGGACACAGATAGTTTGTGTGTGTATCCACAACATAATTGTTGTTTTAGCACGGTTGGCTACGTACGGTACAAAAGAAGTTCAACATAGATACATAAGACCTATTTTTTTGTTTTGCATTTCCTTTTGCAAATGGTGCCCTGTTGATTCATTACATGCAAGAAATATGTAAAATGACCAGCAGATGATAACACAAACCAATTTCATATCTTTAATTGCTCCACAAGCAAGTATGAACACACTGACAGGTTTGCAAAATCAATTCCATTTGCTAAAAAAGTTAATGTTCTAATTCTCATTTAGCATATGCATCAGACATTGTCTCGCTCTCCCAAGATTATTGCCCCCCTCCCCTCACATTCAGATACAAATGTTATATTCTTCTTGTTGATTTTATCTCGATCGAGCCATTGTGGTCATTATTGACTTACTCTTCATATGGTGTTAATGATTTATTTGAAAATAGTAATAATAGATTAACCTCTCAATCTTTTCTTCACAGGCCCACCATCGAATTCCAACTTCGTAGATGTATTTGGGAATTATGCTTCAAGGGTAAGGCTGTGTATATGTATGTCCTTCCTGATCAAACCATTGTGAAGTGGAGTTAAAAAAATTAAAGATTGAAAATACAGCTAATCAATATTGTACAACTCATTTGAATGTGATGAATTGAAGAGAGAGCATTACAAATGGAACCTTTTGAATTTTAAATCATTCTAGTAAATATCAAATGCATTTAGAAGCATACAACCACTTATTAATATATATGTTTTCTGTATTTTCTCAAGAAATTATATTGATGTACCCGTTGGTCTGATAAATCCTGCAATGTGGTCATGAATTTATATCCCATCAGGGCACCAAGGGTGACATTGGGCCCAAGGGAGAGAAAGGAGAGCCTGGTGGAGGTGGCTTCGGATTGTCACCACCAGGACCCGTGGGACCGCCCGGCCTGCCTGGGAGATCCGGCCCTCCGGTACGGATGTGGCCTGGTGACTTGCAAGTCTCACTCAGTCATCTGCCATCAAAAAACCTAAACCTTTCACGAGACGGTTCTCTATGCAATGCAGAATACACTACCACCGCTCGTAGCTGTTTATGCTGGGGCAAGTGCGTTCATTATCGGTAACTACAGTATAAAGTATTTATGCTATTATTGTCAAGGAATATATTTTAAATAGGGTTTTTACATGTTTACGTCAAATATGTTTTTAGTTCATTTGGCATACAGTGCAGTACTTATTTCACTTGTGATGTGTCTATTTTAGGGTGCCATGTGCCTAACCCCATTATTTAGGTATGGCTGAAGTAGTGAACATCGCGGTTTTGGCTTTTGCGGGACTTTCCAAGAGCGTAACCCCCGCGATATTCAAGAGTCTCCTCTATTACACACTTAGCACGCTTTTACAATTCAAACCAACTCCGCTGTGAACAATAAATACTTCCAATTAACATTCATCTTAGTAGCAGAAACTAAAGTCAGCAACCGTGACCAAATACATCAATATCAGCCGGGTCTGCATTGTGAAAGAACCCAGTGGAAATTGTTTTTGACTCTGTGCTCGTAGCGCAGGGCATTTTATTACATGCGGTTGTGAACAACTCGTGCAGTTGTAAAGTCAGGCTTGCGTGGCTGTAAAGGCAACGTGCAGTCATAGAGCTGCGATGTTGTGCAGTAAGTTAGTGGACAGATGCCCACTTTTCCTCATTGGTTCGTAAAACACCTATTCTGTAAATGCAGCCTTGAGGGCAAAAAAATTGACGTTGCGGTGTTCTGTGGGAATAAGGAATTAAACTGTTAACAGTTTGTTAAAGTTTGTAAATCAGCCACTGGCTTCTGGGTCAGTATCAGCATAATCACAAGTGAGGCAATGTCGAGAGGCAATGCAGGTGTAGCGGTCATATGGGCATAATGCAAATTGTTTATTTTATATTGAATTGTTTCCATCACCTGCCATGGTGGTGAGATATTAACTCCCTCACCTGGTATGCAGGACGTCGTGGGTTCAATCCTGACCCTGATACTTATATATTTGGAGTTTGCATGTTCTCCCCGTGGTCGGGTGGATTTTTCTCCGGGTCCTCGGGTTTTTCGCTCCACATTAAGAATCAACGTGCTTTTAGAGTATTTGGCTGTTGTACATTTCCACGTGATAAGCCACTTCGTTGAGCTATCATTTGAGTGGATCGTGAGGGTTATTTGACTGCGGTACTTCACGTTGGTCAATGCGGATTCGTGAAGACAGGAAGCGTAAGACCTGGAAAACATTGAAGTACAGTACAACAAATGGATATTCCTGCACTGTCCTCAATTGCCCCCATGTAGGCCCGTAAGCCTTATGACCCCTTGTTTGTGCAGTGGTCCCCCATCCAAGCACTATCCAGGATTATACCTGCTTAGCTTTCAAGTTAGGATGAGATCAGGTACATAATAAACTCAAAACTTTTTTATTTTACCAGGTAAAGCCCACTGATCTATATAGCTATTTTTCAGATGCGACTTGGCTACTCAGGTGTTGGGAAGGCCCCCGTCTACCATTGGATTGTCAATAGAGCCATGAATGTACACGAGTCGTAATTCCACCATCTCACAATATCCCTGACTTCAACACCCGGACGCCCGTTGTCCCCCCCCCCCACCTTGTATGGTCAAGTGTTCTCAAGAGTGGCCACGTTTCTGGGTCTCGCCGCTCGACCTAACTATAAGAGTCGTAATTCCACCATCTCACAATATCCCTGACTTCAACACCCGGACGCCCGTTGTCCCCCCCCCCCACCTTGTATGGTCAAGTGTTCTCAAGAGTGGCCACGTTTCTGGGTCTCGCCGCTCGACCTAACTATAAAACGCAGCAGGGGGAGCCAGACCACAAACTCTAATACAATTTTGATAGGGGGCCATTGCAAAGAAATTTAAAAAAAGATATCCTGCCAATGCGGATACAAAGAGTGATGAAAATTCTTGGGGATACTAAAAGCATCCTTGTTTTATTTTTCACTTAGAATTGAAAATGAGGTCAATGCTGAATTTTCATTGTTTTTATATGTTGAGTTCATATGCTGTTCATATACATGTATAATTACAATAAGTGAACAAAAATACTTTGTTGCCATGAAAGTATTATTTAAATTCACATTAAGGTAATAAAAATCCATCATTACTATGGTGTGTTATTCGCGTTTTTGCTATATATATCTCTGCAGCGCGTTTTTTGTTGTTGGGTTGTACCGTGTGTTCAACATCGCTCTCCACATCTGGGAAACTTCCAGCTGCTCATCATGACGTTGTATAACACTACGTCAGTTCACCAATGCTGGGTGATTACCACTCTTTTTTTCTTTTTAGGGACCCAAAGGAGATGCCATTTCTGGCCCAAGAGGGCACCCTGGACCCCCGGGCCCGCCCGGGCCCTCTGGTTTTGGCTTTGAGGGCCGACCAGGCCCGGCTGGGCCCCCTGGGCAGAAAGGACCGCCGGGACCTCCTGGAACAACTTTTGTTGGTCAGTGTCCTTGCTCGCGACGAGACCTGGAAGAGGCTGTATTGGGATTCTAAAATACGAGACCAAACTACTTTGTGAATTGCCAGTCAATAACCGATAAAGTAAACATTCACATTTGACATGCACAAAGGCTGTACATGCACAAAAGGAGCTGTTAAAATTTCGCGTGGATTGTGGCAGAGGATTTTTTTTTCTATATTTCTATGAAAAAAATGTAATGTCCACAAGAGGCATAAGGTTATTTTATTGGGTAAAATGTATATTTGTTGCAGTTGACATTCATTCTGAATCAATTTTAAACCAGTTTACAGCATGAAATTGTCATTTTCAGTCATTGCAATTATTTGTTGTTAACTTGTCGTCATTCCAGAACATCACAGATCAGTTGTCGCAGGGCCTCCTGGACCTCCCGGTCCCCCAGGCATAGCCAGCTCAGCTAAAGGGGTACGTGCACAAACATAACTGCTTACATTCGTCTTCTTTTGTTCTTGACTGGTGTAACAAAAACATATTCGTCTTAGGATAAAGATTTGCTTTTATAGGCGTGCATAAATGCTGCAGAAACTCAAAGCACCTTACACCATGTCTCATCTCAACCCATTCTGATGGCCTGCTGTAGTCTAGCGAAGGGGAGCGCCGCAGAGGGCAGTTGTGCGGCACAAGATTGAGAACAACAGCACCAGCCTAGAAGTGGGCAGCTCGCAAAGTTCCGTCGACTGAACTTGCCTCACTGTGCTCCACAGTGCAGAAACGTTGGGTGGTCCAGTCCGTGTTAATGCGCGCTCGTAACGGTTTGTGATGCTCGTGTGTTTTCTTTCACGTCTGTTTCTTCTGAAGGCAACCGTTGTGCAAAACTTTGAGGCGATGGTGCGATGGTCACGGGCCGCCCCCGAGGGCTCGTTTGTGTACGTCGTGGAGCGTGGCGAGGCGTACGTGCGCGTGCGCGACGGATGCAGGCAGCTCTACGTGAGTGCAGCAGCCGCCCGGCCCGTCATGCAGCAAAATGCACCGCCAAGCTCACTCCCAACTCTCCTTTCTTTCTTATGTTGGTTTTTTTGTCTCGTTGCTTTGGAACAAAACAACAAAATTGGTTTCACAACAAACCTTTGTGATATGATGCATCTTCTTCTTGAGATCTTCTTCACTCATTTCTGTCCCTGGCTCATCTCCACATCCACTCCACAGCCCTCATAATCCTAGCTCATTACTCGGAACCACCTTTCGCTAGGCCTGCCTCTCGGTCTCTGCCTTGATGCTTCAAAGTTCATCACGACTATTCCAATTTGGTTTTCCTTCTATCTTACAATATTGTCCTAGCAATCTTAGTTGAATTTCTTTCAGGTTGTCCGAGATGGGTTACCACCCTTGTCTTCTCCGTAATCTCGCCATTTCTGACCTGATGCAGCTTCATGATCCCTGAGATCCATCTCGTCGTCTTCATTGCTGTAGTAGTTGACCTTCCACCACACCTCCGATTAGCAGGATTGACTACGTATGGTGTGAAAGAAGTTCAACATAACAAAAATTCAACATACATAGCACACAACAAGCACTCCTTTCTGTATTGTCATATGATGCCTGTAGCTCAATTTGAACATCCTTTTTTTATTTTGTTAATGAATGTTCCTGTATTTATTACAGCTTGGAGAAGTGCTGCCCATTCCCAGAGAAGACGAAGTTGTTGTAAGTTACAGTTGATTTATTTTAACGCATTGCTACTGTATTGTTTCCATCGAATACACAACACAATCACTCTCTGAAGCACAGTGCGAAAGACGTTTACCACAGTTAAAAACATGGTCACAACATTTCATAGTCTTTTGCTACAACTCCTGCTGCTGCTGTCACTGCTATCACTTCACAGGCCTCGTCCCATGTGCTCAACATTATAAACCCGCTGCCCAGCTTCCCGGTGGTGGACCGCATCCCGACAAGTGGGCACGCCAGCTACCACCACCACAACAACGGCAACAATAACCTGGGCAGCAACCATCTGTCGCCATCTCACGTGGGGCATAACACGGGAGGGATCGCGTACCCCAGCGGGGACCTGGGCCCACCGTCGCCCGCCGTCGGGTACCCGCAGGCGGGCAACGTCGGCCTGACATCGGCCGGGATCGCCTACCATGAGATCAACGCTGGTCACTCGTCTGCTGGCACCAGCCACCACGGGGTGAGCATCAGCCGGAGTGAGCCCAGACAGTGACTCGCGTGCAGAAGAAGCCCGTGTGGCAGCATCTGTCACTGTGAGATGAGCTGAGCTTGGTGGTGGCATGGTGGAGCAGTGGAGTGATAGTGTGGATGAGTGGTAGTGTGGTGCAGTGGTTGCGTGGTGCAGTGGTGGAGTGGTAACATGGTGGCGTGGTGGAGCGGTGGTGTGCTGGTGTGGTAACATGGTGGCGTGGTGGAGTGGTAGCATGGTGGAGTGGAGGCATGCTGGTGTGGTGGAGTGGTTGTGTGGTGGAGTGACTTTATTGTGGTAGCGCACTCCTGTAATCCAGTGCTTTGGAGGCAGCGTTTCTTGGGTGCCTCAAATTTTTTAAAATCCCAAACTCACGGTGGTCACGAGATGGCAGTACAGCAAATGGTTGATGAACCGATTTGTGCGGACATTGAGTGTCATCCCCTTTGTATGCACGATTTTCCTCCTGAATACTCTTTCACCTGGCTATAAATAAATAAAATATTAAACCATCTCAATGCATAACTCTCACGCAAGATTATTGATAAATACATATAACACAAGGTAAAGGTGCAGCCCTTGAAACTTATTTCTCGTGCCACTGCTGGTGGAAGGGCCTCCACTCGAGGGAGCTCTAGAGAGGCCTGCTAGATTATATCTGATCTACTCTTCCATGCTGAGCAGACATCGTGGAAAAGGTGGAAGTCCCCACACTTTATCCCTCCACATGTGAGACCTGTCGATTGACTAAATGTGGTGCACCAATATTTACATTTGGCTGGATGGTGGCAGCAGTGGGCTTTTAAAGGAACTTGCTCCATTGTTTCACCTGACCGCGCCAGGAGATAGAATCGAACCGGTCGCCTCTGCATTGCAAGTCCAGTGTGCTAACCGTTACACCATGGAAGTGTATATAGATTTAATGTTTTCTTTCGTCGCATGAGGGAGGTACAGTCTCTCTAGAATACTTGCCCATGTATATGAACTCTGCAAAGGGGAGGTGGAACAGTCAGACGACTCTTATATGGAGCAGCTGCCCTGCCTGCCCCCATTCATCATCTCCGTCTCGATGCTGCCTTCCCTGTCACCTTCATCCTTTCAGCAGCGGTGCTGCCCCTCTCTGCACGTGTATGCTAGGAGCACCGCAGGGGGGGTCCCAGGACAATAAAGAGCTTAATTTTTTAGAATATATATTGTTACGTCTCCAGGGGGAAAATGAATTTGTTTTGTTTTATTATTTATTTACCAGTTTATTTATTTTGTGATAAATGGAGATAATATTTACACTGCTTGTTGGTCCCGTTTTTGGACGGAGATTCCCGCAGAGAAAGGAAATGTTCGTGCTCAAAATCACGTTTAGAGAACCGTAAATTTGCCTCTTTCCAGCCCCCTGCATGGAAGGGATTTATTTTTCTGCCAAGAGGTCAGAGGTTGTTTTTTTTATATAGAGTGCGTCACTAATAAAAAAAACTACCATCCAAGTACCGAGCAGAACTAGATTTTCAAGATACCAATATACAATGTTTCCATGTAATGATAAAATATTGCCATTTTCACTTTTGATATTTGTTGATGTAATAATTCCCACAGTATTTTTCATGATTGCTTATGATCACCTATGCCGACAGATATGCCACAAAATAAAACAAAATATTGGATGAGAAATATACATGGTAAATTCTTTAGCTTTTTCTAAAATGACCTTCGGTGTTCCGATTTAAAGCTTCATATTTAGACAAGATCAATCTGCGACTGGATGAAGGCCTCTCCAAGCCTCAACCATCCTAGTTATGAGTCTTAGTAAAGCAAAGCATTAAAGAGGTTCGTCCACTGCGGAGATGGAGTGATGAGATCAGTTCTAGCTCAGGCGCTGGATGGTATGTTGCATCACAGGATCGTGACAGGTGGTGGCGACTTGGGGAGGAGGCCTTCAACAGTGGTTTTACCATGGCTGATGGTGATGATGATGACAATGACAGTCTTCTTATAGCACCTTCTGCTATTGCGTGTCACACCTGCTAAAGTCCACCATTCCCCGCTCGTCCTTTGTCCCGCAGCTGCACCTGATAGCGCTGAACGCCCCGCAGACGGGGGACATGCGTGGCATCCGTGGTGCAGACTTCCAGTGCTTCCAGCAGGCGCGTGCCATCGGCCTGCACGGCACATACCGCGCCTTCCTCTCCTCCAAGGTGCAGGACTTGGCGTCCATCGTGCGCCGGGCTGACCGTGCCTCCATGCCCATAATCAACCTCAAGGTAAGCCCCGGGAAGAGCGTGTTGTCACGCGGCTCTGGGTTGTCCATTATTAGAGGCGGCCTCAGTGTTGCCGACTCTTTGAAGCGGAAAGCTGCCAAATGAAGCACGGAAATTCAGGAAATGTCGCTCGATAGAACGTTCTAAATTCGTAAAAAATGTCACGACAATTTAGCAAGTATTAAATGTAGTAAACTGATACAGTATTCTTAATATCTGCCAGGAATCATGTCACAGCACATTTTGGCAAGTATAACGTGCCACTTTTACAAAATTTTGTTGTTAGGGAAAGCCAAAAAGTCAAATCGATCTACAGACAAAATGTTAAGTTGCAACACTGTAGCTTCACTGTGTTTTGTGTACCCCCTCCGCTCCAGTAACAAAGGCCTTTCCTCAAAACCCCTGCTCAGTGGAAACTCACGGCTGTGCTGTGGCCCTTTGTTGCTTGAAACTCCCACCTGACCGTTTTTACTGCTGGCTTCTCCTTTGCCTACAACCAGCCATGCATTCGTTTTTAACCCTTTAACTTTTCTTTCCATTACACCCTACAATCTCTAATCTTGGCCTTAAATTTGTCTTACAAAAATATAAAGCCCTCGTTTCTTTCCTGCTCACCTGCATCATCTCGTGATGTTCATCCTTTGGTGTACATTGTCTTGAGATGTGGCTGCGTTCGTGTTTTTTATTAAACAAAAAATGTTTTATCCATAGCCACTGCCTTTGATTGAAACAGGTGAGATCCCCAAGGAGGAGGAAGCTTTTTTTTACAGCTGTGCACCTAATCTCATCAAAGCCCGTGACAGGGTGTGGGATTTTAGCAGTTTCCTCACTCTATTGATGTTTATATCCAGGGTGCAAATATGCTGCTTCCGTTGTATATAAGCAAAACTTCGTTCTGTGTCGCTACATATAAATAAACAGATGTTTAGTTAATCAGCCTATTGGCATTCCACACCAATATACAGCAAAATGTGTTTAAGCAATCAAACTTTGGACTCGTTTTGACCTTCCAGTCCAGGTCTCATCAGTAGAGTTGGGCTTCATCTTCTTGGTTCTTTCGGTAAAGTCACGTAGAAGGGAAGTAATAAAATAATAAAAATAAAAATAAAACATAATAAAACAATTCTCACGACGTTTCGGCCACAACGCAAGCAGCCGTCCTCAGGCGAAGAATGAGAACATTATCAAGCTAGGAGCTTATATAGGTGTAGCGAGGAGGAGCGCCTTAACAAAAGAATGTGCATATGAAGAGGAATTTAGCATACCAATGGACAATGCGTAGGGTGTGGGCGGAGGGGTTTCAAAGTCCCATTATGCCCATGCATTATGCAGGATCAACAGCACCACGGGGGGGCGCAAGGAACAGCGTTAATAAAGGACAGGAATGTTAGTGATATGTAGCTGCATTTACCAAACAACCACGTAGAAAACCGAAGTGAAAACTACATAAAAAAAAAACTAAAATATAAACTGATACTTACTATACTCTACAATAAGCTGAGTTACTAACAACAAATAATAAAATTACAATTCTACGTCGTAAGAAGTATATAATATACTTCCATCTAAACTTTATTCTCTTAGCATATACAGTACTATATACTGCCATAGATAAACCCAACATTAAATTATATACTGTATTGCTGTAAACCACCCTATACTTTATACATTTTAATATAACACTATGTATTATTCAACTCACCCTAATGTGTATCGAAATGGTTTATTACGTCCTTCCAATGATTGCTAAGCCTGAATCCATCTTCTCGGTTAAAATTGTCTCTGTGTTTGTATATGTGGATCGCCTCATGAACGAATCTCTCATGATAGCCAGATGGCTTGCAGAGAACCTCCGTCTTGGAGAAGTCAATGTCATGTGAGCCCACTGAGTTGTAACAGTGGTCTGCCACGGCTGAGGTGTTTGTCCTACCGTGTTTTAGATCAGCTTTATGTTCACGAATGCGGTCTGAGACGTGTCGTTTGGTTTCCCCAATGTAACTGCTACCACAGAGGCAACTTAGTTTGTAGACGCCAGGGTACTGTATGTCTGGAATCACATCTTTTACAGATGGTACCAGATCACGGATTTTATGTACTGTGTTGAATCGGACCTGGATCTTGTGTTTAATCAGGATTTTGGAGATCTTTTTTGTGACCCCTGCAATGTAGGGTAAGGTGATGGTCTTGAAAGGCTCCTCAACAGGATCTTTCTTGATGGTTGGAGTGATGGCTTTGCGGATTGTGTAGTCGGAGTAACCATTAGCCTTAAGAGCTTGGCGTACGTGTTTGAGTTCACTGGAAATGTGTTCATGGTCGGAGATGCATTGGGCTCTATGATATAGAGTCTTGATGAGGGAATTCTTCTGGGATGGATGGTGGTGGGAATCCGGTTTTAGATAAGCATCCGTGTGGGTGGCTTTCCTGTAGACAGAGTGGCTCATTGAACCATCAGGTCTCCTTTTGATTCGGACATCCAAAAAGGGTAGCTTGCCATCATTTTCGACTTCCATGGTGAATCTGATGGCTGGGTGTATGGAATTGATGTGGTCGAGAAATTGGTCTAGAGCAGGCCGGCCATGTGGCCAGATGACAAAAGTGTCGTCTACGTACCTCTTCCATAAGGTCGGGCGTAGAGTGGCAGTCTGGATGGCGTCCGTCTCAAATTTTTCCATGAAGATGTTGGCTACAACCGGAGATAGGGGGGAGCCCATTGGGGTGCCCTCAATTTGCTTGTAGAAGGTCCCATTCCAGGTGAAGTATGTATTGGTTAAGCAGTGTCTCACCAGGGGGGGTACCCCAGCATTTAATCCTTGATGAACCAAGTCTTCAATGATTGCGATGGTGTCAGGCACAGGCACCTTGGTGAACAAGGAAACCACATCAAAACTGACAAGCAGGTCCTCTGGGGACAGGGCAATCCCCTTGATTGTCGATACCAGGTCAGTAGAGTTTAGTACTGCAGAGGTGGTTTTTCCAGTGAAAGGCCGTAGGATTTCGGACAAAAAACGAGCCAGTTTGTAAGTGGGGGAGTTGATAGTAGAGACAATGGGACGAAGAGGTGTATCTTCTTTATGTATCTTTGGCAAGCCGTACAATCTTGGTGGCCTGGCTGCAGAAGGTTTCAACGAGAACTGTTTGGTCTGATCAATTAATGCGGTTGAAGCAGAAATGATGTTGTTGGTTTTGGAGACGAGGCTGTTGGTGGGGTCTTTTTTATTTTTGTGTAGCTGCCATCGTTGAGTAGTTCTTGAATTTTGTTGTTGTATTCTATTTTGTCCATGATGACAGTGGCATTGCCTTTGTCGGCTGAGAGGATGACAATGTCATCCCTCTTTTTTAATTGAGCTAATTCAAAACGCTCATCTTTGCTGATGTTGCTAGCTGGCATCTTAGCGTTTTTGAGGGTTACAGAGATTTCAGATCTTGCTACGTCTGCAGCGATGTGACTCAAGCCCTTGAGAGCTACATCTACTCGAGCAATTATATCATTAACTGGTATGTGTCTAGGTGTGACTGCAAAGTTTAGTCCTTTAGCTAAGACGGATTTCAAACCTTCAGAAATAGGACTGTTACTGCGATTAATTACGACTTTGTTAACATCTAGCTTTTCAATGTGTGGGTCCGGTTTCTTGTTTGAGAGGCGGTTGAATTTGGAAATCAAGTTGTCCTTACATTTAGTCGACATAGCGGCAGCTGAAGAGGCAGTCATTTTTTCCACGTGTTCCCAATCCGATGTGGACATTGTTGCACTCAAAGATAAGTGTGATTTGTAGAGTGTCTTGTCTAACTGATCTAGTTTGGTGCGCGTAAGTCTGATTTTCTCTGAGATAAGAGCTAAGCTAGTTCTAGACAGAATTCGTTTCGCATTAGAAGAAGTTACAGCAGCAGATGTTAGTGTAAATGCGTTTGGTATTACCTTAGAGTCGCGGCATCTCTTCAGAAAGGTGAGAGACTCGATTAGCATGCATCTCCGACCATGAACACATTTCCAGTGAACTCAAACACGTACGCCAAGCTCTTAAGGCTAATGGTTACTCCGACTACACAATCCGCAAAGCCATCACTCCAACCATCAAGAAAGATCCTGTTGAGGAGCCTTTCAAGACCATCACCTTACCCTACATTGCAGGGGTCACAAAAAAGATCTCCAAAATCCTGATTAAACACAAGATCCAGGTCCGATTCAACACAGTACATAAAATCCGTGATCTGGTACCATCTGTAAAAGATGTGATTCCAGACATACAGTACCCTGGCGTCTACAAACTAAGTTGCCTCTGTGGTAGCAGTTACATTGGGGAAACCAAACGACACGTCTCAGACCGCATTCGTGAACATAAAGCTGATCTAAAACACGGTAGGACAAACACCTCAGCCGTGGCAGACCACTGTTACAACTCAGTGGGCTCACATGACATTGACTTCTCCAAGACGGAGGTTCTCTGCAAGCCATCTGGCTATCATGAGAGATTCGTTCATGAGGCGATCCACATATACAAACACAGAGACAATTTTAACCGAGAAGATGGATTCAGGCTTAGCAATCATTGGAAGGACGTAATAAACCATTTCGATACACATTAGGGTGAGTTGAATAATACATAGTGTTATATTAAAATGTATAAAGTATAGGGTGGTTTACAGCAATACAGTATATAATTTAATGTTGGGTTTATCTATGGCAGTATATAGTACTGTATATGCTAAGAGAATAAAGTTTAGATGGAAGTATATTATATACTTCTTACGACGTAGAATTGTAATTTTATTATTTGTTGTTAGTAACTCAGCTTATTGTAGAGTATAGTAAGTATCAGTTTATATTTTAGTTTTTTTTTATGTAGTTTTCACTTCGGTTTTCTACGTGGTTGTTTGGTAA
The DNA here is from genome assembly GCF_964198595.1 of Lampetra fluviatilis. Lineage (NCBI taxonomy): Eukaryota > Metazoa > Chordata > Hyperoartia > Petromyzontiformes > Petromyzontidae > Lampetra > Lampetra fluviatilis. The sequence goes on along the minus strand of NC_136284.1, from coordinate 5,547,038 downwards.
ATGCAGCTACATATCACTAACATTCCTGTCCTTTATTAACGCTGTTCCTTGCGCCCCCCCCCGTGGTGCTGTTGATCCTGCATAATGCATGGGCATAATGGGACTTTGAAACCCCTCCGCCCACACCCTACGCATTGTCCATTGGTATGCTAAATTCCTCTTCATATGCACATTCTTTTGTTAAGGCGCTCCTCCTCGCTACACCTATATAAGCTCCTAGCTTGATAATGTTCTCATTCTTCGCCTGAGGACGGCTGCTTGCGTTGTGGCCGAAACGTCGTGAGAATTGTTTTATTATGTTTTATTTTTATTATTTTATTACTTCCCTTCTACGTGACTTTACCGAAAGAACCAAGAAGATGAATCCCTGCAGTCACGAAAGCTTTAAATCGAGAGTTGGGCTTGTTAAACAAATGTTGCTTAGGTAGATGGGATTGGTACGAGCATTCCATCTCTGTTCATTGCAAAAAGCAATATTCTACACGATTCCATTCCATTGTGAGAAACCCACAAATCAGCCTTTGTTACTAGAAGTAAAATCAGCCAAGGTAATGATGGGAGTGCTGCAGTAACCCAAGCTTTAACCGTTCACTCTCCTGTGTGACGTTCTGCAAAGAGCTGGAACATGTTCCGTGTGTCGCGTGTGAACTCGCATAATCAGCCTGGCGCCGATGAGAGACCGCTGGCTCATTGGTGAAATCCTCCGTGGTGCCACACGCATTCAGAGCCTGTGCGGAGATGCTGAGACGATCAATCTTTCTCAACGACAGCACCGCGAGCGCCACCTTAGAAAGAGAACAGCTCGACGCTTATCCCGTAAATCGTTGGCACTTGCATAATGGATTGCCGCTTTGCAGTGTAGTAGTAGTGTGCGTGTGTGTTTATATGTTGGTTTCTTTACTTTTCAGGGAGAGGTGCTCTTCAGGAATTGGGAGGAGATTTTCTCAGGGTCCGGTGGACAAATGAACTCCAATGCTGCCATCTATTCCTTCGACGGCCGCAACATCCTGACGGACCAGGCCTGGTAAGAATTGCACCTCCTTGCATAGCGCTGTTATAGTGGAGTAAAAGAAAAATGCATGTGCCTGAATATTAACGCGCAATAGTTTGCATGGTTACGTACATTCTTTATCTTTGTGATCATTATCAGTATTTTATATTTTAAAAGCACTTTATATGTCATTATGTATCAAACAGCTTTAAAAACGGTTTAACATGTGAAGCAAAAGCCCAATGAGCTATGTACACAACAACCAATTACTGCACGAAGAAATATACGAATAAATATCTGGTTTTATAAAAACAATATAATGAAAAAAATGTATTGTGCAAATAGATTGGTGAAAAATATCACAGTTACATCATCATAGATACTCAGTAATGAGTAGAATGACAAAGAGAGAGATCCTACACAGAAATACAATAAAACAATATAAACAATTAGTTTACTATAAGTACAATAATCAGATGGACCGATGCAATTATCTGGTGTGCAGATGTTAGGTGGATTACTACATCGCAGAATCATTAGAGATGGCAGTCGCTTGGGGAGGCATTATTTCAGCACTGGTTTGACCCAGGCTGATGATGATAATAATGATGGAGTCCAACCCGTAAACGTTTACAAATTGTGAATAACATTGACGGCAATAATGATATTAATTTCAGGCCCCAGAAGGTGGTGTGGCACGGCTCGGATGAACGAGGGCGCCGCCTAGTCACACAGTACTGCGAGATGTGGCGTGTGGGCGAGATGGCCGTCACGGGCCAGGCCTCGCCGCTCTCCTCGCACCGCCTGCTGCAGCAGCAGCCGCATGGTTGCGCCTCCAGCTTCGCCGTGCTCTGCATGGAGAACAGCGTCGCTCACGAGCACGTCCGCCGGCGCTGAGCGCTCATCCTCCTCGTCATGATGCCCTCCCTCCCCTCCTGCTCCTCCTTTTCATCACAATCTTCCTCCTCTCCGTCCTCCTCATCCTCTTCATCCAACCACTTCTCCTCCTGCAACTATCCCCCCTCTTCTCTCACTTCTTGCCACCTCCTACTCCAACTCTTCCACATCATCACCATCCTCCTCTTCCTCACCTCACTCGCACACGAGTCCATGTGGCAGAACAACTATGGTATGTGTTTGTGTATGTGTACATTTGTTATTTCAAACGTACGTGCGTACAACTATATATATCTGTCACTGACGGTACGAGGTATGTTGTTTGAAAAAGTTAAGTACCCATTGCACATTTAATGAAACGATCGCTCACTGTCATCTGTGTCTGCTGTTTGATTTTGATATATCTCGCAGTGTGGACTGCAAGGTGGGTTATTTGGCTTGTGTGGCCCCTCTTGGGCCATGATGCATTGGGGACCATGTGGATCCCCGGCCAGTTGCCGAAGGGGATATATGATGCCTAATATGGGAAACGAGGTGAATATTGCCATTTTGAGGATGATGAGAGGTAGCGTGAAGGGTAGAGTGAGAGGTAGAGTGAGATGCTTACTTACCCATGACTCTGCTCCAGGTGCCACTGCCATCACTGTTGACCTCTGGTCCGTTGGCCCTCGGTATCATTACACTGTAATTTATAATGGATCAGCCTTGGTCATGCCTTCTACATGACAAATTGTCTTTCTCATTGTCTGTGAATTCACGTCTCAACAAAATGTGTTAAAAATTTGTTTATGATAAACTACGAGCAGATACAATAAAAAATAGCAAAGTAACTTTATCTGACCGTTTTAGAAACTTCCAGAGTGCTTAACATTTTTTTTTATAAGATGCTGAAGAGCACAACAAACTGAGGCATCCTCTTAAGATCTTAATTTTTACGGTAAATGTTTGCCTTCATACCACTCAAAATTGGATTTAAATGTAACCCAAGCATTTGTTTCTATGCACCCTATGAAATGATGCGTGTTTTTAAGTTTGATTCTTTCGTGTAAAACTCACAAAATAACAAAGATGTAAATAGTTATGCTTTTTTATGCAATTTTTTTAAAAAATTTGACATCCTAAGAAAGATAAATCATTGTAAATGACTTTTTTTTTAAAAATTCACCCTGAATTAATAGATTCAAAATCACAATGAAAAAAATTCAAGCAATTTTTATATTGGCAAAAAAGTGCTAAAATAACGTAGAGTTTTTTTTATGCTGTTGAGCTGGTTTGAAATCGGTTTAAAAATATTTGTATTTGATATCAGTCCACTTGCTTTTACCAGTTATACTGCATTTTATTTACCGTTGTAGCTGTCGGATTTAACTGTATTTTTAACTCTGAGATTTGTTTGCAAATATTTCCAAAAGTATTTCACCAATAACGACCCTTTAGTGTTGTATTAATACCTGTCCGGCATACAGTCTCCTTGTCATACTGAATGTGTGCACTTCTTTGTGGGTCTTGTATCGTGTATATTAAATGTGTGCATTGATTTTTTTTTACATAATTTCCCACTCCCTTTTTGCAATGTTTATTCTTCAAAATGTATCCAATATTTATAATCTGGGCTCTGTAGAATGGGTTTTACGATGGATATTTCCATTGCGCAAAAATTTACCAAAAAGTTGTTTTTTTCTTCCACAAGTATTTCTTATATGGTGCTGTATTAACTACTAGCAAGGCTTGAATGATTGTCAAGTTGACGAATTCATTGTGTGATCATATTCCTCTTTAAATGACCGTGAATATGATTAAGTTTTAAACCACGTTTTTTTACATTCTCATGTCATGTATAAGTTTCAAAGATACTAAAAACAGTATATTTTTGCAACGCATTGCAGTTTTTAACGTGCCAATCGACTTCCTAGTTGTGTGAAGAAATTGAGGACGCACGTGTAATTGTGCAGTTCTGGATTGCATTGGGAGCATTTTCGAGAGTAATTCAAGCACACGTTAAGAGCCAAGTTAATGTTGACCACCTAACAGAACTCGCACTGCACTTCTCACCTGTTACTTAATGCCACGACACATCATGCATTTTGGTCCCATGGTAACATTGAAAGCAACAGTCGACAGCCAGAGTGTAGCCTGTGTTGCATGTGCACACTGACACTTAATAAAGTGTTGGGGCTCTGACCTGCTCCTTGCCTTTGACTCAATTGAGGTGGATTGAGAGTTGCTGTGGTTACACTTTTCCATTCACGTTCACAGCTCATGAGCCTGGAATAAGTTATTGTTACCGAGGGGTAAGTTCGTCACTTGGCAGGTCGCGGGTAGTAGGAGTAAAGTGTGGTTACTCCCATAGCTTAGAAGATGTCTCACCAGCATAAAATAAGAGGCCAAAATGACCCTCTGTGAAGGGGGTTCTCGCTCTCTCCTGGAGGCTCTTCTTCCTGCAGTGGCGTTGAGCAAAAAAATCGGAGATGGCTGCAGCTTTACCCGACCCAGCAAATGAGTTACTCGCATACACATTTTCTACTTCTATTTATTGTACAAAGGTTTCCGTGACATTGGGGAAAAAAAAGATCTACAGATCATAGCACGTTACATTTTTAAACACAGCAAATGAAAAGTCCTAGTCTAGGATCAGCTTTGGTTTCTACTCATCAAACCCGGCAAGCGGATGTACCGTGAGTACACTCCTGGCGTCAACGTCACTCTCCAAGTGGCCGAGCTCACGAGAGCGTCCCGTTCTCTTTGTCCCATAAGCCTCCCGCGTGACGCGCAGCACGTGTCACTCGAGCACGGTGAGACGCAGCACGTGTCACTCGAGCACGGTGAGACGCAGCACGTGTCACGTGTCACTAGAGCACCGTGAGACGCAGCACGTGTCACGTGTCACTCGAGCACCGTGAGACGCAGCACGTGTCACTCGAGCACAGTGAGACGCAGCACGTGTCACTCGAGCACAGTGAGACGCAGCACGTGTCACGTGTCACTCGAGCACGTTGAGACGCAGCACGTGTCACTCGAGCATGGTGAGACGCAGCACGTGTCACGTGTCACTCGAGCACGGTGAGACGCAGCACGTGTCACGTGTCACTCGAGCACGGTGAGACGCAGCACGTGTCACTCGAGCACGGTGAGACGCAGCACGTGTCACTCGAGCACGGCGAGACGCAGCACGTGTCACGTGTCACTAGAGCACAGTGAGACGCAGCACGTGTCACTCGAGCATGGTGAGACGCAGCACGTGTCACTCGAGACGCAGCACGTGTCACGTGTCACTCGAGCACCGTGAGACGCAGCACGTGCCACTCGAGACGCAGCATGTGTCACTCGAGCACCGTGAGACGCAGCACGTGTCACGTGTCACTTGAGCACCGTGAGACGCAGCACGTGTCACGTGTCACTCGAGCACCGCGTTCTTCCGCCGCGCGATTCTTACAAAGCACGTCCACGACGAGCTCCCGCAACACGTGCCGTGACGTCACTGAGGAGCGATCACGCAGCGGCCGACCCCGAGGAGCGGGATCGTCAGGCCACACGATTGTGCTGCTAGCCCCGCGTCAGGCCTCCTTCTATTTGCGCTGTGCACGTTTGTTTTTGCCCGAACGTTTAGAAATACCGAAAGGTGAATAACACATAAATAACTGGATTAAAAAAAAACATATACAAAAGACATTTAAAAAAATGCTTACATCTTTTTTTCAAGAAATCTTTTCATTACATTTTTGACAGTATTTTTTGAGGCTGTGTTGAGTATAGAATTTGTTGCGTTCTATATTGCTTAACTTTTTTTTCATCTTGGCACTTTGACCAATGTTCAGACATCAGATGCTTGAGGATCTGCGCTGGCTCCTTGAATTACAAGCCATTGCTGTAACTCCCCTCTAAACTGCAAAACGTTATTATTCGTATTCTCATTTATGGGTTTCGTTATAGTTACAGGTGTGAAAGCAAATGTCAATATTTGGTAGAGCATTGAGGATTTTACAAATCAGAATGCAGGGTTTGAGGTAAATTAGAGCGATTGACTTCCTTGGCATTAAAGTTTAACCCATAAATCGTCAATCCTTCAAAATTGATTTAAAATGATATGAAAAAAGCTTACTTAACCAAATAGAATGTAAATAACATCAAACGGTTGATAGAAAGGAGGTGCTTTGGTCCAGCTGGAGGAATTGCTGCAAAGGCATTACAGGATATATAACAGCAGAAATATACTTTTTGGTTAAAGCTTTAGCATATATAATATACACATCCACTGTGGTAGTCTCATGCACGAGTCCTCTATTTTTGTCACTGTTAACCTAAGCTCGTATGGTTTGGGTATGATGGTGTATGTAGAACCATACAGAGTGATTGGTACACCAGCAACGTTCAAACTACTTAGGGAGAACCTCTCATGACTGGGACATATTCTTTGGTGGGTGGGAAAATGTTATTATCAGGAGGAAATGTGGCTGCAAATGGTATGAAGATTCTTATTATTTAAATAGTTGTCTGAGATGTATGGGGATTTTGGCCAGGAAAAAAATGCATGATGACCTCGCTGTTAAAAAGTACCACTGCTATGTGCCACCTTATATGGCGTCTTTGTGTTGCTAATCAGAAAACACATCGTTTGCTCATGTATGCTGCATCAAAGCCTTACAACACCAGTAAAAATTATAACTGCGTGCTGTTCAGTATTTCCATTTCTAAATGTTCTAATAGTACTTGTATACAAACATTGTACATCGTGAGAAAATAATGACGTAAGCAGTCCTGAGAATCTAGGTTGCTAATTTAATGCCCTTACCATTGACTGTGCACATCTATGGTGGTGGGCGGGTGGATGTGGACTGGTGTGTAATTTAATTTGTATTCATATCTAATTTGAATTTTACTGACAACTACAAGGCTGATATGGCGAATACAATGATGCAGTATTGTATTATCTCATATGATGAAAGATACTGTTTCAAAAACATTTAATTGGTTCAATATAAACCAAAAACTCAGAAACAATTTTTTTACTACTCTTGCTGCTTGGTATATGGATTTAGTTGAATATTTTGACCGTAGGTGGATAAAAGTGTTTCTTTCGGAAAGGTATACACGGTAATCGCAGGAGCAAACTGCGGCCTTGCAAAGTCATAAATCTTGGGATCATTTTATACGTAAAGTGGACATGACAGCCACCTTTTTGTCATTTTGAAGGATGACAACACAGCATGAGGGTACAAACTGCCAATAACCAATGAACCTCAGACTTTCCGACAGTGGATCGTGTTGCCTTCCTAAAGCTGACCAATTTCTGTTTAAAATAAAGCGTTTTTACGATTTTTACACTTTGCAACCTTTCCCTTTGGCTTTACATCTTGTGCAAGGCAGTTTCTGATTAATGCATTCAGACTGACTCAACTGCTGGTGGCAATTCTGAGATAAGAGGTCAACGCATTAAACGTGAGAGGCCCTAATGGTTTCTTCTAAGATCACGCCCATCTGTGACAAAGGGAGATGGAGCTCAGCAGTTATCTTCAACTGCAATGCCTGCATGGTGTGATGGGGCTCTGTGATGCTGCGGGACATGCAGTGAACTGCTCAGTGGCGTAACTCGATGTCTCCGGAACTAAGATGATCCCTTCAAGAAAATGAACACGTGGCAGTCCCTGTCCACAGCCGTGAGCGATGCAACAACAATGCTGCAAACGTATTATGAAATTGATTTAAATGGATTAAATATCTACTTTTTTTCGATGATTGAGAGCGTACAATGAATGTGCTGGGAAATGATGTGTTTCTCATGATCTTCAACTGCTTTCACTGTCAGGGTCACAAGTTAGTCTGCTTTCTACAAGACACCCACTGCAGGCTGTGTAGGTCTCTTATGGGCAACACTCTGGGCCAATCAGCCCAGGAAGTGCATTTGTGACATACTTTGGGTTATTTCTGTTTTACAAACACTCTTTAAAAATCCATCTAATAGCTACCACGTAACCAGATGTGTCCATTCTCATTATAATTTTTTTGGAGTAAAGTGTGGCTATGGAGCACCACTTTGCTATTAGTGTGCCTTGTACGAACGGATTTGGTTTTGCTAAGGTATCTTTGGCTGAGTCATCAGAATAAAGTAATTCCATATTAAAGCTTTAACATCACGCAGCGGATATTCACTACAAGTCACATTTACATATATGCAAAGTGTTAACACATCCAACCAGGTATACTGTATATAAAGCCTTTTTCACTTGTTTTCCCTCTAGTTTTTTTTGTTATTATCACCTATACACATCCCATCAGATTAAAATCTGACCACACTTGTAATAATGTAAAGGCCAGACCTTAAGAAACCACTCTTTGGGACAAAAATTGAAATACGCATAAAAGACCAAAAGTCAAACATTTCCCATAAAATCAAATTTTCTGCAGTTGAAGCTCTGCATAGAAAATAGAAAGAGATTGGCAATATCATTGATGGTCGATAAAGCTTTGTGATGGCATTTTTGTGTGCATGTGTATACATATACTCTCAAACCAGACTGTTCCCATCACTTTGCCATACTTCCAATATATGTCAAGAAAAAAACACAAGCTGTTCATAATTTGCACAAAAGTTAAAGTAGAAGACTTTAAGCGGAAAGACATAGGTTGGCAATAAAACGTTAACCTTCTGAAAATGTGCAGAAATGTGCAATAATAGTATGACTCAAACAAAGCTCAGTTATCTATGTAACGCTACGAAGGTGTACCTTACCATCAAAATTAAACAGAACCAAAAACACAAGCATAGGGAATATTTTCCCCCAATAGTGGAAATCACTGTAAATCAAAACATTTTTTTCTTATCTTCAGGTTAAAAAGTGATCTTTAATTCTTCAAAAACAAGAGTCCATTCCAGTTATCCAGGTGGCCTGGTCTCCCTGCGCATAATCCACACCGAGCTAGTCAAAGCCGTGAGATGATTCTTCCTCTGCTGGGATTTTGGTGAGGCCTTGCGACAATGCCGCATGTTCAAAAGTGCCAGGGCCCGGTTCGGTCACCACCACCTTTGGCAGCCCGGTTGCCGGTTGTGGCACGACCAGAGATTGCGACGTTGTTGGCAGCGCAGGTGGTGGTGGTGGCGGCAGCGGCGGTGGCGGTGTGGCAGGGTCGTGCTGCTTGAGACGTTTGATGGTGTTTTTGAGTGCTTGCCGCTTATTGCAGAACCAGACGCGCACAACCTCGCGGTCATAGCACAGTCTCTCGGCAATGGCCGTCATCTCCTGGCCCGAGGGGTGTGTGTTTCGCTCGAAGTGCGCATTGAGCAACTCCAGCGCCTGGGGCGTGAAAGAGGTGCGACGCTTGCGCTTCTTGGAGGGCTCGCCGCCCACGAAGTCGCTCAAGCTCTGGAGGCCGGCCTGCTTGCGGGCCTCAGCCTCCTCCATCCAGCGCTCCAACACAGGCTTGATCTTCTGCGCGCTCTTGGGTGTGATGTCCAGCTTCTCGAACCTGGCAGGACATAAAAGCCCAGGGTTCAGTTTTCCTGAGGCCCCGTGGGAGTCGAGAGAGCTGCTGCTATTAGCGCTCGCGTTAATTGCGTCTCCAGCTCTTGCTGCTCCGAAGGCCGGCAGGAACAAGTCGGCTCGCATGAGGAGGGCGTTCCTGCCAGAAGTTGGAGAAAAAAGTCTCACTTTGTGGCCGACTGCCTTAACAGTTTGCTTTACAAATTTTCTGCTGCTTTGTGTTTGGTGAGGGTAAATGTATGGTTTACATAAAAAAAAAACATATATTTTTAAAATAACTGCAGTTGAATACTGACATTTGAATATTTGCAGTAATTAGTGGTAATTATATATTTCCAAAGGCTTGCGTTTGAATTATAGTGATTAGTGTAAAAAGTATGGATGTAAAAAAAACATGTTTGATCTATTTGGGCGAATACATAAATACTCATCACTTATCATTTGCATGACGTTTAAAGTGAAGGTCAAAGAATGAGGAATTAATGTATAATTAACTACTTACAACGGTATTTATCCAGGAAAGTCGCACTGAGTCTCAAACAATTTTTGAAGAGTATTATAACTTGTGCTTTTTGATCAATTTATTTTAAATAAGGATTTTGCATGTGGTAGAAAACTGGAGAACCAGGAGAATATCTACTCATAATTTAAGGTGTGGTTGGCTTCATGAAGCCATATTCTGTACCGCCATCATCTGGCCAAATTGTGCTCAGTGTGTTTTGAAGTTTGAGGATTCTGCGTGGTCCGGAAACCAGTCTACACAACAAAGGCTCATTCCTAGCAGCAGCCTCAGCTGCACCAACCCTACAATAATAATACAAAACTCCGATCCAGGGGCCTATCTTGGCTCCTCCCCCCTCAACCAGTATATATTCAAGGTCGGGTCTCTTAGAATTTCTCTTCACTTGATACAGCAATCGTGCTGTGACGGTTCCACCTGAAGACGGAAGCTTGTGTTGCCTCCGAAACGTCGTGATTTTTTTCATTTTACTTTCATTAATTTTAATTTTATTTTTTACCTATGTGACTTTACCGAAAAAACCTAAGAGTATGATCCGGAAACCTTTGTCTCCAAAGCACTGGATCGCAGGCGTGCGCCACCACGCTGCCAGTCATCAAATCTTACCATAACTGGGATGCTAAAACTCTGGACAGCATTGGCGCAAGTGTCTCCACGTCCATTTACAATTCTAAAAAGGTGTGCCGCGCGGTGGTCGTGCTTACCTGCATATTGCCGACTGGCTGTAGGCAGGGCCCTCGGCGGCACTGAGTGCCTGTCCAACCTGAGTCTGCGTCAGGCCCAGCGAGAGGCGACGGATCTTGAATGCTCGGGCGAACTCGCGCATCTCCTCCAGGTTCACACCATCCACCTCTCCGCACGGGCCCTGTGGGTCTGCGAGAATGGGCACACAATCACATTGATCACCAGGGCTTAATTGCAGCCGGGTTTGTCCAGGGCTGACAATATATCCATACTCGACACCCCACATCCAGTATACCACCATCCATTCAACGACCATACTACAGATCTAAACACTTCTCTTTCTGCTTCTGTCCACGCATTGCTTGACTTTTCAATAAGTGTATTAACTCTTATCAACTATACCTTCAATAGTGCTATTTGTTGTAGGCAGCAGGGCATTTTGGACCTGTGGGCCTATGCTTAGGAACTGTACTAGGAAAAAAACCTCTGATTATGTCTATAATAATAGTGCCTTCTCCAGCCTACCTGCAACATGGAATCATTATCACTTAATATTGGCATAAATTTTCAATAAGGAAAACGTGTAACAATGAATGCATTAATTATGTTATTACCAGCAACCTCGGTGAGAAATTAAGCCCTGCTGATGACACACTTTAATGCAGAATGTAACAATTGTTGAAACCACGGGAGGCAGATAAACCCGAAAGGTTGTGAGTCTTCTTGCAACATGACCAGGCAGTTTGTTGAAATGTTTAAACAACAGGGTGGCCAAATCCGACTTTAGCGAATGCTATCAATCGTGTACTGGTGTCGGCTCACATTAGATTCCAAAAACACAGGATGAGATGTTACTATCCTTTGTGCAAGCACTTCCAAGAGTTCATGAACAGTGAGCCTGGTGAAATTTGGGGAGCGCATCGTCAGTAGTGAACCTTTGGTTCCTAGGGTGTTCGGCCTTTCATACTATACACCCTCCCCAAAGGCGGCCAGCGACAGGGTGATCAATCCTACGCTTGCGTCCCATTCCCAATTAGTCATAGGAGTTGCCTTGTTGTTGATAGCCAACATGTGGATAGCAACAGCGAGCGAGCGACCAGCGCTCACCACTTTGAATCCTCCTGACTCCACTTCCCCGCCGCTTTGCGTGTGGCCATGGGAGGCTTTGGGGCGAAAGACTCACTGTTCACCAGCTGCCCCACGCTCGGAGAAGAGGGAGACAGCGACTGTGGGGCGGACGAGCCGGGGCTCTGACCCAGCCCGCCCTGCCCATGCGCCAGAGACCCGGGCCCAGGTGGAACTACGTGGAGAAGGCCAGGCGGGGTGGAGCCTTGTCCCCCTTGTTGTCCGTGCACCTGGATGCAGCAGCACAGATCGTAAGAGCGATACACAACGCAACAAAAGGCCGTGATGCAAAGTGTATTGATTTAAAAAAAATAATCACAATTATATTTTCTCTTGGCATTAAGCTGTAAGAATTAAATTTACGTTCACAACCCTACAGTTAGAAGTATGTCACCCGTGTCATATGATGGCTCTACAAAGTAGTGACACAGAACTCCTTCTGAAGTCACTCAAATAGACTTCTTTAGTCATAGCAGGGGCACAGCTTTTAATGCCCTGCACAGATTGACAGGCTGTCAGAGCTGAAATAAGCTATATAAAATAAAACAACAATTTTGATATGATGGAGTTTTTTTTTGTACAATCATTTTGGCTGAGAACATGAACTCCACAATGTGTAAGCACCCAGTTATGCATTGGTAGCTGCCTGGATTCCAATCCAGGTTTTCTGCAACGTCGGCTCAATGTTCTAACCACCAAGCCACCTCCACGATGGAGTTATCTCTCAATTACCTGTGGATGGAGGGTTAACTGTGGTATCGAGAAAAAAAACGTCTTAGTCCACAATTAATTAAGTCTTAGTCGCTCCTTACTCATCGAGTGCCAGTGATTCAATGACCACAAACATGTCGGCAGGTACACCAATGACTTTGAGAAGCAAAGAAATACAACAAATGACACTGCACATCGACTCTGTAAGTGAACATTTATTGTTGTATAGCCTAATATGCGTATGTTTTGCATTATCCGTGTTTTTGTTTTATCCAGGCCACCCCTTCCCCTATTAGCCCCAATAATTGAGACTTTTTTTCATCAAGGTTGTTGAGCACAGACATGCCAAGTGGCGAGTGACAAATAGTACGTCTTAAAGATGTAATTGATAAGTATTTTTTTCTTCTAATTTCTATGGCATCGTGAGAATGTGCAATGTCCAGTTCAAGCGTGCACCTGCTGCTGCCCAGGCGCCTTCATTGAGGATAGGGTGAGGCCTTGCGGGTTGAGGACCGGCAGGATCTGGTTTCCCACCAACATGGCCACCACTTGGCCTTGGGTGTTGGTGAGGAGCTGGGGGCTCAGAGGCAGCCCAGTGGCGCCCATCCCCGCTGCGCCGGTGCCTGACCCCCCTCCCCCGACCAGTGGGATGGTCCCGATGAGCTGTGTGGGAAGACGGGCGTTATCGGTCAGAGGTCATCGCGGAATTTAACTTGTCACGGGGATTTTTGTTGTTGTTGTTGTTGTTGTCACGCATTCAATAGCCAAAACCATGGTGTTTTTAATCTAGATTTTGAAGTTTTTGTGACTGCAGGGATCCATACTTTTTGGTTCTTTCGGTAAAGTCACGTAGGGATAAAATAAAATAAATTAAATCACGACGTTTCGGCCTCAACACAAGCGTCCATCATCAGGTGGGACAACCACTTCAACAATTGTTTCTTGCTGTGGTTGTCCCACCTGATGACGGACGCTTGTGTTGCGCCCGAAACGTCGTGATTTAATTTATTTTATTTTATACCTACGTGACTTTACCGAAAGAACCAAAGAGCATGGTGTTTTGATTCCTGCTTCGTGTGCCCTGAAGTGTTTGGGATGCGCACGCCTTGAGATGCCAGAACCCCCAATAATCCACGCACATTCTGCTGGTGCCTCAGCAAGTGTCCCACGCAGACTGCTGCTGGCAGTGATAGGGAACTAAGCCTAGGAGGTAAAGCATTATCTGTCAAAATAAATCGATGTAATGACAGTGACGAATGTGGCCAGTACCAATAAAAGCTTGTTAATCATCATTTAATCATTATCAATAGCCAGGGCCAATCCGTTGCTGGATGAAGGCTTGCCCCCCTGCTCTGTCGCCATCCCTCACGGCGCTGCGATCCTGCAGTACATCTTGGTGTCATGCAAATGTGCTAATCTTATAGCTCCATCTCCATGGTTTGGACCTCGGCCGTCTTCGCTCCTTCGTCTGCTATTCCGTCTCCAGTCTCATCCATCAGCCATTATCCCTTCTACTCCTCAAGCCTACTTTATCTCCTAACTAAACTCACTTTTCTGAGCAGTCATTCCCTACTAATTTGCATTTCTTCTCCAGATCCATGTCTTTACGTTTATGTCTCTAAATGCAATGCCAAGCATGCACCTTTCAATGCTTCTTTGCACAGTTTTCAACTTTTTATTCTGTTATCTCTGTCAACATCCATATGCCATAGCAGGAAATATACACTGATTGAAAATTCCCTCTGTAGGAACCATGTTATGTTGCTTCTTGTTATCAACAACTATTGATCAAAAAGCACTTCAAAGTTCCTCCAATAACTGCCATAATTATACATTGTCTGTTGTGTTTTCCAGTTGTGTTCATCCAACAATGATCTTCTTTTGTCCAACAAACTTGTACATAACTTTTGTTGTGCTCAAATTTGCTGAACCCCACCCTGCAGTCTACTCTTCTATATTTTTCCCTGTAGTTAACTTCCCTTGGCTGTCATAATCAGTAGGTCTTCAACTAAAATCTAACATAGCTCGTTTTTTTATATAAAAACCTTGACCCAACCCGGATTTATCGAACGCGTTTTTCGGCTTCCCTACCACACGGTCTGTTTTCCTGAACACGGGGGTGATATTTCGTCTCGACACGTGATAGTGCTGCATCCGTTGGGAGATGTGAATGAATCAACTGTGAGAACGATTTCTAGACGATGTATATGTTTTGGTCTGTGTGTGTTTTTTTCCCCGTGTGATAATGTAACACGCGCTCAACACGCACAACGACAACTTCGCATATCGCGCCGCATGCATCGAGCCGTCCACTCGTTGAGGCCGTTCAAGTCACACGGACGCCTCGATGGCGAATCATGAACCAAGAAGATAAAGGGATTTATCTTCTTGGTTCTTTCGGTAAAGTCACGTAGAAGAGAAATGATAAAATAATAAAAATAAAACATAATTAAATAAAATAATGTTTTATTTTATTCTATTATTTCCCTTCTACGTTTTTTCGGTAAAGTCACGTAACTTTTTTTTTATGTATATAAAATAAAATTATGTTTTATTTTATTTGAGTATTTCCCTTCTACGTGATTTTACCGAAAGAACCAAGAAGAACGCTCAAAGTGACAAGAGATCGGGCCGAACGTTTGGCGTGAGTGCCGCGGTGCGGGA
This sequence comes from Lampetra fluviatilis, assembly GCF_964198595.1. Classification (NCBI taxonomy): domain Eukaryota; kingdom Metazoa; phylum Chordata; class Hyperoartia; order Petromyzontiformes; family Petromyzontidae; genus Lampetra; species Lampetra fluviatilis. The sequence continues at coordinate 5,531,971 of NC_136284.1, read as the reverse complement.
CAATGAATGGAGACAATGGAGACGGGGATGGGGTGTTGAGGTGACATTGAAAAATAAAGAGTGTACACACTAGAAATGGAGAGCGACTCAGCATCCTTCTGTACAAATAACATGGGTGGAATACATAAAATTATTTAAAAGAAGCAGGGGGTGATCATTTTTGGACCCAGAACAGCAGCTGTTTTTTCCCATAAGGTTTATTATTCGTCGGACAAGGTTTTGCCCAACAGAATTTTCCAGGAACATAACCCCTGCGTTTGGGGAGGTCTGGCTGCCTTTACATTTACAGTATATATTCGAATGTCACCATGAATAGCCTTTGGTGAGGGCGTATCTTATCGCATGACTCATGTTATTTTTGTTACTTTTATCAAATCAACTAAGAATCACATTGACCACGTACATACATTCGATCATTGGATTCTTAAGACAAATCTCAAATACCATTATGGCTGGCTTTTGTAGGCCATGAGAAGGCATTTATTCGGTGGAAACTAATGCAATCATCCAGGCTCTCGATGAACGAGGCCTTAAATAACATACAGTAATAAAATACAATACATACAGAAACGATCTAAACTATTTACAGAGATGACACAGCTACATTGAGATGCAGTTGCATTTACATATTCATCCAGCATGTACCGTGTTGTAGTTACTCATGAGGTAACATTCCCATAGCAAATGTCAACTAATGCCTACTGCCACTGTGTATTGTTGTGTAATGATATTTATTGAAATTACAGAATGGAAATATGTTTTCATAAATTACTCTCCTCTTGGCATCCATTCATCAAACACAACTTAAAGTAATACGCAACCCATAATATAGAATGCCTTGACGACACACACTCAGGCAGTGTATCAGGCTCCCTAGCGCAGTTTAAAGCTTTGTAAATGAGAAAAAAAGACACTTAAGTAACTTTAAGCTTTTGCTCTCGCTCCGTCACTGCAATGCCTTTCAGTATTAATACGCAAACGGGCAGTTATCGCCCACAGCCTAAGCATGCCACTTAAAGGATGAGATATTTTCTACTTTGCGTTGCATCTTCCTTGAAGTGCAATCACTAACGTTTGTATCAAGCAGCGTGGTGCACGTGACGTTTTGTCGGCTATAATGCCCACTGCACAGGCGATAAACACGGCAGTTTTGTCTACGGCATACGATTGTTAGCACCAAGTGTCTAATTCAATCAAATCACTGGGCTAGGGTAGCAGAATACATTACACATTGCTGAAGCGGCAGTTTCATATGAATGCATTTAAGTATTTATATGGAACTAATGCAATAATTATCATCAGTCGGTGGCATTGTACCAGCCAAAGAGAGCGCGCGTGGCGTCAATGATTTAAGGTCGTGTTTTGTAAAAGTTAATATTTATATAAAAGCCTTCTTAGATGGGTACATTATGTTTCATCTCTAGTTGTAAGATTCCTGCTCTGGCTTGCATGTCTTATTCATAATTATAACTCCAACTAAAAGCACTTTGTGTCGGTATTTTCCTGGCATTTTACATGTTTTTTCCCCCTATTACATCATTATTTATTGATGGAAATTAAATGATTCATTACAAAATATATCTGGCTGAGAATATTTAAATTCTCAAATAATTTTAGGAATGAAAAGTCAGTCATTTCTAATGTGAATATATCTTCAGAGTAAGTTGTGTTGTTTAACAGATTTAGTACAAAGCCATCCATCCATAAGAGATTTTTTTTGGGTTAGATCGCGTAAATATATAAATGTGTCGTTAAACCCGCCACCACCCGACACAGCCAACTAGTAAGAGTTGTCAATAAACAGAACATGACAATTCGTCACTAGTACAGCACTAACCGGTGTGTTGGAGAGCCAAGCCACGACATTTACAATCCGAGTACGACGTTTCACCAGTAATTACAACACGCTTCATCAGGCGACAGCCAGATTTGTGGAGAAGCCTACCTGTTTCTATTATGGATGATATTGGTCGCGAAAGCCTACGTGTTAAAAAGCCGTCCATATTATGCAAGATGTATGCTATACTCACGAAAAACTCCCAATGAATCAAATTTAAAAATCACTTCATAATATACAGTAACACATAACTTACATACTCCGTGTGAATAGTAATCATAAAGATGGGGAATTTGTAGCAGATTTTTATTCAATCGAAATTTAATTAGACGGCATGGAAAATAACAAATTAACGGTTGCAGCTTTCAACACATGCATGCGTGCCATTCATGGGCTAATGAGCAAGCCTCCATTAAGTTAATTACAAAGTCCTAAGTGGGGAGCTATTCACACTTGGCGATCGATGGGCGCATAACTAGGCAGCGCCTCCTGCCGCCTAATCTATTGCACGGTGGCCCGCAACACGCCACTCATGTTGCCAATTACTGAGCCATCACGAGCAAGAGTTAAAAGACGCAAACGTGGGCTCTCTGTTGCACTTTCTCTTAATTAGAATATAAAAAAGCTAAGAAAATGGCCGTGCTCTTTTCAGACCTGGTTAAATTATTGAGTACAAAAATAGTGAAAAGCACCACTTTTTCCACCCCCTCTCCACCTGCCCACAAGAGCTTGCTTTCTTTGTCACTGTCACAGGATTTATAGCTGGGTTCTATGTCATTTAGGGTGCACATTCGGACCCTGTGGGAAGAAAATAAAGTAGGTAGAACGTGCACATTGTTGGTTAGGTTAAAACAAAAATGTAACCCGATACGAGCCGTGAATAACTTTTGAGAGTGGAGGCACTACGTGTTCGTGTGATTTACTAAAATTCACGTGGTGTGAACTCCACACCTCTTTCATAAAGTGTCATGCTTTATCCTTAATTAGGTAACAGAGATGACAATAATGTGGCTTTAAAAATGGCTATGCACGCAGCCAATCTATGATCGTTTTTAATTACTGAAATAATTGTAAAGGCCATAAAGAAACTCCAAAAAACAATAAACTTCATTGAGAAAATCAAGAATGTCATTAACCTAGTGCATGACAATAACAGAGTTCTCAACGTGACAAACAAATTAAAATAAGTCATAATCGAGCAGAAAAGAACAGCAGCAGCCACACCGCATGCATGTTTGACTAAATCTTCTTGGTTCTTTCGGTAAAGTCACGTAGAAGGTAAATAATAAAATAATAAAAATAAAACATAAAAATAATTCTCACGACGTTTCGGCCACAACGCAAGCAGCCGTCCTCAGGTGAAGAACAGGTCTGTCGGAAAGATAGCATCTGAATGAAACACCACCAGGCTTGGAGCGTATATTTAAGCTGGGTTGGAGGGGGAAGAGCGCCTTGACAAAGAGTTTGCATATCAAGAGGAATTTAGCATATTTATGGGAAATGCAGATATGTGATTAGTCATTACTTGTGGAATGCGTAGGAGGTGGGCGGGGGGGTTTCAAAGTCATAATTTGCCCTTGCATTATGCAGGATTAGCAGCATCAAAGGGAGGGAGTAGGATTATCTAAAGTTAATAATTATTACATGCATATCTGGCTATAGGTCAAGGCATGATCCTCGCAATAGCTTTGACATGTAGATGATAGCAGAGCCCAGCTGCGAGTCACGTACCTGCCCCTGTGCGTTCGTGATGAGCTGACCCGCCACCCCGGGCAGGCCCGCGGCGAGCGCCCCGGCGAAAATGTGAGCGCTGGGAGGCAGGGACCCCGAGGCCGCGACAGCCGCCGCCACCGCGGCCACCGCCGCCGGAGACGTGAGAGGGCCTCCCACGAGCTGCCGGGGAGAGCAGCCGTGCCACACGTAGCCTCTTTAACTTCCCACACCGCACACGGCCCGAGCATGTGAGCCCCTTGTGTGCCGGGCGGCATCTACATGTGCATGCGGTTGGCTTGGATGTGAGACTAGTTGCATATGCCACAACACAGCGAAGGGATCTAATGTCTTGGAGGCTCTTGGTGCCAACAAATGAATGTGATGCTGAGATTAGTAATGGTTCTGTACGTATTGTAAAAAGCCGTGTTATATGATGTGGGTTATAGTGTAAGCTCATCTTACAAAAGAAGACATTTAACAAATATAAATGTCAGTAGTCTATGACCATGTATTACACACAAATACATTTATACTGCAGTGTGGCCTGATATTGCTTCACTGCCGTACATCCCATGGTTATTGTCGCACAAAGAAATCATGACATTTAGGCGCACACCCTTATTGGCGTAATGCCCTTTAACGTTAACTGCACTTATTGTCAGCCATGCCGGGAAATGAAACGCACAATATTAAGTCGGTCCCACTGTATACAGTTGTAGCTGGCTATTGATCGGTTACTTGAGGCACACGTTGAAGCAAAAAAAAAAACCCGACAAGGACACTCGCATACGTGAGAAGGACACAACGGGTTGAACAGTGTAACAGGAAAAATAATTCAAAAGTCACTTTTTGATCAGTCAGCAGGCCTCAAAGTATAACCCATTATCATGTCCTATCAATCCGCTATGTCTCAGGCCTGCTCTTGAAATATTCATCAAAGTGTTTGGCGCTGCCGGTTGGACCCGTGTGAAGATGCCACAACAAATCCTCGAGCACCCACATCAGAGCAACATTATGCTGCTTTTAAATCCTCGGCGTGTTACTTCAGCCCCAGAGATACCGTTTTCAGACACATTTCTTCTTCTTCCTTTACAATGAACTCAATTTTCCTGCATCATTATTAAGCTGCCTTTGACCGAGATTGTTTGGCCCTTTTCTTAAGTGGTCATAGGATTCTCATCAATGTCTCTTCGGGAACTGACCATGTGAGCTCAGCCACTACACAGAAGCTAACCAGCCATGACATCCAGAAACTGCACAATGCGCTCGCCTCGGATCAACCCTCTTCACCCCGTTTTCCTATCCTCGCCAGAAAGAAAAATCTGACACTGTGACTTCAGTGGTTTTTCCTTCCTGAACACAAGAACGCCATTAAAGGTGCTGGTAAGAAAGCCCTAAAATATCCGCGCGGGGAGTACACTGCTACGCCCAAATATCGACCCCTAGTGCGGCTCAGTGGGCATGTTGATTTCTGGAACTGATGTGTTCGTGGGAAGGAGCGGAGCGTCCTGGGAGAAGACTTCTTTCCACTCGTGCAACCGCACACTTTGGGGGCAGTGCGGGCAGTGTCCGGCTGTGAGTAAAGCATACGTCTGAATCTTATACATATAAATTGCAACTCAGCCGTGCATTAATGCACTGAATTGCTTCAGAAAGCATTAGTAAGGCTTTTTATATTAGGGGGAAAAAAGAGGACATTTTAAATTTAGATACCTGTTAAAAAAAAATCCCATGAGCTTCACATGCGTATAAATAATTCATATACGTAAAAAAACTAAACAAATGCTTTTATGTTTTGAGTATTTTTAAGTGTATAGACATGCCTGCCTACTATCAAATGGAATGCGCTGACTACACAGGCTCATACCATTTCGACTACAAAGTAACCAGGTACCACAACTCGGGTACGGAGAATCACAGCAAAATGCGGTGCGAAAACAGGAGAAGGCTTGCGAGTGTGCACTTAAGCGTGCGTTTTACGGGAAGGCTGCTGCCTTGGCTGGGTGGCGGTTGGCTTGGGTTGGCAGCTGACGAGGATTTCCGCGGAGATGCTCCATGTTTTGCTTGCTGAGTCTGAGGTTGCTGTTGCTGCTGCTGATGCTGCTGCTGCTGTTGCTGCTGTTGTTGCTGTTGTTGCAGCTGCTGTAACTGGTGCAACTGCTGGATTTGAGCATTCAGCGAGGAGGTAGCTGCAGAAAGAATAATGGTAATATTGATAAAGACAACAACGATGGCAGTCAATATATACTATATATTCAGGATGCGTTACAGCTTATGAAATTATATTCAACTGCATGAAATAAGCTCATAGAAAACAACAGATTTAACAATGTACAAAAGAGTGCATTACATGTGACCAGCTGAAAATAGCTCAATGTGAAAAATGGGTACTTATTCAGTTATTTTGAGTTGGTGGTTGGAATAATGCTGAGAGGTGTTGTACATACAATGCACAATCTTGATTTGAAGCTTTCGTGACTGCAGGAATCCATACTCTTTGGTTCTTTCGGTAAAGTCACATGACTTTGGAAGTAATATCTTCTTTCGGTAAAATCACATGACTTTACCAAAAGAACCAAAGAGTATGCAATATACACTTTCGTGGACTGTTAAATCTATTTGTTTCCAAACTGCATACATTTTTTTCTGTAGTGATAGCTTTCAGTGTCATTTTCAAATCTGAATTCGAAGAAAAAAAACGGACATTATGTTCGGATAAAAAAAATGTCAAGTGAAATGTAAGTACAAAAAATAAAATGTATAATTATTTAATTGGAAGTAATATCTTTAAACAAGAGATCAGTCGACAGCCACAGCCATTTGACAGTTATTTTGCCCTGAATCTCCATATATTCGTGTTAAACGAAAAGGTACAGCCCTCCACTAGCCCTTCTGAATAATATCATGGTCTATTCTTCTACGGTGGCTAGACATCTTGGAAGAAGTGGAAGTATTTACCCTCTACCCCGCCACACACAACCTGCCTTTCGACTAACTGGTGTATCCATTTATACTGCCGGGTGGACAGAGGCTGGGGGATTTCAGAACCTGGCCCATTGCGTCGTGCCACACCTGGAGATCGAATCCAGTTGGCAATCTTTTGAATGGAAGTCTGGTGTGCTAACAATTACACGATGGCAGCATCCCTATACTGTGTATTAAAACTAACTAAAAACATAAACAATTACATATTATATTATTTCCCTTCTACGTGACTTTACCGAAAGAACCAAGAAGATGAATTACATAATAACCAAGGGCACAGGTAGTGGCAATAATAATATGTTTATATATATTAATAAATCAAATATTTTTGTATTGCTTTGTCACGTTCATTTTACGTACAGACACACCACTCACCCAAGGCTAGAGGATGATGGGGGCTGCTTAGTGGGATTCACAACACCAATCGACTCCTTTAACAAATGTAGCGACCTACTGCTCGTTCTTGATAACTGTGGCCTCAAAACATCATCGAAGGTGCACAGATTTGAAGAATGAGCAGCAGGGGAATCCATTTTCTCCATAAAGGTGATTTGGTACTGTGAGCTGCTCTCATAACCGACAATAATCCAGTGCAGGATGCGGGGCCTTGATGTAAGTACGCACTTGGCGTATAACGATGTATTGATAGAATTCGATATTTAAGCTGACAACACATTAATCGAATCATGTGCCTGAAATTGTATTTGGTTAAGGTCCACACAAATGACGTAAAAACATATGCTAATGTTATTTAGACTTACGGAGCAAACTGTGCCAAAGAGACAACTAAAATTATCGCCATTTCTCAAGGTCTCCCGATGCCACATTTCATCGAGGTCCTGCACATGAGCTGATCTCATTGCTCCATTGTTCTTTCCATTGGCTGCCGTTATGTTATCAGTCACAACCAATGGTCATCATGCCTTCCTTGCGATGTGTTCAGCCTAAGGCCACTTTTACTTCACAGTCAATAACATTTGCTTGTTTGGCTCTAATTTCTTTGTTTTCTGATATTCATTGTCTCGCTGATTGCCCTTTCAAGCGTGCCTCTCCACGTTTCTTTGTGCACTTTTCAGCTTTCGTAAAAACAGTGTGCTAGTGTCCATGTTTCTCATCCATGTGTTATATGTAGCAGGTAATGTGCACTGATTAAAATTAGTCTTATTTTAGGTGCATTGTTGTGTTGCTTTTCATAATCACATATTTCCAAAAAGTACTAGAACCTGCTCTTGTGCAGCTCTTTATTTAATTATATATTATCCAAGCAAGCCTTCAGTAATTGCCCTAGGGATACACATTCTGTTGTATTTTCCAGTATTGTCCCTTGAACGATTTTTTCTTCCATGAAATTTGTTGTTCAAATGTGTATTATAGCTCAATTTTGCAACCTATTTAGTCAAGTTCTTCAATAATATCCTGTATTTATTTCTCATAAGTTGTCATTATGGTAATGTCATCGGCAAAATCTGAGATATACCTCCTCCATTCATGTTTGTCTTCAAGCCAATTTTTTTTGGAAATTCATGTAGTCATCCATGTTTGAATCAACCAATGCAAAAATAAATGTTTTAGATTTAATATGTTTAAAATTACAAAATTACAAGGATTGAACAGCTGCACTGAGATTGCATATATTAAGGATTTTCCTGAAAGAAAAAATATAAATAATAAATATATATTTTTTTTTATCGTATCGGAGATATGCTCACATGAAACTTATTCAGTATCAATTTAAAATATATTTTGAAAATGTAACTGACATTCTTTTCATACAAACATAATAATCCTAACAGGAGCGGTACATTTTCTGGTTCCTAATTGCTACATTATAGCTATGGGTTTTCGCATAATAGTTTTAAAGACTTTGAGCATACTCTTTTAATAAGCTCACATCTCCATCCCACTTAGTGTATCTATAATACAGCTTGAAGACAATTATTATGTTCCAGCCGGAGCGTAATCAATACCTCAAGAGGGATACATTTTTGCATGGACCCATCCCCCAGCGTCTCTTTGGGTTATGTTTAATACCGGTTTGTGATGCTTCACCAAGACTAGCTCCCTTTTTGAGATTGCTTGTCCGAGGAATGTTAACTGGAATGTCCTCATTATGAACATAGCATACATACCTGCGGCACACTGGACAGATCAATTTCTCCCTTCGTCATGCAAAATATCTATTACAACACGAAAGCAATATGACCAGATTTTATTTTAGTTTTCAGTACATGGAAACATTTTAATATATAATTTATACACACCTGAAATCAACTACGGTGCTTTGTAATTGGGTATCAACTACATTCTTCTTTGTGTCCTTTATGAAATGTATTGACAGACATAATTTTTGTAGTTTTGTATTTTATATTACCATTTTAAAAAATATACAATTCTATGTTTTAAGCTTCTATTTTTATATAAAACACATGTTGTGTGTGCATTTTATATATATATATAAGTTTTGGCTTAAAAATTACTGCTATTAAATGTCTAGCACCGAGAATGGCTCTCTAAGCGAAGCTATTACCGGGCATTTTACTTAACCGCTCCATTCACCGTGATGTATGCTGTTTTCATGATGTCTGTATGACAGCTGCAGTTTAGCCGTGTGCCCGATGTGAGCGGAGAAATCGATAGTTCTGAAGAGATATACAATTTTAATGGTGGTTAAACTGTCAGCGCTGTGTCCGTAATGGGGTCACGACGAATTTCATCATCCGCTGGAACGTGACTGAGTTATCGTTATGCGGCAGGCGCGCACTGGTGTTAGCCTGTCAGACACCGCAGACACCTCTGATGACTCCCCAGCCGTGCTGCTTTATGCGGGCTCGTTGCGGTCTGAAAAATATGAACTCGGCCAATCGGCCTTTAAAAAATATGCGCATAAAGTGGGCTTCTTAAATAGAGTACATTAGAGCCATGCGAGAGAACATGTGAGATCAAGTGGCTTTCTTTGTATGCCACATATAAATGCAGATAGCAAACAAAGACCGCTGCATAGGTTTTCGTGGTTGTGCTGTTTCGCTCTGCAATGCGTTTTTGGGTTCTACCGGATGTTTGATTGGCACGTCGGAGAGCTCTAGCAATCAAGCCATTTAAAGTGGATAAAACCCCAATGATATGCAATCGCTCTTTTGCACCGAGACACAATATCTCTTTGGAAATGCTGTACTTGTAATACACCCCGATGGTGCTTTGCAATTTCAAAGCACCGGAGCTGTGGCTGGTTTGAGAACGAGTATGTGTAAATCTACAAGCTGGACATGTTGGCCAGTCCCACCTTGGGCACTCGAATATGGGAGGTGAATCACGACCCGGACTGTGAAAGTCAGCAGCAGCTGGGCCCGGCACAAAGGAAATCTCCCACCACGGAAAGGTGTGTCAGCAAAGTGTGGAAGAAGCCCATCTGCAACACCGCCCACCGTTAGAGGGAATGCAGCATTCAGCCTCAAGCTACTCGGTGGCTGGTTTAGGATTGTTAATTACTGAGCTGATATGCAGGTTAAGTTTGCGCAGGCGAGGATAAACCTCGGTTGCTCATGGATGTATTACAGCCCTTATAAACGGAAAGCCCCATGCAAATGCTGTTGGTGAAAATGAAAAAAAGTAGTATCAACATAATTGTATGTGTGAATTAATCAATAATTGTTCCTGTCTTTACATTGCATAAATGGATACATCACTATTTAATATCTTCACAATTTGTTTAATTGCCTTTAAACACAATAATCCCACTGACATGCACACAGCTTATATATGGAAGATTCCTGTAATTATTTTTTTTATGGGGGCTGATGTCAAATCTCAGATGGGTAAAAACTCTGCTCTCAATATGCCAGTGTGTTACAGATTTAATTTAAACAAATTCGGCAGACAAATCTTGACACACGTACACAACGGCAGATTTAAAAACAAATCTCAATTTGTTGTGTTTAAACATTTTAACATAAACGCTTTACATTTCTCCTTCCGTTTCTCAAAATTCTTTCGACCCCCCCTCACCCCCCCACCAAAAGAATGACCAGAAGACGCAACGATTGCCCGGAGGCCCCAGCGGTGGACGGTGGGGTCCGGCGAAGGCACACACGCGTGTTCCGTTCGGATTGATCCCTCCCTTTCATTACCCTGAGTGGAGCAGACAGCTGATTACAGCCTTGCCCACCCGTGGCACCGGGCCTGTCAGCCCCGCACACCCTGCATCACGGCAGAAGGGCCTGATGCATAATTTATTCCCATAGTGCTTTTTCCGCCCGAGAAGACCATAGGATGGCGGTTGAGGTGGGAGGGGAGGCGGTTTGGGTTGTTGAGGCTCGGGTTGGGTTTTTGGGCTGGCGTGATGCGGTCTTGCAAGGGAATGGGTGAGGTGTGGAGTGTGGGAGAGCGTATGGTGGTGGCGGGGGTAGGGTGGGACTGGGGGTGGATGAGGAAGGGAGGTGGGTCGGAGGGAGGTGGTGGGCGGGAAGGGAGTATGGGAGCAAAAGGAAAGAGAAAAATCGATACTACCCCTGCCCGCCGCGAAATGAGTTTTGCGGCTGACGGGGTCGGCTCCCAAAAAGGGGACCGGTGGTGGATGTGTGGGAGGCATGTTCAGCGGAGGTTGCTGGGGCGGTTTGTGGTTTTTCCTGTCCTTTGCAATTACTTCCCTCTACTGGGTGCAATGGGTGGATAAAAACACTCTCCTTTTGCCCCATTGTAGTCAGTAAGGATGTTTATGTGTTTTTTTTATTTACTGCTTTTTTTAGGTATGCCTTTTCTTCCAATTACCAGCGGTATATAAAGAGATTATTATATAGAACTGTGAACGCACGCAAGAGGGCACTATCAATTTGAGCCCTTTTTAGAGAGGGGGGGGGGATTATTGTTGTATGACCAATTTAAAGGGAGCACCTTGGGAGGTGATGCTGTAAATGGTGAAGAATGAGCACAGCCTCTAACCCACTGCCTGTCGTCCAACCACCAGCCTCCGCATTCACCCATCTCCCCTAGTCCCCCAGTGCCACTTAAGCAAGCACATTCTACTGAATCCTATTCTTTAGATCGTATGTTCCATTTTGAAAACGTATCTTCTTTTTTCGTATGGAAACGTATGCTCTGTACGTACAATATATATGTATACCATCAAATTTATACACTACTTTTTTTTAAATATATTTCCTGTATTTTTTATCATGCCAAAATTACTAGAGTTACAAATTTTAACGCAACTTTGTGTTCATTTGTACAATGCACTTATGACAAAGGCTTGTGACAAGACAATAAATGGACGCGTCACCAAGCCGCCTCCGTGTAGTATCTCTCTTTATGCAATGGAGCAATGCTGGCATTTCGGTGTATCTGTTGATCCGTGCACACACACATTTATAGAGCACCAGCTGTGCTAGCAGAAGCCTGACTCGCTGAATAATACTCGTTGTTTTTCTTCTTAAAAATATCAACCTTAAAAACGTCAATATGATCGCTCTAAATTACCATTTGTTTTCTCTTATCTGTGTTTTACTTTTCCTAGTCTCTCGGTGTAATTCCAAGCATGTACACCTCCTCACTACTTTACACACTTTTCAGATTTTGTTCCATCGCCTGGCAAAATGTGTTACCGCCTCTCAAGTTTTCACAGCAGCCAGCCAATTTCATTTGTGGAAGTTCAGTGTATGAACGGGGGTTTTAGTGGTGCGTTTAGACTAGAGGATTGAATGCACATAGACTTATCACCTGGAGATTCCTAGAAAACTAGACAGATTTGCATGTGGGTGTTCAGGCCATGTAAACCCTCGTTGCCCAAAAAACAATACACGTACACACACGGACATTAACAGAAAACGCCTGCACTGCTCTGAATGGCCACCACGCATGTCCGTCTTTTATGTAATATTCCCCAAGTGTAACCCTGATTGTGCAGAAGGCATTGTGTAATTCGATGAAGAACCCATTTGATCCCATTCGGTCTCTTGCAGAGCAGTGTAACCATTAGTGTTAGAGAACAGCCCAAGAAAGCGGATGCTGTTGATCTCTCGTTCACGTAACAGGGGTAAACACTTTCGCACCCGCTCTGCCATAGGACAGTAATGTTTGTCTATTGACAGTCAAACCAATATTTAAAGCATCCGAGCTGCTGGAATTTAGGCAAATTAAGCGCAGCACCAAATTTTACGTGATGTATTTGTGTGTGCAGTCATTTGTAACTGGGCTGAGACATTTGAGAACCCGGTTTAATGACGGGTGGCTGCTTGGATTTGAATCCAGGCCCTCAGTGGGGTCAGCTCAACGCTGGTGCTTCTGAGCCACCCAGCCACCATGTACAACTTTTTTTTTAAAATAGAGTTGCCATGGACGTAGCCTTTTGTTGGCCCTGCAGCATACGCTGCCATGCTGGAAAGCAAAGGCAGAGAGAGCTGGTCTGGAAAATAGAGGGGACAGAGCCTGGACGTGACCTCTGCGATATTCTTATAGCCGTCCGCTCTTGGAGGAGAGCTGTAATCATCAGCGTGCTCCCATCAGACCTGTCTGATGTTTGGACATCACAAGCCTCCCTCAAATCGGGAAGCGCACGGCGCACGGCGGTAGTACTGTCGTGATGATGGATCGCAGGCTGTCTCTTATCTCCGCCACAGATGGCCTCCAATAAATAAAAAGTACAGTGAAATGCACAGTTCGAAAAAAAAAAGTGACTTGTTAGAGTGGTACAAATTCTTTAAAAGTTTCCTTTGATTTATCTCTTTTGCCTTATCTTCCCAATTGTAGCACATCACATTCCTTCTCAGATTTTTACCTTTATATGCATGTTAACGCATTGCTCAAAGTTAAATTATAAATGTCTGTTTTATATTAGAGAAAAAGAGCAAATGTATAAGGAATGCGGAGTATATCTGAGACATAATAAACGAGAACTTTTGATCATTATAAGACCAACACTTAAATGAAGTTATAAATATTAATTCAGAGAACCAATTGACACTTTTACTCTAAAATGTTTTAGACGTGTAAATGTTGAAAACACGGATTACAATTTGAGTAACTTAACTTACTTAAAGCGCTGAATTCATTTCACAAAATGTTGCGTTCCAGCATTTTCAATTGTAGCTGCGCTAATTCACAATCGGGTGGTGAAGGGAGCTTTACTCGCCCTTTGCTTAACGCACAATAGCTGTGAGAGAGCCTGCAGGTGAAGATGTAAGTTTTACAGCATTGAGCTAGAGTGAAGTACATCCTTAACAAAATGCCAGGGGACTGACGAAGTTAATTTGGCCATGAAACTGGCACACAAAGGGTTGCTCTATGAGTGGATGTTATGGAATTGCTTTTTTTTTAAACACCAGCAGGAAAGCGCCTCTCAAACAAGAAACCGGACCCACACATTGAAAAGCTAGATGTTAACAAAGTCGTAATTAATCGAAACTTTGCAGTCACACCTAGACACATACCAGTTAATGATACTTCCCTTCTACGTGACTTTACCGAAAAAACCAAGAAGATGATAGCTTGGTCTCACCTGTGTCAATGGGCACATCGCGTTGTTTATTTTGGACCTCGTGACTGAAAAGTGTTATCATGGAAAATCAAGGAGAAAACTCTATTGTGCCTGTTATTCCTCAGCCTCAGGAAGAGTTTATGCCACCTCTAGACTGAGATTAATTATTCAAAAGTTGATTCGGCTAAAGGTTGCAAGGATATTTATGAAGCCACCTTCATTTGTCGAGAATATACTTTCTATTTCTCTGTTCGTTTATTTTGTCCTGTTGAAAGCCTCATCTTGCTTGACTGACCCATTATAAAAGCGGACCTTTGGGCTTCCGATAACCTACAGCTTTAGGTGATATTCATATGGCACTGTGATCATGATTATCTGAGTGAGTTAAGTATTCCTGCTCTTGTGACTTCAAATCAGAACATTAAACAAAGATAACCATTAGTGTGTCTTCGGAAAGTTGTGCCCACGTTAGTGGGACATCTTTCCTGATGTATAATAAAATACAAGAACATAAATATTATTATAATAAACAACATATAGTCGTATACACTTATCTTTATCTGATTTTCAGTAAAAACCTGCACACTCTAAAGAATGATGGGTTTTGCTTCGAGCACCATAGGTTATATGAATTGCTGCCTTTGATATTTTTGTAAGTGAAGATGTGCCTTTTTTATGCAGTGAAATATTGACGTAAAAAAAACTAAAGTTCGTAACATGCTTTTGAAAGTAGTAAACACAAATTTACTCTTGAATTGCCAAGGAATAGTGTCTCCTTATAGTCTACAGACCCAATCTATTAGTTCTGTTGTTAAATTAACCAGTTGACCATTGTGCATGCTTGGAATGCTCCATATGTATTGATTTGCCTTGACTTGCATTGAAGAAATTACTAAACCTCCACTTTATGTTTAAAATATTTACATTCTAGAAGTGGATTTATTTTGACATGCAGTGTTTTTCTTTGCATCATACTTAGCTCCACACTTTGAAAGGACATTGAAACTGAAGTCTGACATTCACCCATACAATAAACACGCTCTATTAGCGAGCACCTATTAAGGTTGGCACAGCACACTGGGGCGTGTAGCCAGTATGACACCCAACCGCCTTTGTCTCCCCAGATAATGATGTTACATTTAACTTTGCAGAATCACCTGTAAATATTTTATGCAATTAATTCCTGAGCGATTCTTGGGCTTAGATGCACCAATGATAATCTGAAGACGGATTCCTATTTTGAGTGCAGAATTTGGGAAAGTGCAGTAAATATAATAAAGATGGCAATTACAATTATTGAGAGGTTACATGCGTACGTGTGTGTGCAGTGCCTTGGGAATAAGTATACATGGGAAAGAAAAAACGTTGGAGCATCCGATGACTGTTTCAAGCACATCTGTGACAATTTGCACCGCAGTTATAAATTATTTTATTTT
This sequence comes from Lampetra fluviatilis, assembly GCF_964198595.1. Taxonomy (NCBI): domain Eukaryota; kingdom Metazoa; phylum Chordata; class Hyperoartia; order Petromyzontiformes; family Petromyzontidae; genus Lampetra; species Lampetra fluviatilis. The sequence goes on along the minus strand of NC_136284.1, from coordinate 5,516,535 downwards.
TGGCAGCAACACACTTCCTACCACAAACCACTTTGTGCGCGCAAAGCTCTCTGCGGCAGGCTGGCCGAGTGTTCGCCCGCAGGACGTGTGGTTGAGGCCGCGTCGATCAATAACCCCCCATTTAACAGGCAATTAATTTGAACGCTAATGCGTGCGGTCGGAAGAGTGGGTCTTCGACTTTCATGGATGTGGACAAAACTTGCAGGCTGTGCGCTTAGACCCAGGGGCGAGAAATAAAAAAAAGCCTCCACCGCTTACACTCATCCGTAAACGTTGAAACAGCAGAGCGATCTGTTACTTCTAATGGCAAATTTGTTACCGCAGAGTGGTCTGTAACGGCTTGATTTTCTCTTAAGTCTTTTGAACAACAAAGTCATTCAAGACACCGTGGTCACCTTCAATTAAGTGGTGTGAGCTCAGACTTGGCTTCTACACCAATATAACAAAAAGCCATTTCAATCAGTGCCAGTGCATTCAGTTGCACTGGCAATAACACTGATGCTCATTTTCTATCTCATTTTTCGAGGGTCATTTGGATAATGCTACTGCCCTCTGTACACTTGCATGCCTTTCCTAATTTTGTTCATGAGAACGGTCCACTCAGCTTGTATTCCTGCAAGGTTGTCTTTAACAAGACTAGTACTGGCCAACGGCTTTACATTTCTGCACTAAAGAGAACACTAATTAGCTCGAGTTCTTTACAGAGTCCCGTTATTGCACTCAAGGGGGGCCCTTTCTGGACTTTTATCACATGTACCTCAAAAGTGCCACCGTGCTTCTAACAAGAAGCAGTGTGTGGTTTTGTACGACAAAGGCCTTGCATACACACCAGGTATCCCATACTATTCGTACGGTCTGTCTCACTCAAGAGTAAAATCAGGGTCTTTATGGGAGAATTTCAAGAAGTTACATGTTTTTTAAATTTATTTGGTTACTTAAATAAATATATGTGCTCATACAAACAATTTGAGTGACCATGTTTTCCCATATATATCAAGTGCATTACAGCGATTTGGAAATGTACATTTAACAGATAAACTGAAATACTACCGATAAGGTTGTTTTGTCCAAACATATCTGTGGTTTTCTGTTTAAGTCACTGGCTGTGGCTTAAAAAGTATAGATAAATGCTCAAACCATTTGGCACAAGTGTGCGCAAAATATAATCATATGGTAATGGAAAAGCCACAGAGGCACAAATCACATTCATTGACTTTTATCCAGGATTTTGCCAAGCTTTACCCAGGCATGTGTGGAGCCTACGGGTGTGTTTAAAATAACACTGAGCTTATCGGAAGCATAATTGATAGTATGGAAATGTATTCCCCCAAAAGTGTCAGATGAGCTCCGCCATCTGTAGTGTTCCGTGAAGGAACTCGGTGCCACCTGCGTAATCTAGAAACTAAAAAAATGACTCATGATGAGGGAGTCCTTTTTCTAAGTCTCATGACATTGTCCTCACTGACTCCCCAAAATATGTGTACCTACTCGTTGTTTGTTCATTTTCCATGCCCTATCAAGTGTATTGCTTTGTCTTTGGGCTCTTAGGAGTCTCTTAGCTTGGCTATGAAAATCTGGATTTTTTGGAAATTAATATGATCTTGAAATGTGATCTTTGAATACTAGTTTTGAACTGCATGATGGTCAGTAACAAAGAAAATAATTAGACATATCTAACTGCTGGTTGATGTATATTACTTACACATACATTTAAGTGTTTTTCAGAAAAATAATGGGGCCAATGATTTGGCCAAACTGATTCCAAAAGTCACACAATACATTGTCAATGTTTCGTCACATGTTTGATTACATGACATATTGAGTATGAAGCAATTTGCAATCATATTCAGTGGAGGGGTGGGGGGGGGAGAACCCGTCACGTAAATTTTTTACGTAAAAAATCTCCTTGACCTGTGACCCCCGCAGGACCTGTACCCCGTGAAGCGAGAAGAGGGAGCTCGTGCATGTGCACGTCTGGTCTCCACGCTGCGCGCGTCCGAACATACATTGGGACAGCAGATGCGCTTATTTTGCTCGCGAAATGCCCGTGTTTCCACGCGCCGCTCCATTTCACACGATGCGGAGACGCATGCCGGGCGGGGGGAGCTCATATTTTAATGACGTCAGATCCCAAGACTGGCCCAAAAGACCCAAGAGTTGGGCCAAAACCGTTGGTTTCCATGGCCACGGGTGCCAAGGGAATCCGACTTGAACCAGAAATGCAGTGTCAGGTACATTTATCCCTATTGCCACGCCAGGGATGAATCGAGCCGATATTTTTTGGGGGGTGGGGGATGGCGGGCGGAGGGGGGGGGGCAAGGTGGGGTTAGCCGACTTGAAACGCCTGAGCAACTTTCACTCAGAAAAAAACACGTAAAAAGACCTGTCGCGTACGAGTGAGTGTAGGATTTCTTGGACCAGATAGGTAAGTTTTGCGAGCTGTCCTCACTATCCTGGAGTGAGAGACGTGAGGTAAAGGAGTTTTCAGATTATTTCAGACGATGCCAAAAATTAAAAAATTGGCTCCCGATTTGAGCGCAATAGCCGTGTTTAATATATATATAGATTTCAAATTCAAGTGGATATCTTTTGATTTTTCAAATATACTGTTGTTGTATTTCAAAACATATCGTGCTTGCCCTTTCCATGGGATAGAGTTATTCTTAGTATGAACCTACCATGGTTTGAAATCTAATTTTATATCAACGTATGAAAATAAACTGCTGCATTAAAATGTGAACTTAGCTCGGCTTAATCTATGTGGAAGATCTCGGTTGCAAGATAATGCAATGGGAATGCTCAGAGGAAAGGTTTTGTAACAATACCTCTCCAAATCACCTGAAATGCACCTGATCTCATCAGATCTCATAAGTGCAGCAGGTTTGAGCTGGAATTTTTTGCTTGAATGGCCAACCACCGAGCACAACACAGTGCTGCAGGCTACTGCAATGCAACACTGTCAACAGTTCAGCCAACATGCATTGTTGTACTGGAGTACACTCCCACATCCATGCTCCCCACATTCACTGACCAGCATTATGAAGCATGATCAAAGAACACCAGCAAACCGCACGGTGTGGGTGAGGTGCTCATCCAGTAGTGGATAGACAAAAGGGGTTTAACGTGCACGTGCACACGCGGCAGCGCAGAGCGCCGTGTGCGCCACTACCTTGCATGTTGTGCAGGGGCAGTGCGAGGATTCCACTGGCCGCCGCTGCCGCCGCCGCAAGCCCCTGCATGTTGGCCAGGCTGGCGGCCGGGAGAGTGAGCACCATGCCTTGCTGAGGCCCCACGCCAACCGCCTGTCCCGCTGCACTGCCCAGCGCCGAGCCCACTCCCGCCATGCCGAAGGGCAGCAGAAGCGGGGACACCAGCTGAGGAGGGCACACACGTGTCTAAGCATTTTGAACTTCTTTCGCACCGTATGTAGCCAACCGTGCTAATTGGAGGTGCGGGAAAATGACAACAAACTAAACACAAAAAGCAGTTCGAAAGAAATGAGGTTTCAATCTCAATTTAAAAGTGCATAGCTTCAGTGGCTTCGTAATATCGGAAGGAAGAGCGTTCCAGATAGCCGCAAAAGAGTAGGTGCAGGGACCACTTATAGAGTCATTATAATAGGCAGAGGTCGTCCAGTCTGTGGGGTGGAGTGGTGGCAACATTGGTGAGTGTACTGCGCTCTGAAAGCTGTGACTTGAGTTTGACTGAATGGCGAGTGATATCTGCACTGGTTCCAGGCACCTCTTCACCCATTCACACTGACCAGCGTAGTGAAATACGTTCATACACCCCGATGACTGAAAGGCATGAGGAGGCCTTCATCCAGAAGTGGATTGATAAAGGGCTGTAAAATTAAAAAAATCCAGTCAGTTAGCCTACACTGAGTAAATAGCAATAAATTGTAATATTGGTTAGGTTTTTGTATAGTGTAGGTCTATCAACGTTTCTGACCCATCTGACTGACCATCAAAAGGAAGATAAATGTATGTATGTATGTCGAGCTTCTTACGCAGCGTGTGTAGCCAACCGTGCGAATCGGAGGTGTGGATGAATGTTTCTCACTGAAAAAATGTCTTCCATCAACATTGGTACGGGAGTTTGCTTTTTTGTTAGCTGAGCAGCTGTGCAGTTCTGACTTACCTGTGGGCCTGTTGGCTGGGCTGCAGGAGGATACTGTCTGGAGGAGGATGACGTCTCCTGCTCTGTCTCTCCTCCTTGGCTGGTGGTCGCTCCACAATCTGTTCAGTACAAAGAACACGATCACATGACAACTCACCAAAGGACACAACAAATATCACTGTAACTTATAAAGCTGTAATTTAATGCAAAGATCGGTGATTAATATGGATGTAGTGAGTCGCGATTTGATTCAGTGACCATCCCATTTGAAGTTTAATTGCTCTCATTTGTACACATTTGGTGAATTCTTTTCAATAAAATTTGACAGAAGAATATAATTCGTACACAATGTGCATACATTGTGAACACTGTAATAGATTCTTGCACGCATAATTCAACGCACGTGTTGTGAGCATAGGAATCAACTGTCAGTGATACATTGATGCATTATTACATGCCTGTCTTTTAATATTACAGTGCTAACTTTACTATAGTTTACATTTGTTGTAATGTATACATGTATATGTTATAACTGTGTAATGCTATGAGCGCCAACAATCTGTACTAAAATCCTCTCCGACTCTCCGAGCAGTGTTTTTTTTTCAAAAAGCGTAGACGCAAACATATTTGAAAACGCATTGATGTGGCATTACATGTATCATGTACATGCAAATGTACACCGATGATAACGTGCTTCATGATGAAATGAAGAAACAATATTTTTTATTGCGTGGAATACTTCAATGTGTTTTTAATAACATGACCTAAGACACATTTGAAATTTTGTTCGTAAACATTCCAGAGCAAAATACAATAATGCAAAAATGCAGCAAGGAACCCGAAACAATAAATCATCTGAGGAGTACCTAACAACTAACCAGGTTGAATTTTCAATCACTTTTGTGACCTGCAATGGGACACGGGAGTACCTTGTGCAATTTATCACACTTTCCCAGCCTGTTCACTTAAACACTGAAAAAACTAAACTTTCAATTCTTCTCTCCACCCACAAAAAAGCAGTCTAATGCTCCGTGAAATGGGGTGGCTTGTTAATGGACCCACTATCGAATTATTCATGTTTTCCAGGACTCATGTCAAGCCAACTTAAGTGTGTGCACTTTATTTTCTCCTCCGCTGACCAAGGGTTAAAACTAAATCAAAGCTGTTTCAAATGCAGTGACCATGCCAAAACAAAATGCAATGGTAAGACAGGAATTTTAGGTGCCAAATAATAATAATAATAAAAGAAAAAGACTGGAGGAATAGCGAAACAAAACTGTTTAAAGCTTAGCAGGCAAAACTTTTAAAGCAAGAATTGCTTGACAAGGCATTGCGAGTGCCAAGTTTTCATCGCAGGGTTAGGTAACGTGGCATGACTTCTTTGCGTTGCTGTACACATACAAAAAAGAGCGTAACATGAATGCGATGCAAATGGGAATCACAGTATATGTCATGCGCGTTACAGATAACAGAGGTGTGCAACCAGGCAGAAAATTATCCGAGTCTTTATTCACATAGTAATGAACTCCGGTTGGAACCGATAATTTGTTTTAGCATTTTGGCCTGCAGTGCCTAAAAGTCGAACTGAAAATAGTGTTCGGTGTACACTCAAGATATTTCTACAGGCAGTCCTCGACTTATGCGCACCCGCCTTACGAACACCCGCAGTTATGAGTCAGCTTCCATTAAATATAAAAAACAAATTAATTGACTTAAAAGGCAAATTCGCACCTGCAAACTGAACCGCGGGACAATGTTCTTCAGCAGAGCAATCCTCCGCGAGATGTAACGAGTCAGCCTCGCGCTGGCAGTGAGTGTTTTTGCATGTGAGTGTGAGTGTGTGAGAGTGTATGTGAAAGTGAGTGTGTGAAAGTGTGTGTGAAAGTGAGTGTGAGTGAAAATGAGTGTGTGTGTGTGAAAGTGAGTGTGTGTGAAAGTGAGTGTGTGTGATAGTGAGTGCGTGTGTGAAAGTGAGTATGTGTGTGTGTGAAAGTGAGTATGTACGTGAAAGTGAGTGTGTGTGAAAGTGAGTGTGTGTGAAAGTGAATGCGTGTGTGAAAGTGAGTATATGTGTAAAAGTGAATATGTGTGAAAGTGAGTATGTGTGTGAAAGTGAGTGTGTGAAAGTGAGTGTGTGTGAAAGTGAATGTGTGTGAAAGTGAGTGTGTGTGAAAGTGAATGTGTGTGTGTGAAAGTGAATGCGTGTGTGAAAGTGAGTATATGTGTAAAAGTGAATGTGTGTGAAAGTGAGTGTGTGAAAGTGAGTGTGTGTGAAAGTGAGTGTGTGTGAAAATGAGTGTGTGCGAAAGTGAGTGTGTGAAAATGAGTGTGTGTGAAAGTGAGTGTGTGAAAGTGAGTGTGTGTGAAAGTGAGTGCGTGTGTGTGCGGGAAGTGGTAGTGCAACGTTAATCACGTTGCGCTATGAACCCGGCGACCCGAATTTGATTCCACCTCACGGCGACCACCGGTGACAATTATTTGAATCGGTCCTGGGCCGCCCCTAGCTAAAGACTCAGCCTCAAATGAGTACCTGGTGTGGTGTATAAACATCGCCACTGGGGAGACAAAGGCGGCCGGGCGTGATGCTGGCCACCCACCCCTCATGTACCGTGCCGGCCTGCATTGGTGCTCGCTAACAGCACTTGCCCCAACAGTCTGTTAAGGTTACACGGGGGATCTTTGCATTTGTGTGTGCACGCGTGCCCCGTGTGTGTGTAATTGTAGTGACTCGTTGCGCCCCTTTCGACAAGCAAGCCACCATTAGGACTCAAGGTAAATGAAAATTAAACGGATTTTTTTTTCTATATATGTTACTTCATTTATTGTTTTATTTACTCTCCAGTAGTTTTACAGTGTTACATGCAAATGTACAATCTTTATTCTTATTTATGAGTTTAACAATGCTTCCCTTTTTTGTAAATCCATAATACGTTCCATTAAATTGTCTTCCGACTTACGAACCATCTGACTGACTAACGGGTCTCAGGAACGAATTATGTTCTTGCAAAGAGAAGCATTTGGCTGCTAACTGTGCCAATCCAGGATTTGTTGGAATGACCACTAAAGGTGTGCCCTGTGGTTGAACACAGTGTTGGTGTACGGTGCTTTTTCTGCAATATTTTGCTGTCTTTTCTTGGATTTTTTGTTTGCACTCAGTCACATATTCACTTTAAGATGTTTTTTGTTCATGTTTTTGTTTTTTGTTTGTTGCGGTTGCACCCGATCCAAGAGCCGAATGGCTCACAGGGCTATACCTAATAAATGAAACTTGAAACTTGAATTGTACGATTCATAGTTTTGTAAATGTCTTGCACTAGCTCAGTTAGCGCTGCCTAATGACGGACTCTTGCAGTGCACAAGTTGGCCAAATGGGCATATATGAATATTAAGTCACTCATGACCCTGTATACCTTTTCGATTTCAACGTTGTGCTAAATTAATTTACGTGAGTATTTGTTTTACAAACGTAAATGGAGCTACCCCAGGAAACCCCTCAACAATGACTCAAATAACACTCTCTCCTCCTCAGGCACAGACGCCTTCTAACAAAAGCCATGAAATTTAAATTTTAAATATGGTTAACATTAAATACAATGAAATGCCACAGTGTACTTTCCGGTGAACATAACACATTTTATATCACTTATATTATAAAGCACTCATTATTGTCAATACATGCACACTAATTAAACATTAAATACAAGTTCCCAAGATTATTGAAAAACTTTCTTCACGATTATTTACGGAGAATTTTTTTAATGGAAAATCAGCATAGAACCATAACATAAATCAAGCATATAAATGTCAGAACACTTTTAAGATCCCATGACAGTACGACTGCAGTTTTACAAAGAATTACATTTAAGGCATCAGGGTTATTTTATAACTCTTCATATGGAGCTTCACAAAGGTGTTCTTATTATCATTCACAAACTATTCAGTGTTGGAGCTTCAGCCTAGAGTTATAGACTTGTGTTTTTTTTATATCTGGTGGGCCCCTAGTTTGACTGGAGAAAACCTTACTGGGAACAAAACTGAACATCTGACAATATGACACAAAAGTGTGAGGCTGGTAGAACAACAGCGTCAATCTGGAATTCCCAGAGGCTGAAGCTATGTTTCAATGCTTGTGAGCAGTCTATAGTTTGTTGTGTTTCCTCGGGGTAAGATTAAAGAGAGCCTTTGCTTTATCAGAATGTGAGCTAGAATAGTTTCCCTCGGACTGATATAGCGCAAGCTTTTGCCTTGGCCGTTGCATCAGTTTTCAAAAGGCACATTTTAGAAGCTCTACCATGATTTGAAGCTTTCGCGACTGCAGGAATCCATACTCTTTGGTTCTTTCGGTAAAGTCACGTGGGTATAAAATAAAATAAATCACGACGTTTCGGGCACAACACAAGCGTCCGTCATCAGTCTGCATCAGCAGCAGGCCATGCTTTCCCACCTGATGACGGACACTTGTGTTGCACCCGAAAACATCGTGATTTATTTGATACCTAAGTGACTTTACCAAAAGAACCAAAGAGTAAAGCTCTACCATATGCCGTGTAATCTCCTTTTGGGCAGTCGTTGGTAACCAGGTTGAAACCATTTTTATTTACTACTAAACTTGAGAACCCAGAGTTTAATCACAGGCAGCTGCCCAGATTCAAACCCAGAATCTCAGCAGTGCCAGATCAGTGCTCTAACCTCTGAGCCACCGCCCACAACGAGGCTTTCCCATTTAATAAAAAAAGTTTTTTTCCTTCATATTAGGAGTTTTCTTTATATTTGATAGTGCGGACTGAGAATATCACCATAGGTAATATGAGGAACAAGTTGTGCAGCATTACGTTTTTATATGAATGGCCAAATTAATTATATATATTTAAAAAACACATGTATTACTCTAATTATTATGAAACACGGCAAAACTGTTTGACAAAATGAACATCTACACCATTGGAACCTCATTTGCCAGTAAAAAAATATGATAATTGGTTTTTTACCCTTCTATCTGGCAACAAAACTGACACCTTTTTTTACAAGGAGTCATGTTTGCATAGACCACAATACCTGCAGTCATAATGCAAACAAAAAACATAACTCTGATAATGCGCACATCTGGTCCAACCCATGTGAGACTAGGCTCTAAGGAAAGCTGTCTTGGGTGTGGACCAATCAACTTCAAGGACAGTGCACATTATCAGAGTTATGTTTTTTGTTTGCATTATGACTGCAGGTATTGTGGTCTATGCAAACATGACTCCTTGTAAAAAAGGTGTCAGTTTTGTTGCCAGATAGAAGGGTAAAAAAACAATTATCAGAATGAACATCAACAACGTTCACTACTTATGTAAACCGTATCCATTTAATGTCTTTATTGTGTAGTATTTAAGGCCTTGAACCCGCACTTTTAGCCTCACGTTTAGTTGGAGCAGTTTGGCGGGATGCTGCCAAATTGTCTGCACGCCACAACTTTTCATTTTTAAATCGCTCCCGTGGGCCCCTCGGGGGAGTCATAACTCGCAGTGCTTACTCGCCGCAGATGTATGCAAAGCGAAGTAAAGCGCTGGGCGATTGGAAAATCAATAGCGATCGAACGCCCCCTGACAGCTCCCGCTCCATAAAGCGTGGCACGTCGGAAAGCTCTCGCTCCCGCACCAGCAAAGAGCTCCGCGGAGCGCGTTTGGTTTTGCCGCCTCCCATTCACCATCCCAAAATCTAAATCCAGGACATTCATAAATGTCGGTACAAGGAGCCACGGAAACACAGATAGGCGTGGAATTGTTTCCGCTGTTCGCAGTAATGTTTGCGTATGCAATAATATATATACATTTGGTACTATGACAGTCAGTAGTCTCAGAGAACAGACCCAAATGATGATGGTTAAGAATTACTTATTTATCTTATAAGGCCCTGGAAAGTGTGTCCATATCATGCAGAAGAAAATGTTTAATTCTCACATGGTTGATGTTGATTTGGACCAAGAACTATAATTTTACATTGAGGTGGTTGAGCTAGATATTTTGTATCAGTAGTGTATCACCGTGATGCCTCCTTAATCCTTGTGAATCGGGCATCGAACCGTTCCATGTAAAGCTGGAATAAGTGACATAAACAGATTTAAAATGATCAGGATGAGAACCCAGTTTAAAAAAAGATTTTGGGTGGCTACCTAGATTCAAACTCAGGATCTAAGCGGTGTGAGCCGAGTTCTCTGGCATTGGCCACCTGGCCCCCTCCGCTGTTATGGATCGTTTTCAACAGTGGCGTCACACTTGGGCCGTGACATATTTTTCTTTCAGCACACATAAATTCCTCCATGGGTGGAATTCTTTTTGTTAGCATTATAGCCATATGTGCACACGCGTGCCTATGTGTGCGCACCTGTAAGTGCGCGTATAATGTGTATATAAAATGAAAAGTGCTGTTGCCGGGCAAGCAATTACAAATACAGTAAAACCTGCGAAAGGAAGCACAAACACTTCGCTTCAGGGTCGTTCCACTGTGCTCCCTCATACGACCACACTGGTCACACTGTCCTGCCAACATGCAGTTATTTTACATCCAAGGTCCTCGCTATTTCCTCGTTCCATTCACAAAACATTTGGCCTTCAATAAAGTTCATCACTGAGAGTATGGAAGGAGCCTCGGAATGTTTCCACACAAGCACTGAGAGTGCTTATTTCTGGTATTGAAAGTGCTTATTTCATAAAACGAACATGAGTTGGAAAATTTTTTTATCTCGATATTCTTTTCTGTTTTGCAAACGCCATCAGCCATACATTTTAGATGCATTTCGTGTCCTGGTTGCTGGTATTCATTTGAATGTAGCACTTAAAGTGAAATGCATCGCTTTATTTTCCCATGTCCTTTCACTTGTACGAAAATGGTCGAAAGAATCAATAATTTTAAAATGGTTTTTTTCACTTCTTTTTGAATATAAAAGTGATTCAGAAGTATACGATTTTTTTAAACACTTATGAAATCGCATAAAGGAAGATATAAAATATATATGGTATGAAGTGATATTTTTTTCCAAATATCACTTGCAACAATTTTAGAAACCCGACAAACAAGATTTGTTCGTTGAAAAAGTGCAAATATTTAAGGTCGAGTGATATTTCACAAAACAAAACCGCAAGAGCGTTAATTTGTTCCATGCTTACCTGTGTCTGGTGTCATACTGCCATCTTGGTCGCTGTCATCGGACCTCGTTGCCATGAGCGACGACTCCTTGAGGTGCATTGGACTCTGCTCCGGTTCGTGCCTCTCGCCGGCCTGCAGAGCCGTGGCATCGTGACCCTCGGCGGAGCCCGAGTGACCCCGAGCCGCGCAGCTTCTGTCTCCACCGGCCGCCAGGATCCTCAATTCCTGCTCGAGACGACGTTCTGCTTCCGCCCGGCCCTCCCCGCTAATGCCACCGCCACTGAACAGCGGGTCTCGTGCCTCCATGAGACAGCCCGCAAGCAGCGCTCGTCTCTCGGCTTCCATGGCCAGGGCAGCCGGGGCCTCGCCTTGCATGCCGAAGACGGCTCTCCTCTCGGCAGCTGCGAGCAGGGAGCTCTGGATTTCGGCGCCCGTGAGACTGCCGAAGATGCTTCTCCGTTCCCCGGGCTCGGAGGAGAGAAGCGAGGAGCCCAAGGGCAAGGCTTTCCTGCTCAGCTGCTGCTGCTGCTGATGATGATGCTCAGAGATCATGGCATCCTGAAGACACAACACGTCGGAATGAACGCGCCCTGTAAAGCTTGCAAGGCCATATGTTGTAGTGTGTGCACTAGAATTCACGCAGCAGTAACGTCTATTAGTTGGTGAGTCCGTGTATATTTGCGAAATATTGTATTCGATGTGTGACCAGAAATATTCGAATTTCCTTTACGCAACATTAATATAGTTTATGGAAAACAATTATAGGATACGTTGTATTATTTTACTTTTTAACAAGAGCGATGCACGGGTATTTCAATTTTTATCCAAACTAAACATTTAAAATGTAATTTAACAAAAAACCTGAATTGCCAAGATTGACATTGACAGGGGTAACATCTTCTAAAAATGTAGATGCTTTATCTTACAGAGTCAATAATGGCATGAGGAATATGGCTTTTTTTATTCTGTGAGCTTCCTCGTGGCAATGACCAACAAGTCCCGCATTGATAGATCAATCAAACTTTATTGCTTTGTGTCTCCTAGTAACTCACAAATACCACGTAGAGCGGGACTTCTGACGCTAAGCTGTGTACATTGCAGATATATATTTTTCTGAGTATGAGAAAATAAAACCAACTGCTCAATAAATGCAATCTTCAAAAATGATAAGTTCTTAAGCTTATTAAACCCATTTTGATTTGCAATGAAAGGCATATTTTTTTTAATTAAACGTATTACAAAAACAGAAGATAATATATGTGTGGGTGTTTAAACAATGTTTATCATTGGTGTTGTGAATTAACATTCACTGTGGTACACACAGCTGTGATAGAAATGTATTATGAAGTAAAATCTTACGTAAATTAAAAATGTTACATTCTTTATTGTCAATGTCGTATATAATTTATGTTTGTTCCCTGATTGTGTTCCTTTTTCTGTCTCTCGGTGTAATTCCAACTGTGTACTTATCCACACTTATTTGTGCCCTTTTCATCTTTTGTTCTATTTTCTTTGGAAGTATCCCCATGTGTTTGACCTATACATCACAGCTAGCAGTACGCACTGATTGTACACTTTACATTAATAAAAGTAAAAAGGCTTGCTCAGGACACTTGATGATTAATGGATGAGACTGGTGACAGAATGGCTGCGAAAATGAGAGACCGTTTCCAAGAAGATTACCATCGTGGAAATGGAGTGATAAGATTAGTTAATGTTCAAGAGTCCAATGGATGGTAACAGAAGAACTGAACTGTAAGGTATGGCAACGGCATGGTAACATCTTCCTTCTGATATTAGAAGCCACTGGAGCTATGCACTTTTAAATCTAGAATGAACATAACTTCTTTAGAACTGCTTTTTGTATTTAGTTTGTTGTCCTTCCCCCCGCACATCCGATTATCACGTTTGGCTATGTACGGTGTAAAAAAAGTTTGACATACAAACATGGGGAGTCCTTCGTCCGGTTGTGGATGGGACAATAGCTAATGATGAATGTTACATTTCGAGTTAAAATAATACATTGTTAAAATAAAAACATTGATCTTGTGCATCAGTCTGCAACCCATGCGAAATGGAACAATTTCAAAGAATGTATTATTATTATTATTTTGGCTATGATTGAATGTTCAGTAGGAAAAAAATCTGACTTGGGGGGTTACAAGAGTTGAGTTTTCAGGTAAAGTCACTAAGCAATGCTTCACACGAGTACATTTACAGTCTATTCTTATAACGCAACAAAAATAGAAAAAAAATAAACAGGTACACGTTGCCTGGAGCTCTGGATTATAGCATAGCAGGCAGCCTCCACCTTATAGCACTGACAAGGACAAATGTTCGCAACACACCACGATGCCTGTGGTTTATGGTTTTACGTGCGTACCGGCTAAGGTTGATTCTACATGCATTTCTCTCAGGTGAGTTGAATGCCCTTTTTTCTTGCTAATTCATTTATCTATATTTGCCTCGCTACATAAGGGGGGGGGGGAATCAGTGGAAGAAGCGGTTAACACACCACGCGTGAACCAAGCGACCTGACTTTGATTCCCAAGAACAGCAAACATCAGTGGTGAGTAAGAACCGAACCATCGCTTGGCCACATCTCTAACAACTAATCCGCGCACACCAGCGTGGCCTAATGTCAAAGGCAGAGTGACGCCTTCATTCAGCAGTTGATGAATAAAGGGGATGTGAATTTTAATGAGCATTTATGTTTATGCATTTTTAACTTACTATGTAGGAACGAGAACACAAAAGGATATGCTGATGGTGCGGGTGATAGAAGTAATGTGAACAGAGACAGAAAAAAGGAAATTCATTTTTTGGTAGCACTGAAAGTCATTTTTATGTCACCTAAGCCCTGGCAGTAAACACTTTAGAAGTGATGGTTTTCTATCAATAGGTACTATTTTCAACTGTGATTCGTGATAATATGATGCTCCCTTGGAAACCCTTTTTGCGTGTGAGAAGATCGAAGCGTGCAGTGCCACTCTGAGCTACCTACCAGCCTTTGATCCCAGGTCCACCGTCCTCCTGGAATGCCAGCACCCCCATCTCCCAGGGATGTGTAAGCCTGCATTCCGCCGTGTCACGCAATCACATCGTCTGCAGTCACGCGCACGCTCTACATCTGTGTTTCTCAGTCTGTCGGTATCCTTTCACCAGCAGACCAAACACACCTATCGCGAGACACATTTGGCGATGCTACATTGGCAGTGGCGCTCATGTAGAGTTTACAAAAAAACTCAAAACATTCGTCAATAACACCGTGGCATTATAAGGAAAATATATAACAGGCAAAACCTCTGGCAATGCCCCTCCTTCATAGCACATAAATTATGTGCTATTTTACGTGCTTATGACAAAGGACCATTACCCGAAACGTCACCTATTACATAGTTTTTTGTTTTAATTTTAAGGCAATGCTACTGATGAAGGTGTTGAGCTTTTGATTTATTTGGACGTGTGGAACATTGCCTCTTTTGTAACACCGACGTGGATCCTCAACTCCGGCCCTCGCGAGTCACCCTGGAAGCCCAACCTCGCTCATCCCTTCCTCCCCCCACCTTGCCCCCCCCCCCCCGCAGTGTTGCTTCACTTGCATACGAGTAGAAAAATTACGAACAACGAAAAGTTGGGAGTGTGGCCAGAGGAAGATTGAAGTTGAGCAATACCTGCTTGGAGACGGAACATGCACGGATGCATTGCCACGTGGTCTCCGTGTACAACAACCGTCTAGCTATATGCCTCCGTGGCATTTTTTTTTATTACACAACTCATGCGATCAGAAAAATTTGAGAGAATAGTAGTTTTCCCTGTGGGATTGTCAATGTTAACAATTAATCCTTTCCGGAAATGGTACGTAATTTTGAAGTGTATTTTAGTCAGTATTTTAAACTTATCCAATTTAGTTTTACTGACATTTTGCTCCTAGACATATAAAAATGCAGTTTAACCAAAGTACGTTGAGAAAATGTCATGCAAATGCAACTGAAATTTTATTTCAATATCTTATAATAAATAAAAACTCAACATTACCAATTTAAATCAGTAAAATTACCACAATTAGTTACTTTATTTCTACAGCATAGCACATGGTAGCTATATATCCTTAATTCTAGATCATCTGGTATTTGGTGAAATCTTGAATTCGCAAGACGGTATCACTTGGCATATGTAGACTGCAGTGGATAACCACTAATTGGCATGCAGTTTAGTCCCCACACTTGACCAAGAATAAGTAATGTGCATCGTGATGTTTGTGTAGTACCTACCATGGGTATTACCAGTCAGCCGTGTCCTCATCAACTACCTCCCAAATCGACAAACTGAAGATTAAACAAAGAAAAACAAACAAAAAATACGTCAATGAAGGCATCAATGTACCTCATCATTCTAGAAATTCACATTGAAACCAACAAATTGTCATGCTGCATTATCATGCGCTCACAACGTATGCATTTAAAAATATTAAAAACAAAGATTTAAGGTGGCTTTCAGATATTTTTATGGGTTGTATTCACTGAGATATATTTAGCACGAAGTCCGATGTTCCCCTCCATGTGCTGGGAGCTTCATCAGGAAATGGATTGGAAGCTACCAATACGTGGACCGTGCTGGTAGCTTCGCGTGGAGCAACCCGAAAACACAGCGGAGAGCCATCCAGCAGAACCACATATACCTACATGGTAGTAATATTCATGGTTATTTATCACATGTACTGAAAATTTACTGTATATAAAATATAATATATTGATAAATTGTGATGAATTGTTATATATATGTATTTACAGAAAAAATGCCAGTGCTTTCGATGCCTGCAACGCTTACTTCCCTAATGGTGCTATCTCATTCTATTTGTCTAGAGCAGAACCCAATAACTCAAACGGCAGCTCATTCTGCCCCTTTAAACATCTCCCTCGCCACTGAGCCGAAAAGAGCAGAGATCTCATCACAGACGCGCTCATGTAAAGCAACCGAATAACGGGAGTTGCTGGTTAATTCAATTTATGGACGACGCAGAAGAGAGAGAAAATGATGCACACAAAGACCCCAAAACTTTCCAACCCTCCTAGCTCAGTCGATGAAGGCCGTCTTGTTGCCGGATTTTGTAGTCTCCTGACAATGTCACTTCGTCTGTATGAAGAAAATCAATGTGTTCTTCTCCTGCTTGAATAAGTTATGCACTCGCCCCTGCTACTCTGCATTCATTTTTGCAAAGCCCTCCTTCTCCCTCTCACGTTATTTGCCACGCCATTTTGTAATTCGGCGAGACAGGATAAGTATATTAGGGATAATGCACCTTGCCTGAGCTAAAGTGGGGCTGGCAGCTGAAAGGTTACTCGAAGGATCAATACCGCTGCTGTGACAAGACTCTCATGTGCATCCATACCCTTGCGTCTTCCCGTGCAATTAAAGGCGCTCACATACACGAGACACTCAGCCTGTAGATGGTCAACCAGTTTGCGAATGTACGCTATTTCTTTTCAGGCGTGCTTTGCTGGGAGGAATGATTAAAGAAGGTAACTTACAATACGAGAAATATAATTGAAAAGTGATTCGTTTTAACTGCTTATAAAGTCTGAAAAGATGTCGATAATCCGTAAATTAATATTCAGCTCGATGTTATGACAGTAATAGACATTTCAGCCACTTAGCATTATGTCCAATAGATGTATTTATTGTCTGGGTACAGCATAGAAAACTATTCTAATTACCACTATTTAAAACAAAGGCAGTTTTAAATATTGTTGATTAACATACGTTATATACTTTATATAATGACTGCGTAGAGGTTAAAATGTTGTCCTATTTAGTTATTTTAAGCAGTTGTCTTTTTATCATATCTCGTGGTTTATTTGAATCAAACATTTCGTCAGTGGAGAAAAAAATCACAAAAAGATCATTTTCATTTCTAATGTAGTGACATCGTGGACGTCACTGTGTAATGCCGGCCCTAGAGAGGCACGGCGTGCGATGTATTGACATCCCGGACCCCCAGTATATGTGGGTGTAGTTCCGGCCCTGGAGGGGCTCGGTGAGCGCTGATGGATAGCGCTGAGTGGCACCACGCTCGGCGTGCAGTGCCGAACCCTACAGGATGGGGTGAGAGAGTGTCAGCCATGGAATGGGGTTACTATAGGCCGTGGCACTCTGGTTGACCCCGGAGGACACGTGACTGGTAAAGTCTACACAGGGGCCCCCAAGTGGGGGCTAAGGGTGGTCACGTGCCGGGGGGGGGGGGATCCTGCTAGAGGATTCGAGAAGGTAGTCGTTGCCAAGGGCGGAGTCAGCCACGACCAGTGAGGATATAAGCCGGGTCCCCAGAGGGACCGGGGTTCAGCGTTGTTGTTGTCATCCTGAAGAATCTACATTCGACGTCCAAGAAGAGTGGTCCATCACCATAGGTTGTTACCCCTTTGTGTTGGTATGAATAAATGTGTTGCCTCCAAAGAGTGCATCTGCGACTTAGTTGAACTCACTACAACTGGTGTCAGAAATGGCCAAACGCTAATTTACTTAGCTAGCCATTTAGACTATGTCTACGCGACGCAGACTACGTACCAGGACATCGGACGACGAAGAGGAAGATCTCATCCCTCAAACAACCCTGGGGATGGCGACCCTGGAGGATGGAGGCGAAACGCTGTCAGCGGAGCAGAGCACCGACCAGGCACGAGACAGCTCACTGCCGGCGGGGAGGGAGCTCCAGATAGCACACGCCCGCCTCGCAGAGCTCCTCCAAGCCACGGCATCCATCCTCGCGGAGCTCCACCCCGCGAAGCCAGCGATGGAAAAGGGAGCAACGGAGCCGCGTAGGGACGATGTTCCCGCCGCCATTTCCCGGATATTATTTCACCGTCCACCAGCTTGTGGGGAGACCCAATTGTACTCGTTAAAAAGCAGGATGGTAGCTTGCGCTTTTGTGGACTTCCGCACGCTTAATAAGATATCTGTTGCTGATACGTACCCTCTACCTCGAATGGACGACTCACTCGATGCTCTAGCAGGAGCATGGTTATTTTCCACTCTTGATCTCCTATCCGGGTTTTGGCAGTTGCCGCTAGACGAAGTCTTTAAGCCCAAAACAGCCTTTCGTACACCACAAGGCTTGTTCGAATTCAATCGGCTTCCGATTTGCCTTCATTCCGTGCCGGCTACGTTCCAACGATTAATGGAACTGGTTCTGACTGGTCTCCAGTGGGACTCGTGCTTGATATATCTCGATGCTGTTATCGTTTTTAGCCGTACATTTGACAAACACCTGGAACGGCTACGCGCTGTCTTTCTAAAAATGCGTGCGGCCAACCTGAAATTTAAACCACAGAAATGTCACCTCCAGAAATCGGTTCGGTATCTTGGCCAAATAGTAAGTGAATCGGATATTGCGACTGACCCAGACAAAACCGCGTGTGTTTGAATTTGGCCGACCCCCACGTCGGTGGGGGAGGTGCGCAGTTTCATAGGATTCGCGTCCGATTACCACTGTTTTGTCACCAGGTTCGCTACCATCGCTAAACCTCTCCACGCCTTGATGGCAAAGGGTCATAAATTCCAATGGGCGGAGGAGGAGGAGACCACATTTGTTGCGCTCCGGGATGGCTTGGTGAACGCCCGCCCCCTCGGCTACCCCAACTTTTCCTTGCCGTTCATCCTTGATACAGACGCTAGTAACACCGGAATTGGAGCTGTTCTGTCTCAAGTTGTCAATGGCGTCGAGAGTGTTTTTACATATGGTAGCAGAGTGCTGTCTCCGGCCGAACAAAAGTACTGTGTCACACGCCGGGAACTGTTAGCTATTGTGGATTTTGTGCAACAGTATCGCCTCTATTTGTATGGTAGACGCTTTGAGGTGCGCTCTGACCATGCAGCGCTACAGTACACGCTGCGTGTTGAACAGCCGTCTGGCCAACTTTCACGCTAGTTGGAGGTCCTCCAGGACTACTCTTTTGATGTTACCTATCTCAAAGGCTCCCGACACACGAACGCTGATGCCCTGTCGCGATTACCAACGAGTGGTGGGTGCGCGTGTTTTTCGGGCTCCGGGCACTGTAAGCCGCCCAACGAGCACTCGACCCCTCCCCTTGCGGCGTCGGCCGAGGTTGTAACATCTGAGGTGGCCGAGGGTCCGGTGGCGCGTTACGCCGTCATTGGGTTGGACTAGGAAGAATGGGGGTGCCTCCAGGATAAGGACGTTTACCTGCTTAAATTGCGACGCCGTGGCAGAGAGACTGTTGGGGGTGGGGATCAACGAGGTGTCACCTCTGTCATTCTTCAGGGCAGATTGCTCATGCATTAAGACGGAGGGTTGCGCCGTTATAACATTGTTGTGCCCAATGCCCTTCGGGGTAAGGTCATTTGGGCAGTACACGAGCGCCTGTTGCACCTGGGTGTGCATAAGACGTTGGCCACACTTAAGTTGGACTTCTTTTGGCCTGGCGTGGCTGAGGATGTCGCTAATTTGTTGAAGGGGTGTGTGCAGTGCGCGCGGCGAAAGCCACTGGCGAACCCCTGTTGTCCACCGTTGCAATCGATTCAGGTTTCCCGCATAAATGAACTTGTTGCTCTGGACATCCTTGGTCCATTTTCCACTACCCCTCGTGGGAATAAGCATTTGCTAGTGGGAGTTGAGTATTTTTCACGATGGCCTGTGGCCTGGCCGCTCCCCAGCCAGTCGGCGGTGACGATCACTCAATGGCTATACGATGGACAAGGGTGCTCCCGAACGTCTTCTGATCGATCAGGGCATACATTTTTCTTCTAAATTGTTGTGCGAGGTGTGTGATTTGTTGGGAACAAAGAAAGTACGCATGTCACCGTACCACCTGCAGACGGATGGCATGGTTGAGCGGCTGCACAGGACTCTGACCTCCATGTTGAGCCATCAGGTCAGCGAGTCCCAACTCCACTGGGATTTGCATATTCCCAGAGTCCTATCTGCATATAGGATGGCGCCTCACGCATCCACCGGCTCTTCACCGTTTTTTTTAATTTACGGAAGAGAATACGACCCTCCGATTGATGTTCAGTTATGCGCCCAACAAGGTTATATCTAAAATTTCTGACTCCGTGCGCTTTTCCCTTCAAAAGCTTTCCGAAGCGCGGGAAGCTTCCATGGTAAATTCCAATTCGCGCCAATTGGCAAGGGGTTTCCATGCTTTTTCACATGAGTGGGCGCCTGGGCACAGAGCCTGCTTGGACTGTCCACAGGTACTGGTGGGTATGTCGCCAAAATGGTTCAAACCCTAAAGAGGGCCGGTTGATGTGATTCGGGTCGTTTGACCACAGTGTGTCCAGATCCGCTTGGGATGGAGTTGGTTTGTACATCCATCACGCCTCAAGCCTTTCATCGCTCCGCGTGAGTTCGTTCCATCTCCACACTGCAGGGGCCGAGTGTCAAATGTGTCCAACGAGCTGAGGTGTGTGCCCTCAGGGGAGTCGTGTGATCCTGTCCTCAGGTGCCGCGCGCCTGACGCCCACCGAGTCGCCGCCTGCGCCGTCTCCACTGAATTCTGGAGAAGAGAACCCATCAACCCGGCCAACTGCTCTTCGTGAGGAGCCGGGTTCGACGGGACGTTTGCATATTCCCCTCGGGACCTCCAGGGAGAGCGAGCCCACCTCCCCTGGGGGCCCAGCCAGAAGGACTCGATCAAAAACTCTTCGGTTTTCGTAATCCCCATGCACACACACTCCCACACCGTCAGTTGGTTGTCACACTCGGCAGGCCGTATAGGTTATTGGCTGAACCTAGCCTTTATTGTGCGTGTGGATATTGTTACATGGTGAGGGTGGGAGATGTTGGTGAAGGAGGGGATTCCGAGCGTTCGCGTTACTGCATTTTTTTCTCTCTCGTGTTTGGGTATTTGTTATTGTTGAGGCATACATAGCGTTTTAGTCACTTTTTACTCACTTTTTATCACCTTATTCACTTGGTTCGTTGACAGGCGGGACGGCTGAGTGCTATGAAGGGGGGGGGGGGGGGTTGATGTAGTGACATCGCGGACGCCACTGTGTAATGCCGGCCCTAGAGAGGCACGGCGTGCGATGTATTGACATTG
Source organism: Lampetra fluviatilis (assembly GCF_964198595.1). NCBI lineage: Eukaryota > Metazoa > Chordata > Hyperoartia > Petromyzontiformes > Petromyzontidae > Lampetra > Lampetra fluviatilis. The sequence goes on along the minus strand of NC_136284.1, from coordinate 5,495,227 downwards.
CGGACACCCCGTATATGTGGGTGTAGTACCGGCCCTGGAAGGGCTCGATCAGCGCTGATGGATAGCGCTGAGTGGCACCACGCTCGCCGTGCAGTGCCGACCCCTATTGGATGGGGTGTGAGAGTGTCAGCCATGGAATGGGGTTACTATAGGCCGTGGCACTCTGGTTGACCCCGGAGGACACGTGACTGGTAAAGTCTACACAGGGGCCCCCAAGTGGGGGATAAGGGTGGTCTCGTGTCGTGGACCTGGACCCAAGCTCGGGTCCTGTCCGTTGTAGCTACTCCCAGTGTAATTAGTGTAGTTAGCCGGGTGGTCCACCACCATAGGTTGTTATCTGGTGAAGGGGCAATTACCCGTTTGTGTTGGTATCAATAAATGTGTTGCCTCCAAAGAGTGCGACTCAGTTGAACTCACTACACTAACACTAATGTAGAGGAGCCAAGGATGACATAACGTCACGGGTTACATAAGGGGCTTTCGGAAAGCACTATCGGGAACATGGTCAGGGCCGAGCTGGGGTATGGAGCCGCCCAAGGGGTTCTCAATGGGGACCCCGTGACGGGGCGTGGTCGTCGTTGGGAGCCAGGGTAAGGGTCTCTCTCCTCGTCGCGGAGCGGTATTGGCTGCTCCCCATTCCGGGCAGATGAGTGAGAGAGCCAAAGGAATAGCCGAGGGTAGGGTCCAAATAGTATTCAGTGTCCGAGTGAAGGACCGAGATCGAGTGCACCTACACTGGTGTGAGTGTAGGATGCCGAGTGTGAGAGTTTTAATAAAGGGCAATAGCCCTTATAGTATTCCTCGTCTCCGTGAGGTTGGACTGCACAACACTAATAACCCAGCTTATGTGCTGAGGTAATTTTCAAGAGTTTACGAGTTACGTATTGCAGCAATATATGTGGCAATATATAAATAGTAACATGTATGTGATGCTAAATATATTTGTGGCCATACATAATGCCACAAAAATGGCATTATTTTAACATTTGTTTTACGAAAATGAAGACTGATAGAAAACTCAAAAAGGTGCTCTACATTAAAATGCCACCCAATTTAGCTGCCCATATCGGAAGGTTACTCAGTATTGGGCCTCGAGGCAGACGATGAAGGCGATGGTAATCTCTAAGGTTAGCCAGTGAGGATTAAAGAAAATACATTCAACTCTATTAATACGAGCGGAGAAGCCACAATATTCTTGTATCAGCACATCAACTCCAGAATTCCCACAGAATAGACTGTGGCAGAAACGCGGTTGTTAAATCCACGACGACACCCTACTTTAATGCTGGTCTGGTTGACGATGGTCGTGGTGGGGTGAGGATAGCGGCGGGGTGGGGGGGGCAGGGGAATAAAGAGAAGAAAAAAATACTCGCCAGGAGGGAGCAGCCCACATGTCACACAACAGCCGGCAGAACTTGCCCACGGGGCCCGAGCGGATCAAACGGCCCATGGACCACATGCAGTGTGGCATGTGATAATCTATGAAAATGTTAATCGATAGAAATAGTTTAAGCTGTCGTGAAATGCGTCCTTGAAAGTCAATAACAATTTCACTCCCAACAATGTCCCATGCCATTAGGACCTTATTTATACAGCACTTAAAGACCCGACAAATGCACATAATAGCTGCCCTTGCTAAACTACAGGGATCTATTGTGCTTGTGTCTGTAAACACTTTTGTTGTTGCTTTTTGAACAATAAGTGGTGCTAGATACATTCTTCTGTTGAATTTGGGCTCTTGTGTGTAAAATACACATGCTACTGCCAGCCTTTTGCACACCTTTGTGAATACCATAAAAAAGCTGCAGATAAAGGGCAAGAAACGTTTGATGAGCGTGACGATGTTTCTCACCGATGTCTCTTAATGTTTAAAAGAAATGCCTTATGTTTTCTTAAATGTAGCTCGTCAATTGAGTCTGTTCATGTGGGAACAGCTGGTGGAGTCCTGCTCATCGTTTTTATTTTGTGCAATTAACTTGTGCCACAGCTGCACCAACAATATGAGCCATTGACAAATTCAGCATATTGGTACATTAACATATAAATATCACATTGAAGTACCGTATTACTCTGCATCAGTCGGTGTTGAATTTTTGCAAGACGTTCACAAGAATGTTTGACCTTGACATTCGCTCACGATAACCTACTCTTCAAAACTGCAGTATGCAATGTTTAATGTGAGCAGTTAATCGTGACAAAATATAAAGACAGCATGCATCCGGTGATTGGGATGGACAGAGGGTGAATCGAGTGAAATTGTAGGCGATTATGGGCCATTAAATTTAACATTATCAGACACGAGAATGACAGACGTGATATAACACAATCGCGTACTAATATCTTGTAGATACTATATGTGATCTATAAAGCTTCCCGTTCAACACCTTTTACTGAATCTCCACTGTACCTTTATTCACCTATATTTATGTAGTGTTAACTGATTTTATAGGAGAGGTGGAAATATGCCAGTGTGGATAATCCAGCTTCACAAGTGCTGTCCATGGTCCCATCTACTTTTTTTCAACTGCAAAGCCATTGTAAATGCTGTCAGATATTTGTCAGTTCTCCAACAAAGGATATGACATACACAGTAGTAATTACTCTGTATCTAAACAAAATTTCACGTCTTTCATGTAAGGTCATTACAAGAAGGGACACTTAATACATAGGTAAATGTTCTTTCATATAGCTGACGTACATGCAGTGTAACAACAACTACAATGTTTGGCTTGACCACCTGGATGTTAAATAAGTAAGTATTATATTTCGATTTAAAGATTTCGTGACTGCAGGGATTCATCTTCTTGGTTCTTTCGGTAAAGTCACGTAGAAGGGAAATAATAAAATAATAAAAATAAAACATAACAAAATAATATAATAAAAATATAATATAATGAAATAATAGAATAAAATAATAAATGTTTATATTACTATAATGCTTTATTTTTATTATTTTATTATTTCCCTTCTACGTGACTTTACCGAAAGAACCAAGAAGAAGTAAGTATTACTAACGGACACTACCTTGAACAAAAATAATAATAAACAAAAACACACATTTGAGGTTTCTTTACATCATTATCTTATGTTAAATGACGCAGACACTACTAAATATCTGAATCACATCTCCATGTTAATTACACGTTCTTGTTCAGCGTAACATCAAATGGCCATACACAGCATTCATACGTAGCAGACAATAGATGGACAGTTAACGGCTTTTCACTCGGATAACAACATTTGGTCAGCGTTTGTGCCCTTGACAGCCAACAACTTCGACAATGTTTGAGATGTACTTTTTAAATATTTCTTGAAAAAAGGGAGAAAAAGAATGTCAGTCGGCTGTATAATTGATTCCGTAAATCATATTGCTTTTATATAGTGTTCCGAGCAATGGTCAGCACCCTAGCATCCATCAGACGTACAGTGATGACCATGCCAGCCAATAGCGGCCCCCTTCTTAGCATTGTCATGGCAACGGATGATATAAAATCTCAGGCGTCAGTCCCTCTTTGGCCCACCTTTGACCTGATGTGGCACCAAAACCCTGCACCCCTCACGCATGGCTCGGCCAGCACTGTATTAGGTCACAGATTACTAAAGCAATGTTAGATTGAAGGCAATGCCTTTTGAGATCCCACTCTGAGCTAAATCAACCAGAGAAGCATACATTTTTTAAATTGTATTCTGATAGTTACAAAAAAACAGATAGAATGGGCGATAATAAGAGTAATGTTTCGTAAGTAAATGGGAATACATATGCATCCATAATCAAGTTCTACAACATACACACACAGTGGTTAAATATGTATTATCATACACAATATTCCATAGGTTTATGTAAGATATTGGTGTACATATGTTTGGGTTAGTGGTGCAGTGGTTAACGCACTGCACTATGAACCCGCTGACTTGAATTTTATTTACAACCATGGCAAACATCAACACATTCTTCTCCAGATAGAGGCTAACTTTGGTGGCGAATATGTGAACCAGTTGTGGCCTCCCAATGATACCCTTCAAGCCACAATAGCCAAGGCAGATGAATTGTGGTCAAACACCCCGAAAACTGACATAATGTGGGGAGGCCGTCATCCAGCAGTGGATTGACAAATGGCTGTACAAATATATATTTGAGAGTGTATGAGTGTTTGGGTAATTCATTCTGAAGTAAGAAAAAACCGTCTTTCCATGCAGGTAAACTTAAAATTATGTGGATAAATGATTCTTTGTTATGAAATTACAAAAGAATCGTTCTAAATACACCTGACTTCGACTTAGTGGAAACTTCTTTCAGAGCATGCTCTGAAAGAAGAGTAAAGTTTCAGAAATAAAAACTGATATCAAAGCATGATGGCACCAGACAAACATTGAACGAGCTCACAAATAGATCACCACCAATCTCTAAAAGTATTTATACCGGCAAAGATCAGAATGAGTTTTTGCAAAACAAATGCGAAACAAGAACACGCTCGCCTGAGACCTTTCTGGGCAACAATATCGAATGTACTATAACCCGAGTGCGCAATGGGCATTGTCGAATTATTTAAATCGTCACAGAGATGGCACCAGCACAGACCCACGACAAAATTGAGTGGAACGAACCCGGCTGATGAGAGCTTGCTATGATCCCATCTGACAGCCATGCCTCCTTTGATTTGTTTCCTTGCTTGTAACTGTGACCCCCTACCTGCACTGATCGTATTAATCAACAGCAAACCCCAAGACAAAATCAGAGCAAAGAAGAAGGGCCAAAGCCATTTCTTCACATTTGCTGACCTTTCGAGAAGTTAATCTATTACGCAGCCACCACACTCCTTCACGGGCTAACTTTACCTTTTAGATATTACGATGGCCATTTTCAAAAGCGTAAAATAAGCAATTTGAACAGAAAGCACTGTAGAAGTATTTTCTTGGTTTGTTCTGGAAAATGTATATTGACTCTGATCAAGGTAATTATATTATTTATAGCACGTGAGTGGCCATCTGCTTGCCACTATATGAACAATAAATGGACTGTTGCTATATTATCTGTTACATATTACAGATCAGTCATGTATTGTATCCACTATATTACTGTGTCCATTATATGACTTAGTAAAAAAAAATAGGTCATCGTAGCAAATGCATGTAAAATGTTGTATTATAATGATGAAATAGTATAACTTTCTTGATTATAGAATGATTTATAAAATGCTGAACTGACTTTTGAAGAAATTATTCATTATATTGTGATTATGTTTGTTCCGTTTCGGAATAGAATGTCATCTTTCGGCAGTTTCAGTCCGTGATCTGATGACGCTAAAGGGTACGTGGGAGTATAAATTATGAATCATCTAATAGGAAATACAACACGGGCTCTCGTGCCAGACCAAGGACAATCTACTGGACACACTTTTCCAAACTAATTACTTTGCTAACACAACATGAGACACACATTCACCGGAATTACAAACTACATGATACTTGGCATTTGTTTTGCACTGCATTTCTTAAAACAAATAAAACCAATTGTACGACTCTTAAACACAGATTTACTTAAAGATCAAAACTTAACAGTATTCCCTATTAACAGAGCTTATGATACATATATTTTCATAACCTCTGTGACAAGTCAGTACACATGAGCCAATTGAGGTATTGAATAATGCTATAAGTTACACGAAATCAAAATATAGTGCAACATATGTGGTCTTATTTGCTAACACTTAATTAACAAATAAAACATTTCAAAGTGTGTGTATATATGCATCAGTTAATACTGTTCACACATTCAAGTGGTTCGGTAATACAATTAATGTGTATAAAGAGGTTACGGAATTTCAAATCATGGCAAACGACCTTTAGTTATGCTTAGGGTCATCATTAGTTGTGTTTATTAAACCCGAATGAACCTGCATTGTTATTTTGAACGAGGTTCCTGTAGTATTCCTGTAAAAGCAGAGCCTTGCACCTTAACACCGAATGCCTTCGAGTGTCCAAGAGATTCCTGCTGAAATAAAAGCAATGTACCTAACACCATCATTTTTAATATCAACTGTTTTGCAAATGTGTTTTTTATATACCATATGCTTTTCCTGAAAAAAACTGTAATTATGTGGATTGCTGTAATGAGTAAATGGAATATTTAACCTAAATATTTTGTTTAAGTCACAATAAAATAATTAGTTCCACATATGAAATTACTTAAAACACTAACTATGTTTTGTAATGCAAATACGGTCGTGTATTTTTTTAGGCATTGCAACATTGCGTAACACATATATTTAAAGATGGGCAGCAGTGGATATTGAATATTGGAATGGCATTTTCCTCTCACCTAGAACAACGAAAAAAACGAGTAACGTTCGGGCAAAAGGTGGGTTCATACATAACCACATCTAACCATCGCCAACGCTGCCTCCGATTATAATTTTCTTGTTGTTGTTGTTACTTGCAGGAACAAAATGGCGATCATGTTGTTTGTGTGGCCCCATTGGTGGTGGTGTGATCAACGGTTGGCGCCTATGGCTGCAATCGTCGTGCCCATCGGCCAAGAAGTGCGGTTAGCTCCTGGTGTGACACACATACATACACACACGCGCGCACCTCTAGAGAGCCGCCACGGTTTTAGCGCCTCGGTGGAACTGATCCGTGCACCTATGCGGGAACTGAACAGGTAAGTGTGGCTCGCCTGCTGGATGTGAAGCACTCTTAAATGCGGTGAGACAACCTCCGTTAACTTGGATTTGTCGTCAATTCAATAAGCACCTTACTGCTTCTCGACTCTCAAAAGTATATTAATAGTAATCACTAATTTTTCATCAACCCGCAGTGACCGGCACGGTGAAGTGATCAAAATAACCCCAATGACCAGCACAATGTGGAGAGGCCTTCATCCTGCAGTGGATTGACAAAGGGTTGTAAATATTAGCAAAAAAAATTAAACATTGGACATGCCCATTTTGTTATATATTAATTAATAGCGTTATTATGATACGCAAATATTGCGCTTGTGAATTAAATCCAAGAGTTGTGTAAATTTCATAACCAGACCAAAACATTGCTATTAGCTCGAACTGAAAATTGATACAGAACCACGTGTTGTGATAAACACAATCTGTAGTAACAGAGTGGATAACGCGTCAGTAAAACATTTCTTAAATTGGTTTGGAAAACAAGTAGCATATTTAATTACCTCCATGACATGATTTGCATGGGAAGCAAGATTGGAAATTGTATATATACTTATAAAGAGTAGTAAAAAAATCACATTTGTCTATTTACGTAAGTAAATATGTGGATATACAGTCTACTATTCAAAACATTGTATCTGCAAGCATTTTATGAAAGCAGATATGCCTGTCATAGAATCGTTTCAAATCGAGCTATCCTCAGAATATGCGTGATACAAACTATAACAAATATTCAACTCTTGTTTTATATTAATATTATTTTATTATTTCCCTTCTACGTGACTTTACCGAAAGAACCAAGAATATAAATATTCAACTGTTTTAAATATTCTTCATACATATACAACGCCTGTAAGCACAATCTGTCAGGATTTACATTTTTGTAAGAGTTTTATATTCACATGTACTCGCATCGCAAATTTAAAAGATTCATTAAATTCAGCACCGGGGCTCGGGTAACTGCGTTTAAAATAAAAATAAAAGTCGCCCAAGCATAGCGTCGGGTTATTTAAACCAAGCAGAAGGGCAGTCGTGGATGTGCAGGTTAAGAGGGCAAGCAGCTCGTGGTTTAAAGGGAGAGAGAGGCGCCCCGCGCAGCTGGTCTGCTTTCTCACCAGTGCGCATCTGCAAAACTTGGGGATAAAATTAACGAACTTAATGGCAGCGCAGTCTCATGCAAAGGTAGACGAATTAACTGATTCGTGTATTTGTATATACGTAACAACATTCTGCGTAGGGTGCACAGACACCTGAACAACGTTGTTACTGCATGACATGCTGCGTATACACAAAATATATGACAACTAGGTAAATACGACAATTTAGCCGCAAAACGAACAATCTAAACTCACTTTTTTTCCTTAACTCCGAGGCGCCCCATTGCCAAAGAGACAATGCATCAAATGGATTTACGACGGGCAGAGGTATCGCACTGGTTCGCGCACCACTGCGTCGTGAACCCGGTACAGTCGTCCGAGTTCGATTCCCGGCCACGACAAACATCACACCAACAGGGGGCGAGTGACCTCTGAACCATTCCTGGGGCATCTCCGCTTCACTTTACGCGCATTGACCGGCGTGGTCGGTAGTGACCACGCAACTCGCATAAGGCGCACGGCGTGGGGAAGAGAGGCATTCGTCCAGAAGTTGATGTAACAAGAGGCTTAAACTGAGCGTTTGATTACCGTTTACACACAACTCTCTACGCTCAAAAGGAAAGACCGCGGAACCATGTGGCACGGTTATTCTATCGTTGCGAAAACAAAGTTGCTGGCATCACGAATATTTGGTTAATGGAAAAGCCGCGTAACGTCGATACCCCGCGGTCTGCTTGTATAACATCGCACCTCCTGGCTTTGACATTCCTCCTCGAAGACATCAGTGTAAAGCATCAACCGCATCAAAACATCAACAGGCCGATGTGCACATCTCCTTCACGAATAGAAACTGAAAGACAAGTCACAGTAGTGCGATTGTGGCCATGCAACCAAAAACGATGGACTATTTTATAAAGCGCTGCGCTCCTTCGACGGAGGAGGAATAGCTAAACTGTACGAACTCTCTCCTGATGCCCTCTCAACATTGACATTTAGCTCCTGAACATATTGCCACACACAATAATAGAATCGTTGATGAGACTTACGATCGCCGTGGCACATTCGTTGGGAAACGCGTGGAGTCCACGAAGCCAATTTCTCCGAAACGGTTCGCACAAGACAAATACAAAACGCAGCTCTCCCCCCCTCACCACCAAACTCAAATCCTGATCACCCTCCTCCTTCCACCCCATCTCTCTCTCACCCCTCCCCAAAAAAATCAATACACAACAAACCGCATTAATAATCACAACTCCTGGGGAAAATAAACCCCCCAAAAAACAAATTAGAGGACCGTCTTTTGACAGACTTTGAGCCATTGTAAAGTCATGCACAATGTTTATTAATGAGAGGGGTCGTGATTGCGTATAAATAATAATAGTAATAATGCGTGTTAGCCCAGTAAAGCAAAAAACCCATTAATTAAACATAAATATTAAATGCGAGCCTTTTACCATGCAGGTTAAAAGGTTGTGTGCTTTGATTAAACGGGAACACACGTCCAACACCGGTAAATAAATACATATTTAAACATTAGAACTGTTGTTATGAGCTGCGCCAAACTTACATAATAGAGTCCGATATTTATTACACGTTGAATGAGTTGCAAGAAAACGTGCTAAAAAGCGGGCGTGTTTCTTTAATTTAATATCGAGATTCATACTGTGTTTATAAAGTCTTCACGCTTTACCATACATTCACTTGTGCCCGTGCTTACATTGTATTGTAAAAGCAACAACAATTCATATTTGTTTGAAAACAAAACAACCTTCTTACATATATACACACACACACATTACCTTACCTGCATCCGTAAAGCTCGTCACGTAATGAAATTCATCATGGACATCGCACGAATAAGCCAGTTAATAAATGCATAGACACCTCTGCGTTTCTGTAGACGTGAAAAGCGGCCCTTAATCACGCTGGTGAAAGCAGACTCGATTTATATGCAATTGAAAACAAAAGAACCAACCCACCTAGCTACATACCTATTGCCGACCTGCATGCACATCTCATCCGCACGCTGAAAGTAATTTCAGCACCGTGGACAGCGCAGGAACAAGCCAGGAGTAATACAATGACATGGGGACCTCTTAATGATTGAACACGTGAAAGCGGCCCGTCTTAACAATTACAGTAATACAACTGCAACAATAAAACAATAACGGATCACACACACACACAATAAATAAAAGAAACATCTTCAAGAGAAGGCGATCAAACGTGATCTTCTTACCCGTCAATATTTCCCGGCGAGAGGCGTCCGGTGTGATGATGGTGTCGGTGTGAGCTGGGGGAAGGTTTCGTCTCCCAAATTGAGCCCCAAATCTGGCACGCGGTTGAGCCCCCGTCTCGATCAGCTGAGCGCAGGGGTAGGGGAATCACGGGCAGAGGGGGTATACTACCGCCGTCATCTCCAGCCTCACCCTGCACAGCCAAGACCAGCAGCAGCAGCCCCCCACCACCCCAACTCCACTAACACCCCCCCCCTTCTCTCTACCCTGTACCTGTTGCCTTGTCTATGCACAGCCCTTTCAATGTGAAGATGAAATACACATACGTGCACACATACATAGACAGTCATGCGTGTGTCTGTATCACTTGAGTGTGTACACTTTCTTGTTTGGTGGTATATATTATTTCTTAAATATTTAGAATTGTTGGGTTTATCACACCTCTCCGAACACCTCTCACTCACTCCTCTCCCTTAAGGCAGCAGCCGTGCGTTGTTTTGAGCCAGCATCACTCATCCCGTACCAGCGTGGCAATACTATCTGTAAAGCAATTTCTCTCAATGCCATGCGTTCTCATTATCATAATTTATGCTGTGCTAACTTGCGGCGCGGAGCCCCTCCCCCCACTACCGCCATAAATTATGTTAATGTTACACGCAATTTCCACGCCCAACGCTGCGCATTCCCTTAACTAATTAACATAAAATAGATCCGAGCAGACCACGCCCCCGACCTTCCCTTTTCCTCCCATCGCCTTCCGCGCATTGCGTAGCCGTGCGCCGAAAAGGCTGCGCGGACCGCCGCGGTCAGCTGACGAGGGCCGGAACTACTTTCTTCGCGAGGCACGTGACCGCGCGACATGGCCGACGTAAATAAGGTGCGGGGAGAGACGCGGGGCCGCGCGTCCAACGTGTTCCCCACTTGCCCTGTAACACTGTGACGGGGCACAGGACGCATGCCACCCTGCGTGTGTGTGTGTGCGCGCGCTTGTGTGTGTGTGCGTGTACACACAGCATTGCTGTTTGTTGCAAATAATGTCTGTACTGTGTGGTGAGTGCTGTACGTGACACGTACTGTTTGGGGACTACTGTACCTGGCACGTACTGTTGGGGGTACGTGTACTGTACGTGTACTGTGCTTGATACGTGTACTGTGCTTGATACGTGTACTGTACGTGGCACGTGTACTGTACGTGGCACGTGTACTGTACGTGGCACGCACTGTTTGGGGACTATACTGTACCTGGGACCCACTGTTTCGTGGTACGTGTACTGTACGTTGTACGTACTGTTTGGGGGCTATACTGTACCTGGGGCCTACTGTATGTGTACTGTACGTGGTACGTTACTGTTCCCCGCACAACTACTGTATTGTGTGTACAGTGCGCTCGTCATTGTGAATGCCTGTGCAGTATACACAGGAACTATACTGCGAGTACTGTGTGTGGTAGCATATCACAGTACTGTTGTACCTCCTGGTGAATGTGTACAGTCTTACACCACGTTCCCCGTTTTGATGCAATACGTAAAGTCCGGTGTTTTCTGAACACCGTGTACAGAATTCCCATGGGGAATACAGTACAGTAGTGTGTACATTCTATGCAGTACTCTACCCATGCAGAATATGTACTGGCACTGAACTGGGTGAATTGTTTGCGTGTGGAATGAACAATACAGTGCCTATGTGGATACATGTATTTTGTGTACATTGTGTCAATGGTTAATAAGTTCGGCGATACTCTTTCCACGCCTCCTGGGCGTACTTTCTTCTTTGGCTGCCAATGTTTTCGGTCAATTATCGACCGAGCGAGGTGCCCTGCCCGTTCTCACTTCCTCTTACATCTGCAACTTGGGTATTTCCTCTAATCCATGTCTTCCTCTTCCTGTATCTTCTGTAGACACGTGGTTAAGTTTGACAAACGCTCGCCCTCTTTATTCCTGCACAAATCAAGGCCTTAAAATATACAAAAATGATCCAATCCATTTATATAGAGAACAGTTAGTTAAACTTGAGATTTTGTAAAGAAAGTGACAATAAAAATACTCAGACATGGAGATGCACTCTCACCTTGGCTGAAAATGATAAAGCAATAAATGGAGAATGTATTTTACCATTTCATTACGCTGACGACATCGTCAATATAATAAACAGTGTAAATGCACTAGAATATGAAGACCTTATATATTTTTTAAAGGCCCGAAAATCTGAGCTCAAGATAAATATGAGCAAAATAAAAATAGTGTATGACACGTTAGCTGAGCAAAATGAAATAAATGCTGGAGGGATACAACCCGGAAACACGAGGGTCTACGTTAGAAGTGATAACGCGGGCGTACGAATCTATTATCCCACTCGATTCGTTTGTGATTAATGCTGCCGTCATCCAATAGTGGGTTTAAAAGGGGATGTGAAGAGTGAACATGTAATCGGCAACCCTTTCGTCTAGCGACACTTTTCGACGTGCATTTGGAGATTGCGATACAATGTGTTCCACGAAACGCCAAAGTTGACGTGAATGCTGTTGAATTGATTTATGAACATTTTTTTATTCAGTTTCATTTCAGTTCAGTTTCATTTATTTGGTAGAGCCCTGTGAGCCATTCGGCTCTCGAATCGGGTGCAACCGCAACAAACAAAAAACATGAACAAGAAAACATCTTAAAGTGACTGCACAAACAGAAAAAAATATTCAACCATCAAATAAGGATACTTAGACTGATGAAAATAAAAGCAAAAATCACGACAATCTGTGGGGTTTTTTCTGCTGTTATATCTTGAAAAACTTTGGCGGGTCACGCCATTTATACGCTTAAGCCAGGTTGTTTTATTTCTTCTACCTAACATTACTACATGCACTCTTCCAGATGTATATGAGCACCATTATATATTTTTCGCCCCCAATTAATTGCATCATATTTAGTTGCATGAACTATGTATGCTCCATCATACATGCAGTCGTGTTAACGTGTTAGTGTACTGTATGCATACAATCCTCTTGCATTGTACTGCATACACTATATTCCTGCACATGTGGGTTTGTGCTTCTGGTTGTAGTGGAGATCTTCTAGAATGTTTCGCATCGGATACATCTTAGTTTTGCTTATTTGAATTCTGTACAGTTTAGCGACAGCTGTGCAGAACATACAGGAGCAAGACTTGTCACTGTGGTGTAGGGTCATACCCTGATTGAGGTCTCACTCTTTAACGTCGTTTCGCAAATACGTCGTCACGTTATTAATACTACCTCCTGATTTGCGTCGCCTCAACCCACACGTCGCTGAGAGCCTCCGTCCTCTATCGTATCCGTCGCCTGAGCCATCGCCTCTATCTATCCTGTAATTTGGTTTGATTTACGTCGTTTCGATATTCGACACACGTTTCAGGAACCGCATCCCCGATGTAAAACGGGCTGTTATTATTATACCTTGATAGGAGATTACACAGTCCTTCTGTGTGTGAGTGCTGCACACTGATCTGCAATGCTAGTGGTGTATTGAGAGCCCAGGGAAGTTGGGATTATTGTTGACATGGGCTTGGTACTCATCGTATATGCGTGTGTGTTTGGTAGAGGTAGTCCTAGTCCTCTCTTAACCTCACACACATAGAGATATTCCATTGTTGGCCATGTCACTAGTGGGCGACGAAACGAATAAACGTCACAATCAATTCCCAAAACAAAGAACTTTCGTATAAGTTGTAACCACACCTGGTCTGTAAACAGCTGTGCGTTATAGCAAATGTGAACAATACAGCTGTTCGCTGTCAATGCATTGTTTCACATTTAAGTACTATTTTATATTGCCACAGACTAAATACAAGTGATACATTGTTTGAGGAAAGTTATTTGTAAATAGTTAATGAAATATAGACACCTATACAGTACATGCATTTTGTATAGTTGTAACAAGTAATGGTAATATAATGATTCAGTGTAAATAGTGTTTCCTAAAGTTTCGATGGCAAGTGCACATCCATTTTCAGGAGTATTTTCAAACATGTGCATGCCAGTGCTTTGTTTTCTATCATATTGTCAGTGTGTTTTATATTTTACAAATGTACGAACACAGCAGCTTTAAGCGTTATACTGCCACGATGTTGAGAACTGGTGTAATTAAATGCGCAACGTTAGAATTAAAAGCATGCTGTTTTAATAAATGTGTATATCCTTCCCAGGAAACCTTTAACACTGGCGACTCTGAGGATGACTCCGAGGTAAGTTGGTTATTATTTTCAGATTTACTTTTGATGTTGAAGCATGTTTCCGTTAATATTAAATATTATTTAGTGAAAGAGATTCCTCAGTTTTTGAAAAATCTTTTTAAATCTCCACCAAGGGTGGCTGGCCAGGGTATTATCCATGACTTCTGGTGTCCTCCAGTTATTGAAACAAATAACTGGAAAAGTAGAAAAATATTGTTATGTAATGCGTTTCGTTTACTGCGAGGAACACAAAGGGCTATGAAAGCGGTGAGATTTGTGACATTGATTGCCTTGGTGGAGCCCATGAAATGCCCTGTGATTTGAGCGAAGTGGATGCCGGATGATGATTTTTGGGGTCAAGAGCAGGAAAAGCTGAACATGACACCAATTTTGTCAAATCTGTGACTGCACTTAATGCAATCTAGAGGGATGAGAAAAGATTGCTTTCAAGCCAAGGTGCAGCAGTCAATGAGAGTGCAAGATAAATGTGATCAGTTAACAGCTTGTGCCAGCCCATAAGAGCTTGCCAGCAGTATAAGCTTAATAAATCTACCAAACATAACCTCAATGGTCTCGCGTATTATTTACCAACCGAATTCATTTAACTTAAAATAGTGCTTTCATTGTTGGTGTAATTTTCTTCAGTATGTTTTTTAGGTGTTTTTTTCATAGCAGTGTATACTGTAATTTTATCTGTCATTCTCTAAAGCTCTAGGATGAGAGTTTAGCACCGTGGACAGCAGTAAGAGTGTTCTCTGGTGATGGGATCATACAGTGACTTGACCACAGATTACAGGTCTTGGCAATGGTTGCAAAATAACAGTTGCTCTGGGAATAAAGATAGTAAGGTGCTTGTCTTTCTGATGCTTTACTATTAGGTTTTATTCTATATTTTCATTTAGTAGAACTTTCTAACATTAAAAGTAGTCTTTGTTTTGTAACAAACATTTAACTTGAGTTTTAATTGTGCACATTTTCTGAATTGCAGATCATCCTTGTAATTGACTGCTTAGTAATCCAATGCAGCAACACTCATTTTTAAATGCTATGTCGTTCTGAAAAAAATAGGAAGGTACAATATTTTGCAAAGAGTCAGATTAATTTCACTTTTGAAGACTTTAATTTGGCATTCTGTCATGCACCCTAATGCCTAAAGTAAACTTGTACAGAAAAACACATTTTGGTTTATGCAAATCTATTCGTGAGCACGAGATCTATTGGACTATATGCACAAAAGGACTAACAATGGTTTTAGCTGTATAGTCACTATGTAGCATATTGTATGTGCTCCCCATGAGAAGTAGACATTATTTTGGGAAAGCTTCACATGGAAAATACTTTTAACAGGAGCAAAGATAAAGTATGTCACTGGAGAAATGCTTTTAGAGCTGTAGGCCACAGTGCAGACAATAGGTCTTGCTGATGTGGTTTATACAATCACTAGAAATGAGAAGTATGCATATTCAGTTTTTTTGGAAATGTGTTCACTTCTCATGTTAAATCACCCATAATGCACTTGATCTCATCAGATCCTCAAGCTAAGGAGGATTTGGGTGGGAACAGGGCTTTGATCGGCCACAACCAATTATAATATAGGTGTTGTTGGCTAGATTTGAAGTTTTCATGACTGCAGTGATCCATGCTCTTTGGTTCTTTCGGTAAAGTCACGTAGGTAAAAAATAAATTAAATTAAATCACTATTTATTTCATTTTATACCTACGTGACTTTTTCCGAAAGAACCAAAGAGTGTGTTGTTGGCTGTCGTGGGGCTTTTTTGTCAGAAAAGTACGGTGTAGTAAAATGTGTTTTCTTGTCATCTTATTCTCCTGACATCTATGCCCCTGGCCTTCACCAACCCATGTTGACCTTCATGGTAAAATATGATCATATAACTCTACACAACCTGAACGGCATGGAGAGGCCCTCGTCCAGCAGTGTATTGACAAAAGTACTGTACCTGTACCTGTACCGTGCCTTTTGTTTTCCAGGAGGAGCTGGAGGAGCCCAAACTGAAGTATGAACGCTTGGGGAACGAGGTGACCGATATTTTGAAGCATGACGCAGCCAGCTGCATGGCGGTGCACGACAAGGTAGAGTGCTGAATGAGCGCGCGTGTCTGGGCGCGAATGCCTCTTCTCATGTGTGCACTGGGAATTCATTATTGGTGGAAAGCAATCTGTGTAAATAGTATATATATATAAATACATATTTTGAAATCCAAATTATAGCTGAAGAAATATGAAAATAATTTATACTTTGAGGTTGACATACATTTTCTGCATAAGGAAGTAAAGAATATATTTGAGAGTGATGTATTAAAAGTAAGTACAACTTAACCCATTACTTAGATGTTTTTATATACTGCAGTATTTTATATTCATAGATTATATTGTCATATAAATGTTATTGGTTAGCACATTTAAATGCGGCTTCAAAATCATTTTAAAATTAGGTCAGTGCTACTTTATAACATTGCAGTCTTATGACTTAATTATGGCCCCTTATGCATCAATTATATGTCCAGTATTCCCAGCAAAATAATACGTATAATGCAATTTATACAATTCTCATTGAAATAATATACATTTTATATTTATCAGTTGAAAAGCCATGTAATTGTGGCACCCTTGAGACCATATACATGTATCGAATTATCTACATTTATTGTGTATCGCTTTCTCTCATAATTTTGTTCCGTGTGCCTGTCTATCTTTCCATGTATCTGTTTACTTGTTTACTTATATATTTACGCTATGCGCCAGCAATCGCGGTGCCGAGCGGAGCGTTGAGGCGAGCGAAAGCAGTGGCGCGGCGCAGTGGGCCAGGCCAGGCATCAGGCCTCGGTGGAGCGGCCCCGTGTTTTATTAAACAGTATTGATTTTCTGTCCACCGAGAGTGAGGAGGGAGCGAAAGGGCCGCCGCCTTCCTGGGGAACAGTAATCATAAAAAATGGCGCCTCTCCGCCACACTGAATTTTTAATGACGTCTCTTTGTGGTGCATTTTGTAATTTTTTTTGGCTTTTATTTACAAATCTTTCGGTTGTGTTGTATTTATAAGCATCTGACATGTGTAGTCTCATTACTAAAATAATTCAAACCCAGAATGCCCTCTTTTTATTACAGATGCCTATATTCTGCTGTGTCCACAGTCAGAAATCAACACAGCTGTATATTGCAATATAAAACACAAGTCCTTCCAGCTTAAAGTTGCACTGGTTTAAAGTAATGGGTTTAATAAAAAATATATTTCATATGTTACTGGATTTAACCTTGTATATACAGTCCTGTGATATGTGTGTTTTTCCATTTTACTAATTTGGACTTTATAGATGAATAATGCCAAACAAATGAATTATAGATAGGTGTATATTTATTTGCTTAATATGTTAGCATGACCTCTTTGTTCGTAACAAGACAATATTTTGTGCATGTTGGCAGCTTCAGTTTTGTAACGGTGAATAAATTCACTTTCAGTTCGTGGCGTTGGGAACCCATTTTGGCAAAGTGTTTATTTTGGATGTCGATGGCAACAAAATCAGAGAGTTTTCATCTGTAAGTATCGTTTATATCTTGACACCACAGTCTATTGTCACGTATAATAGATTATATTTTGAAGTATTTTGCAGTGCCGCATGGTATGTATATATTCCATATATCTTAATCCTAAATCATTTTTAAAAATCGAACATTTTATATAGTTTTCCGTAAGTATATTGGGATGTATTTCTAAAAGAAAGTGAATGAAATGTATCATGTTATTTAGTTGTACAATGTATATTTTGCACATGTTAACACATACAATGTATATTTTGCACATGTTAACACAAATTATGTGAGCTCCATGTTTCGTGTACAGTTTCACAATATGTGTAGACACCCTTTTTAAACAATGTTAACACGCAGATTTAAAAGCACACTTGCTTGAATGCCTTTTGGTGTTGCTACTTAATGAGTACTATTTTCTGGCCAGCACACAGTGACTGTGAATCAAATCAGCTTGGATATGGATGGAGAATATATCGCCAGCTGCTCTGATGAGGGAAAGGTATTTTATGTTTCTTGCCTGTATTTCACCCCGTTCATCGAAATTTGTAATTACCAACCTAGGCACCACAATTAAAAAAGGTCACACAAAATGTCATGTCTTTGAAATGGTTTGTGTGCCTTATCCTCTTGTTGAATACAACAGTACTAAGCATTGCTGCAAATTGCAGAAACAGTTAGTCTTTCTGCAAGTCTTGGGAATAAATTGCAGCTAATGTGTACATGTCAATTGAAGTCAGGCGAGCGCAATGTACCTCAAAAGTGTCGTGGCTGCTGTATAATCAGAGAACATGACTGATGGATGGTTTCCAGTTGTAAAGAAGGAAATTCCAATTATTTGCTATAGTTCACATTTTGAAGTCAAGCACTAGCTTTCTTTGAGTAAGTGCACCTCTGATCCTCTTACCTGATTCATATAATGTTGCTTGCTTGAAGTGCTACTGTTGGGGTCTGGTTTGTGCGTTTCATTTGGTTTGATGTAAAGGCGTTTATTTTTCCTGGGAATGAGAAAGATGTAGCTAGTGGTGAGTGAAGTGGCAGGTTCTATGGAAGGACAAGGTCAGCTTAGCCAAATCTCAATTCTTTGATGCATTGACCTCCATGAAAATGGCACATTTCCGCACCTGCGTCACTTCTCAGATTAGTTATAGCTGTATATCCCGGACAAAGTAATGATTCAACAACAATGGAAAAGGAGTATTTCCAAAGACACGTTGGTGCTTGTGGCATGATTAGTGGTATATAGCTATTGCATATTAGGTAAATACTTGACTTTTCTGAGGCTGCCAAAAATCTAGGCTGTTTCTCCATCATATTTCTGCAAACTCTGAATGGCTGCCCTTTGCATGTGAGGTCCCAAGATGCCAAGCAAGGCATTACAATTGATTGAACCTTTTACCAAAAGTAAAACACCCTGCAAATAGATTTCATTTACATTTAATTATTGCTTCCATACTGAAAGAGCAATTCGTGCTCTATAAATATATGTATACCGATGTATAATGCATTTGGCTCCGCCATTGCCAACAAGTTAATTGCACTGAAATGTATTTACCATGTTGGCGTTCATCTTTTCAGGTATTCATCCATGGTCTTTACAGCAGTGAGGCCAACACAGACTGCAATTTTGATTCGCCTATTAAAGCAAGTACATTTGTAATATACTACAACATTAAATGCCTGTTGTCTTATCCATCATGTTGCTCACTTTACGATGTATTGAGATTAATAAATATGTTATATAATCGTTAAACAATGTTAACTGTGTTTATTTTTGTGCTTGAAATGCATTGAATATTATATTTCTAGTGTTGAAATGCAACTGAATATCATTTAATACTTAATTTATTATCTGAACTGTGTGACATGTGGGACCCATGGTTCTGGTGTATTGAGGAGAGTAACGTAAAGTGGCTGGTTTTGTATTTCAGGCAGTGGCTTTACACCCAGAATTTGGAAAGATTCAATCCAGGCAATACATTACAGGAAGTGACAAGGTAACTGGCATGTTTTGACTGCATGAAGCCCTACAACGTCCTCCTAAAAGAATCCAGTAGATAATCAAAAAGTGGCAATGTAGCCTTAAATAGATTTTATCGAGACCCCTTTGGAATTTCAACACACTGATTTTACGTTTTTTTTATTGTGGTTTCATTTTACCTACAAAAGTTCTGAACAAATCTAAACATTATAAAGAGTCGTGCAGGGTGATAATAAGAGTAATAGCAACCACTTCGATACTCGTACATATAATGTTTTTAATCTGACTAACATCAAAAAGTAATCTTCCTGGCTGGCTCCTATCTGGGCGCCTCTCCACCCCAAGAAAAACTGTTGTTGGCTATCGCCCATTGCCACCAAAGCTAGCTGGGTAACTGGCTAAACGAGATTTTCCGTGTGTAGTGATGTAAATGGAGTCACTCTGGCGTTTAGCGCCAGCTGCTGTCACAAGACTAGAATTGTGAGTCTTGAGCTTCTCTCTGGCACCGGAGTGGGTATGCCATGGAAGCGGGCCCTAGGGGGCATAGTTCTGGCGATGGTCAGAGGGAAGTGCAAGTGAGGACGTGACAGTCTGGGTGAACCCGAGAGGGCATGTGATATGGACAGGGTAGTGGGGGGGCCCGAAGGGTGGCTTGAGGGATACGTGATGTTCGGTCGAGAACCTTCTTTGGCCGAAGGCGGAGCGAGGCCACGCTCGGGAGCGTAAAAGGGAAGTCCCGGGAACACTCATGGTCTGTCTTCTGGAATCAACCCACCATGCTACACCTCCTCGATCTTCGGTCTTTGCTCGGCATGGTGGGTCAGTCAGAGTGTTACCGGTTATGTAGTTACCCCGTCGGGGTCTAGTTAACTTGTGTACGTTTATGTAGTAGCCCTGTTGGGGCCGTGTAATAAACGTGTTGCCTCCAAGTTCAAGTGTGTGGCTCCGTGAAGTACACTACACCATGTAACGAATAAACATATAATTGAGTTCGAATGGCGCAAGAAATTTGAAGGTCTTATAATAGCGACACCGAAGAGGTGAAAGTAACGAATAGAGAAGATTGACACTCCTTCTTGGTTCTTTCGGTAAAGTCACGTAGAAGGGAAGTAATAAAATAATAAAAATAAAACATAATAAAATAAAATAATGATTTTATTTTATTATTTTATTTTATTATGTTTTATTTTTATTCTTTTATTACTTCCCTTCTACGTGACTTTACCGAAAGAACCAAGAAGATGAATCCCTGCAGTCACGAAAGCTTTAAATCGAAATTTAAGATTGACACTGTTCATTGTAAAGTGCTCTAAACTTTTAATTTTTGCTCCTATTGTAATAATTTTGTCTGATTTTTAAAAAAACCCATGAGAATATAAAAATAATACTCACAATACATATGATCTTGACATTTTATTCTGTAAAATAGCAGACTACTGTTAGTGCTCTCAGTACAGGATTGTGGGAAGAGTATGAAAGTGATAGCTGTTAACATTTTTTACTTTGCAGGGTAACGTGTTTTCTACTCGTTAATTGTAAAATTAATTTATAGGGTAATTTCCTATTTAGTAAGACATGCACATTTGTGTTCATTGCAAAGGCCTGATAAATATTTCAAAGGCATTAAGAGTGTCAGCAGAAAAAAACTAGCACTTTGCTAAAATGTAATAATATGCCATATTATTTATCTCTTCTTGCAGAATGGAGTGAATTTGGTTTTGATGGCATGTGATGTTTTTGTTAAAAGTTGAGTTGAAACACAAGTGTCATAACAGTGCAAATACGGGTCATTAATGGGTGGAGATGAGGCGTCAGTGTCTCTTAAATGCACATCATGTGATCGAACATGCAGTAACACTGACACCTGCGGTGCATTAGTATTGAGTTTTCTGCAGATAGGGGCTTTTAAGTGTGCCCTTGCGTGATTGTATTTATTTTCACATTTCAAATAATATGATAAAACTGTTCAAACAAGATATTGGGCATTCTTGATTTTCTTTCAGTTCATTGAAATCCATATATAGTTAATTAAAATGTTAATTTTATAAATTCTTTCTCTTTAAGTGTAATGCTCAAACGATTGAAGATGTTTGATGCAGAGAGTATTGGACAGTAATGACAAAAGAGAACACTTGTCATCATGCTTGAGGACTCTTGTAACTGTAATTGGGGGAAACTTGTTTTACAGAAAAAAGTTATTGAAAAAAAGGTCATGTATATTTCACAACTAGGCTCATATCAATACTTGTGTGGGCTAATGTCTTTGAAGCATTGTTAATGGGTACGTGCATGTGTGGGCTGTGTGATTGTTTTGTATCCATATGACTCGTAAAACAATATAATGTATTGTGTGTGAGACTGTTTACGTGATGAACCATTTTGTTTGGCCAGAACACAGCTTTTTTTGCTCTTGGTTTGCAGTTTGGATTCCAGCAAAAACCACGTTTGGTCGAATATGATATGTGTTCAATATGTATGACACTACATGTTTGTTTGTTTCGCACTTATCTACAGCTTTATCTGTGTGAGCGTGGATGGCTTGGAAAGCAAAAATTAACAGTCCTACATCAGGGCGAAGGAATCATCACCACCATCAAGTGGAGAGCCAATCTTATTGCTTGGGCGAATAGCAAGGCAAGTGAATTGAACCATTACGAAAGTGCAGTTCATTGCTATATACCAATAGGATTTTTTTTTTACGTGACAGAAAAAGCTTGCAGATGCAGCAAACCTCACATTTGTAAATTTAGTGTGTGATCAGGAAACTTTGTTTACATTATTGGTGCATACGAAAAATTACAGAATCATATCCCCAAATTAGTATAAAAATTATTAGATCAAGGCACACATTGGCATTTGCAATTCAATAAACCATCTTTGTGATGTACTGCGTGCATGTGCATCACAGATGCTGTGTGGTTTCTAGAATCCAAAATTTCACATTATCATGAAGTTGTATGCAAATTACGAGCTGAACTAGTGCACTGACATGTGGTTTTTGCAGGGTGTCAAGATGTACGACATGAACCTTAAGCAACGCATCACGACGGTGTCGCGAGACAATACCAGCCTGCGGCCTGAGATCTACCCCTGCAGCCTGTGCTGGAAGGATGACCTCACACTCTTTATCGGCTGGGCAGACACTGTGAAGGTGCTGAACATGGCTTAGGTTTCTTTTGTCCACCGTAGCCTACATTTCAGCAAACGGTCATATAACTGAACAAATTATTTGTTATTTAGACTCTGGCTATTGCTAAACACTTTTTTTTATTTTCCTGTAAATAGATGCTTCTGTACATAGTTTGAGTATGAAGAACATTCTATTAACAAAATGTACGTAAAATCAAGTTGGATTTTGTACATGTGTAGCCTATTTATGAATCCACTGCTGAATGAGAGCTTCCCCACGCTGCGTAGTTTGTGGGGGGGTTATTTGAGCGTACGTCACTATGCTGGCCAGTGCGAGTTGTTGAAGGCGAGGAGCATAGATCAGTGTAGGACAGAGAAGTGCAGCAATGGATTTTGCTACACTTCCTTCTGATAATTGCCAGATAACCACGCAGCCACCGATGTCCACCTTGATTTTGTATGGTGATCACCTTTCTAAGCACTATTCAGTCTCAAACATGATTATCTTTCATGATCTGATGACATCAGGTACATTCAGGGTCATTTTGTCATAGGTGGTTACATTTTATCTGTCGATATGAACACATTCTTGATTAGGTTGTGGTTATAATAAGATGATACATTGGCTCAGAATAATGATCATGGGTTAAAAGGTCTGATTTATTATTTTTCCCCCCTGTTTTTTTCTCCCAGAATACACTGTTGTTATAACTTAGTTTTTAGCAATGAAATAATGCAGCAATTCACGTGGATGCCGCAAATGTTTCCTTGTGTGTGCGTGTAGATATGTGTGGTTAAAGAGAGGGTTGCAGCAGAAAACCGAGACCTCCCACGCCGCTATGTGGAAATAGGTAATTTGAGTACGCAGCATATTGCAAAGTAGTTGTGCAGATATTCAAATGCTTTTTTTATTGTGGGTTTTTTCAACAAATAATTTTGTGGAATGTTAAATTACTGCTGTAAGTAAAATATGTTGGACAATAATACTATAACATACTTTAACATGTAGTTCATCAGCATTAGTTCAAGCAATCCTGACATTGAATGTCGAAATCAGTCCACAGTTTGCATTTATTAAACTAATGCATATGAATTCATGCACTACCAGAAGGATGTGTGTCTAATGGGATGTGATGCTTTTATGGTATGTGGAGGGGCAGATATGAGGGATGCCTATTGGTTTATTTATTTTGTTAATTGTACATGGACCAAATGGCAGGTGTTTCCAATGGATTGAATTCACATTGCACCACCTAAGCATTCAAATCATTTTACACAGAAGAAGGTTATATTTGGTGGGCATGCTCCATTGACCTTGTTTTCAATCACCCATGCTGAAGTTTGTCCTGTAGCTTGTGGTCTTGTTTATTGTATCAGTAGCATAAACTGAATAGTAATGGCATTCAAAAATATATACAGTGTTTTGCATTAATATTTATCAAATATTTTGTTTAGTTTCAGCATTCCAAGTAGACTTCTTTGTGAGTGGCATCGCACCCCTGGGAAACCAACTGGTTGTCCTGTCCTACATGCTTGATGTAAGTAAACTGCAAGCCACCAACTGCCATAAAAGCTGAGGCTTGAATTATGATTAGTTTCTGAATCAGCTTTATCGCCCTAATATATCTACTGAAGACAGTCATTAAGCAGGAATTGTGTAATTAATGTACACCCATCCTTTAATCGGTAGAATTTGTGTAAGACTGCCTCCAAGAGGTTGCTCGTGGAAATGCAAACTCTCCGATGAAGCAACAATAGATCCGTAGCATATCTCTCAAGCCTCAGGTTCCAAAGCGGTCTTTTTTTTCAGGCTTTTCAAGCAAATATGTTATGGTTTGTGTTTCGGTTACATTTTACCGTAATAATTGTCAGGTAGCCATGTAACTCTTTTAATATACTCCCAAAGATTATAAATGAACAACGTTGGTAAAAATCAGTGGTGGGTAACCTATGACCTGTGGGCCAAATATGGCCCACAACTTAATTGTGTGCTGTGGCCATTTAGAAATGACCCCTAAACAATATTTATATGTCACTGTAAGCATCTTTGCCATACTAAATAGGTACCTTTGACCTGGCAAAACTGTTTTTGCATATCAGATCCCTCGGTAATGTCTATCACTGCAATCGCCTCTTGTAGTTGCAGAAATGAGTAAGGTGTATGTTAATGTGTGGCCTACAAACATAATTTTAAAGTCATGTTTGGCCGTTGGTCAGAAAAAGGTTCTTCACCCCTGATACAATTAGAATTGACCTTGTCTGTTTGTTTGATATCTTATTGTGAGCCACTCCATAGGAAAGTACCAAAAATGCGTACCGACCACAGCTGCGCATTCTGCAGCATCAGGAAGACTCGTACGAGGAGACCTCTTGTGATGCCCTCTCCATTCGTGGGTACCATCAATACCGCTGCTGTGACTATCACCTAGGTGAGGGAAACTTTATTTTTGCAATTGTGGGAACACCAAGGCAATTAGGAGGATTTTGTTACCGAGGTGATGGGATGCTCCTTATTTTTTTATAAAGTGTTATGATGTGAGGTCACGATTAATTTAAAGAATAGTTTTTTTTACTCCTTTTTTCCACCTTTTGTATTGTTTTTATAATTTTTCTGTCATACAATTGTGTCACTTAATTGTGGAAATGTGACAGTTTCATGCAATTTGCATGTATTTTAGTGATATGTTTTATACACATAATTCAATTCACATATCATGAGTATAAGAATCAATTTAAATTTAATCGGTGCATTGCGGTTGGCAGGAATGAAAGTGGTATTCTAAATGACCTTTTGGAATATGTATGACACATTATGGTTAGGGTTGGATGCACACACAGAGCACTTAACCCCACTATAGCCATGAGCATTCTAGTGCGGTCAACAATAAATGCCAATTGCCCACATACTTAAGGGCTGCGAGGAAGAATGTGTATTAGGCTGAAATGTCCTTTTCTGTGTCTTTTAGCTTACCCTACGGAGGAGTTGATGTATTACATTGTGAGCCCACGGGATGTGGTGGTGGCAAAGGAGAGAGACCAAGATGACCACATTGCCTGGCTCCTGGAGACAAAGCAATATCAGGTTTATGGCTGCGTGTGTTGTAAACGAACAGTGCTATTTTAGGAAAATGTTTTGGAATAAAAATGTTCTTGTATACATTTTTATTAATAATTTTGCTTTTGGTAAAATTTTAACACAACTCCCCTTGTGGCACATAAATGTGTCTCCTGGTATTAAAGTAATCATCATCCCTATTCAATTGGACATTTAAGGAATAACAAGTGACTTATAGGAAGGCTCCAGCAAACAAAATAAAGAAAGGGTAAAAAACTGAATAATACACTCGACATAAACTTAATGGATAATTAAATAAAAGCATCCTGATAAATGGAGATTATTTCATTATTTTCATCCTGGTCTGCCTTACATCACTGACCTAGGTATACACACAATGATACATGCTGAGCTAAACAAGAGGAGGTTGGAGTAATTTTGGAAAACTGAAATTAATAATGCAAAGAACATTTACCAAAGCAGAACATTATTAAACAGTGTGCTCCTGCAATGACATTGACCAGAAGCATGGACGTGGACAAAGAAAATGGAACAAAAACCGAAATGTGTGCAAAGAAGCGTAGAGCTGTGTATACTTGGAATTACACCGAGAGACAGGAAGACGAACAAATGGGTTACAAAACACACACACACACATGTTCGACAAAACATATTGACTGTTAAGAAAAGTGGGCTTGGGCAGGACGCGTCGCTAAAAGGGGATGATGGCAGGTGGTCAAGAATAACGGTGGAGTAGCCATGACATCGGCTTGTGTGCAAGAGGTAGATGGGTTGTAACACCACAGGACAGTGAGGGATGATGACAACTTGGGGAGGCTTTCATCCAACTGTGGACAGATCATGACTGATGTTGAATAATGGGGGGAAGCAAAGACTGGTTAGCTGATTATTAGCGCCAGAGCAGTCATTCACAGCCACCCAGTGTGTACCACTTCTCTGAGCACCTTGTGCATGGACCAGCAATTCAGCTGCATAAATGAATCATGAAGGGGTAGATTTTAGATCAAGGTAACCATGTGTTTTGCAAACATACATTCTATGTAGGGACTATTCTCTTGGTGGTAAGTTGTAAGCCAATTACAAAATCAGCAGGAATGTGCCCCAATCTCATCATATCTTGAAAGCTAAGCAAAGTTGAGCCTGGGAAATTATTGAAATTGTAACTCGCCATGCACAGCATCTTGTTATATGCTTCGGTGTGAAATGATCGGCAGAGGAGGACAGTGCAGAAAATAAATTGTTGTCCAACGACTGCTCCCCCCACCTTCAACAACCCACACTGATCAAAATAACCCTAATGGCATTAGGAAGCATCCATTCAGAAGTGGATTGACCAAGGGCGATTTGCTACTGCATCTGCACATAGAGTATCTAGATATATGCGAACCATGGTGTGTTGCACGACGGCTGCATTTCATTCGTGATGCCCATACAAATGTGTGCTGTGAGCAATTGTTTCCGTGTAAAAATTTAACACGAGCGCATGATGTGGCAGTGCTCTGGTCGTGAAAATGCTTTGTTAACTCTTGCTTGATTCAAGATCGTTTTATTTTCGATTTCAGGAAGCTCTGCTTGCAGCAGAAGTCAGTCAGAAGAGTCTTAAGAGACACAACGTTTTGGTATCTTCAACTATTCTTTTCTATTTCTTCATATCAGAAGCAGTTTGTTTCACTTCTAATCTTAAACTTCACTCAATGCCTGTATGTAGTTAACCTGACTTCTGATGCAGATGAATATCTGGTATTAAAAACAGTAATTTTACAAATGAAACTTGAAATGGCATGAGCAGGTTGTATGAGAAATTGTAAATGCATGTGAATTTCTGCACTTTTTTCGATAAAAGTCTGGCTTGTATATGTCATTACTCCGTTGTTCTCTGTCTGATTTGTCGACTTTATTGATTATTTTACCGGTTTGTTTTAGGACATTGGCCGTGCCTACATTTCTCATCTCTTGACAACAGGTGAAAGTGACACAGCCGGAAGGTGAGCGCAGAGTGATGATGAACTAACCTGACCGTTTAATTTCAGAGCACCGACCACACGTGTTGTGTGAAAATTATAAACATAAATAGTGTTACGTTAAAAAACATTCTATTTTTTTAATACATTTTATTTTCAGTATTTTTATAAATGTTAAGCCTATATAATATTATGGCAACCGCTTTCGATTTTGACGTTGAACATGTTTATATTTAGTGACTGCTGGGGTTCATAGTTTAATATATATATTTTAAATGTAGCATATTTTGGGTGGCGAATTAAATAACATTTTTAAACCAGTACTCAAAATTTATTTGCATAAGTATAGTAATGTATTAAAAGTAAATGTAAAATGTGATCATAATCTTTTAAATAAGGTGTCTGATTCACATGGAATGGTAATTCATTACATTTATAAATACAGCTATCATATCAAGTTTCTCCACACAAATTGAATCACTTTTTCGCAATCGTCAGTGTAGATATTTGGAGAATGTATCAAAAAATTGCTTCCCATATCCTTTCAACAGGTCTCTTTGTCAACACGATGGGTTTAACTTGTTTGTTACATGCCTAATAAAGCGTATCACATGGCAATCGGCTAACGTTCAATTCTCATGAATGGAATAAGCAAGTTTAAAGTGAAAATTAAATGTAATGATGTATCGCAGTCTTTTGTGATCACTTGGAAAAACCCAGTTTTATCAAAGGTGGCTGCCCAGTTTCAAACCTAGGTTCCCTGTGGCGGTGCCATCTCAGTAATACAACGTGGTATTCATCCCCTGAGCCACCCTGTCACCTCGTTTTGTACATTTGTAGCACAGATAACTCGACACATACCTCAAATGTAAAGATTGTTCTGTGGGGGCCTCGGGAGGGCTTGTCTTGAATCATCATAGCTCTGAAGAATTTGTAATTTATTGGTGTGAAATGTGTACGTGGAAGGAGGCTTTTAATGTTTACTTTTGCACGCACAGTATGAAGGGTTTATGCTGATTACCATTGTTGATTTTTAAGATTGTGGTATTCATGTTTCTACACTCAGATTGCATACCTTACTGTAAAGTTCACGTATGTAGTTTGGTGATATGTTGTGCTTTGCTTTGTGTCTTGTATGTAAGCTTATCATTTTCTCATTCTTGTTTATCATTTGCACTTAGGTTTAATTGATAAAATATCTTCCAATCTCTATTAGCTAAATAAACAAATGTAAATCTATTTTTTGGTTATTTGGTCAAAAAAACTAAATAAATGTGTTTTATCCCAGGATCTGTCAAAAGGTACTGGGAAAAAATATGGAGCTGTGGGAGGATGAAGTGTACAAGTTTAAGAAGGTTGGGCAGCTCAAGGTACGAGTGGCATTGGGAACATCTGACACTTCTGTGCAATTTCACCTGGTCTCAATGATTGGGCACTGTTGACCCCGCATAGGTTAAAGCTGACTGGTGAATCACCTGCCTTAAACCCCAACATAGCATTGTGGGTTATTGGAATTGCAAGTCATCTCAGGGGCAGATTTGGAGAAAAGTATCAAGGCTAAAAAAACCTGCTTCAGAAAATCAATAGCCCCCACACCTGCCGCTCATTCTTGTACACACCATAGCAGTTGTGAAAATGAGAGTGTTTCCAGGGGCTTGTGGAGGGTCACACTCGGTGGCTTCCCATCCAGTTTGAGTGGGGTCTGGATGCAAGCCTGAGGTTCACATCACAACCTCATTTTCACGCAACACGTGCGGATGGTGCTCTTAACTGAAATGGTTAGGTTGGGTAGTATTAGATTTGGATGTAACAACTGTGAAATGAGGTTTTGTAAACACTTATTGCTTATTTTAAGTATTGATGGAATTTATATATTACGGAAGAGACTTGATTTGTGAAGTGTGGTGATGTATTATTCACTTGTACAATCATTCCTGACATATGCCTTTACTTGTGCTTGTGAAGGCCATCAGTCGGTATTTGCCACGGGGTGATCTGCGCTTGAGACCTGCCATCTATGAGATGATCCTAAATGAGTTCCTTTACTCGGATATAGAGGTGAGCATGCAGCCTCTTTTGCACTGACCTGTGAAAACATGCATCATACTTGTAGTGGTCTACTTATAGTTATAAAGAGTCATTGCCCGAAACATAGGGCAGTGTTATTTATTAATATAATATCACATTTGTATGTTTACTTCATTCGGAATGGTACATAAATTCAGAAATATGGCAGTGTGATTTGGAGTGATCAAAGTACGTGCTTAACAGATATATTTTTCCCCTATGTGTTTCACCAGGGATTTGCATCCCTCATTCGTGAGTGGCCTGGAAACCTCTATAATAACCTGGCCATCGTGAAGACGGTCATTGACAAGCTGAACCGTGACCCCAACAACCCTGTCCTGCTCAAAACGCTGGCCGAGCTGTGAGTTTGAGCTTCAAGCACTGATCCTATTTAGATGCTTTCAGAGTGGGAAATACAGACATGTTTGTGACATTTTTTAAACGTTAATTCATCATGTTTTACTTTTGTGATAATATAGTAAAATAGGTACGGTAAGATTTAGAACACAATTTTACATATAAGAGGCAGATTGGACATTTTGTTCAGTTTAGTTTTTGACCAATCTGATTGTAAATGTTGTGGCTTGGCTCTCTAACACACCGGTGTGCTGTACTAGTGACGAATTGGCATGTTCTGTTTACATGACAATCCTTACTAGTTGCCTGTGTTGGGTGGTGGCGGGTTGTAATGACACATTTATATATGTACGCGATCTAACCCAAAAAAACCTCTATTGATCTACCTACATCTTGACTTTAAGCTTTCGTGACTGCAGGAATTCATATTCTTTGGATCTTTCGGTAAAGCCACG
This sequence comes from Lampetra fluviatilis, assembly GCF_964198595.1. Taxonomy (NCBI): domain Eukaryota; kingdom Metazoa; phylum Chordata; class Hyperoartia; order Petromyzontiformes; family Petromyzontidae; genus Lampetra; species Lampetra fluviatilis. The sequence goes on along the minus strand of NC_136284.1, from coordinate 5,464,449 downwards.
TAGATAGAAAAAAAAATGCCTTTGCTCATGGGCTTTACTGAAAGATCCAAAGAATATATCTACCTACATATTAGCTAAATCTCACTTTGGCAAATAGCAACACTTGGGCTAGGCCAGTGAACACATGTAAAAGATCACGTTTTCTTTTGCGGTAGTGTGACTGGGATTGTTTTTGTCCTAGCTATACGTATGACCAGCGCTATGACAAGGCTCTCGCGATTTACCTGCGCCTCAAGCACGAAGATGTGTTCGAGCTGATTCACAAGCACAACCTCTTCTCTGCTATACAAGACAAGATACCTTTGCTCATGGACTTTGACAAGGAGGTTTGTGGGAAGCAATCCCTACTTTGATTTATATTGTCCAGGCAGCCTGGATATATATTTTGATGTGTTTATTAGATCAACACCAATGGAGTTCCCATTACAGCTCACATAGGGCACTCTAGCAGGAATATTGGAGCATGCTGAGGACATGAGGTTGCCTCTACGATGTGACACCATCATCAATTGGCACAAATAAAAGTACATTGACAAAAACAAACATATAATGTGTGCCACGTAAAGGGATAATATATAAGACTAGCTTGTTTGCCCGTCCAAGGACGTTTATATTGCAGTAAATCTGAAATATTAAATAGAAAAATTGTTCAGCTCTTGATTATTAATGAGGGGGCGGCACATGTGGAGTGACATCATGCGCGGGACACACACATTATTGGCTTATTATATTAGTAATGTTCGTGGCAGATGCGAAGAGTGGTAACACTTGTGCCTCACAGCAAAGAGGTCCTGGTTTCAATTCCCAACTCCTGAACCATTCTGTGTGGTGCTCGCATATTCTTTCCCTCTATTCTGTGTGGGTTTTCTCTGGATTCTCTGGTTTCTTCCCACAGCTGAAACAACATAACTTGTCTTGGCCAAATATCCCAATGCTATAAAATATCTGAAAATTGCTCAATTTGGATTACACATAGCGACATCTCCCCCTACTGCGAAAACGTGGCAGGATCCTCCTAAAAAAAGAGTCTTGAGACCCGGGCTTTCCTGGGCAAAGAATAATAATAATAAATGTAACAAAGCTTCATTATTCTTTAAATGTAAGAATGTGTTTGTTCAAATTAATCTTGTATTTTATTTTGTGTAGAGAGCTGCAAAGTTACTTCTGGACAATGAAGACAAAATCCCCGTGAGTTTTTTTTATCATCATGACTTAATTGTTTATATAAGGTTGTAATTGATTTGACGTTTTGCCTGCGCAATAAAAATCATCATACCTATGAAATGTGTACTTGCATTGCAGATCACGCAAGTAGTGACGGAGTTGAAGGATCGGCCAGAGCTGCAACATGTGGTACGTTTATTATCACGTTAGGGGTATAACCACGATATGCATAAAGAAGAGGGTGATTTTGACTTAAAGCTTTCGTGACTGCAGGAATTCATATTCTTTGGGTCTTTCGGTAAAGTCACGTATATAGGATCAAAGAAGGGTGATCATTTATGTACTATTACAGCCCCCTTTGTCAATCCACCGCTATATGAAGGCCTCGCACCATGTTGGTCCATGAGGTGTTGGTTAGCCATATTTAACCAAGCTGATCAATGTGAGTTCCTGAAGGGGGAGGCCTACAACGGGTTGGGATATCACTTCCCACAAGATGTGATCCGTGGTCTGAAATCAAATTCAGGTGGCTGGGTTTTTGTAGTACATTGTGCCAATCACCCCGCCTCATACAAAGTCATAGAGAAATAGAATTTTCAAATGGCAACATGCATTAAGTCTGCTTACTTTCAAAACTGCAATTAGTAAAAAAGCATATTTTTTCAAAATGTAATATTTTAAATATGAATATAATGAGCCAAGAATGTATGTGTCCTGCGCGTGACGTCACTCCACATGAGGTCTACCCCCCCTGCGTGACGTCACTCCACATGAGGCCCACCCCCTCATTAATATTCATGAGTGGGTGGATTTTTATACAAACGCAGAGGAAGGTCGTGCTGAATTAAATAACTTATTTAGCGAAGTCGCTTCAAATATGACGTTTCTTTACAGAAAGTGACGGTAAAAATGTTATCTACGCTGCACAGTGCTACATCCGTGCGTGACGTCACTGCAAAAGATACCCCCCCCCCCCCCCTTTATTAATATTCATGCCCGCGTGGAAATTTACACTCACGCACAAGAAGGTCGCGCACTCCACATGCTGCACCCCTCCCCAATAACCGTGAGGGGGTGACGTCACTCCACATGCCGCACCCCTCCTCAATAACCATTAGCGGGTGACGTCACTCCACATGGTGCAACCCCCCCCCCCCTCATTAATAATCATGAGCTGAACAATGTTTCTATTTAATATTTCAGATTTACTGCAATATACACCCGTCTTTGGACGGGCAAAAAAGCTAGTACTATAGATATAAAGGGACACGCTTGAAAGCACCCTTTAAATGAATATTTTCAATTGATGTGCACCATAGATGATTTCTTTACTGCGAATTGTTAACATGGGTATATACTTTGTCTTTTACAGTCAATTATTTTAAAAGATTCCAATTTTTTCACGTCTAAAATGTAATAGTATTAAAACACACACGTTATAAAATCCATGATTGCCTTTTGCATCTTCAAAATACATTTCATTGTCGCCATGACAAAATACACTTTGTTCTTCACAAGTGATAACCAGATCAAATACATCTGTTGCAATGAAGTAGAGAGCAAAGATTTCCTCCGCTTACTCATTGCACCGGGTTAACAGGTTCTAAATATATAATCACAGGACTCGGTGTTTAGGTCACAGCGTTCTCTTTGTATTTTCAAATCAAAGTAATAGACACGTCGCCTCCACATATTCACCGGCGTTTGTCATCTTGGTCTTACAGTACTTGCACAAGTTGTTCCAGTGGGACCCACACAAGGGCGACAAATACCACGAGTTGCAAATTGGGCTATATGCGGAGTACGACCGTCCGAACCTGCTTCCCTTCCTGAGAAACAGCATTCACTGCCCGCTACAAAAGGTATGGTTGGAATGCCCTTTCCCGCGTTAAACAACTGTGCTGTCGGTGGTCCTGTGAAAATGGCAGTGTTTTTTGAAAGCTGGAAATGTTTTACAATGTTGCGTGACCCTTCGATGTGCCCTCATCACGATAAGCAAGCAAGCAAGCTATTGTGACCGCGTGGAGCGTGCCATGATGGCTCGAATGTTGTGTGGCGTAGACAACGAAAAGCCGCTTGTTTGACCCAAGTGTCACAAAAAAAACCCTGAAATGGAGGTCATGTTGACTGTAGCAGTTGTGCTTAATGCTAAAGGCACGGCATTTCCCAGAATGTGATCTTACACAGATCCCACTTTTCTTTATGAATGTTCACCGGGTATCAATGCACAAGTCGTATACCAGGAGCCTGAAGTGCCAATTGAAATTAATTATTGTCATCTGAATGAATGTATGTCACTTTCTCAGGCTCTCGAAATCTGTCAACAGAGGCATTTTATTGAAGAGACGGTTTTTCTCCTTAGTAAGTCTCATCGAATGCAGTCTGATTTTTCAAGTTATTGCAGTTTGCATTTTAATGCACGCATCACTGCCCAAAATAAATTCAATCTATAATCGTACTCTTTGGTGTGGTTCATGTACAATGTGTTGCAGTAGCTTTGTCGCTAACACGGTGATACCTGCACATTGCAGGTCGTATGGGGAACAGCAAGCAGGCCTTGCGGATGATCACAGAGGATCTAAATGACGTGGACAAAGCCATCGAGTTTGCAAAGGAACAGGATGACCCAGAGCTCTGGGATGACCTCATCACCTACTCTATAGATAAACCTGGTTGGCATATAGACTATAAATTGTGCGCACAAACACATCTAACAGAATCTGAAACGATACAAGTGACAGAAGCACCATTCAAATAACGGTGTATATTTTATGAAGTTTATATATTTGTCGGTAAAATGCATTCTGTGTAACCATTTCATGGATTTTGTGTTTTCCATTATATGCATTTCATGATATATTTTAGAAATAACTGCTACTATTAAGACATTATTTTGTTTAAAAACCAAAATATGTTTGTGTGTCGCCTTACAAATAAAGCTTTTGTTACGGGCTTGCTGAACAACATTGGAACACACGTTGATCCCATCATCCTTATCCGGCGTATCAAGGAGGGAATGGAGATCCCACACCTGCGTGACTCCCTTGTGAAAATTCTACACGACTACAATCTCCAGGTGTGTTATGTCTAACACACGCGTGTTATGTCTAACACGCGTGTCTCAGCTGTAAGGAGCGGTAGTGTAGCGGTTATTACGCTGCGCTACGAACCCCAGCTAACCGAGTTCAATTCCCTCTCATGGCCAACACCAGTGAAGATTATCTGAATCGGTCATGGGCCTCCCCTAGGTCGACTCGGCCTTAAATGAGTACCTGGTGCCATCTGTAAACATCGCCACTGGGGAGACAAAGGTGGCCAGGCATGGTGCTGCCCACCCACCCCCCTCGTGTGCCGTGCTGGCCTTCATAGGTGCTTGCTAACAGTTCTTGCTCCTACAGTCTGTTAAGGCTATATGGGGGATCTTTGTCGGCTGTACATCAAGGATACTGAACGTATCCTCTCCAGCCAAATATTCAAGCCACCCAAGATCCTTGATACAGACAGGGACAGAAAGGGCACTGATTGCCATTGATCGTTTGTGCTTGGAGAACATAGCTTGGTGCACGGTTGCATTTCAAAATATGAGGTGAAGCAGAACTGTAATTTGGTTGTCCATAGGGTAGGAATAGTTGTATTCTTGAGAGAAAGCACATCGTGTTTTCACCGCTTGATGTTAGCCCTGAGATGTGTTTATTCGATAAGGTGGTGCAGCTCTCTGATATCCCCTTTGGAGTTTGGCGTTTTGAAGAACAATGAAACATAATGAAATCGATTGTCTCCAGGAATCTGTTGAAGTTAACATTTGAGCGATTTAGCTTTTCTTGTAACCACAATGTTTTATTATAATTCTTTATTTAACAAATACCCACGCAAAAATATAATTTTACCCAATTGTTCGTATAATTTTAAGTAGAAAAAAAGTGCAATCATAGTGTTCATCTCCCCATCAGATCTCACTGCGTGAAGGTTGTAAGAAGATCCTAGTTGCCGATTGCGTTGCTCTCATGAGGAGGCTGCAGAAAGTTCAGCGACGTGCAATTTATGTTGAGGGTAAGACCAGACACAATAACTTAATGAATTTACAAATGCATTTATGTTGTTTCATTAGATTATGATATGTGGGTACACTGCCATATAGTTTTCTATCACTCAGGTCCACTTTACATAATATTTTGCATATTGTTTTCTATAATTAATGTATTATTATGAATTACATTGTTATTGATTAGTACACTGCTTAGGTTGTTGTTGGGTTATCCACTTCTTGTCAGTATAATCTGCATTTTGTCATGTGTATTGTATTCACAGAGGAAAATATTTGTGAGGTCTGCCAATCATCTATTTTGCCAGAAGGTAATTGCACTTTACGTCAGATTTGTATCACTGCCCTAAATGAAGCTTTACAAAACAGTATACATACAATTTTGTATGCATTTGTGAATTCCATCCCAGTGTTTTATGTTTTAATCATTCATGAACTACAATTTTAAGTCATAAGTTAATTTGTACTCAACGCTAATATATATATTTTCATTGTTTTTATTTGCGTTTACACAGACCGAGACTACTTTGTACAATTATCATTCGATTCTTCTGTGTCATTGGTCATTAACGGTCCTCTGTGCTAAGCACCATCAGATTTCCATGTTGAAACCTGTTTTTCAGTTCGTGATACCTGCTGGCCCGATTGCTGTTGCGCTCTCTCCACAGATTTGAACAGAGCTACTGACATCGTGGTCTTCTTCTGCCATCACATGTTCCACAAGGAATGCATCTCCAGCAATGCCACGGTCACTGCGCTCTCTTACTCTCTCTTATTTACTGTCAGGTATTGGCAGCTTTGAAAGAAATCTCTTTCAATAGTACCTGCATAGGTGTTAATACGGTTAGCAGCTATGCCGTTGGTTGGTCATGTTAACGTATTAACATTTACATGCTTTGTCAATGCGATGGAGAAGAAGAAAAATATATATTTTTTCGATTTAAAGCTTTCGTGACTGCAGGGATTCATCTTCTTGGTTCTTTCGGTAAAGTCACGTAGAAGGGAAATAATAAAATAATAAAAATAAAACATAATAAAATAATTCTCACGACGTTTCGGCCACACCGCAAGCAGCCGTCCTCAGGTGAAGAACAGGTCTGTCGGGAAGACAGCGTCTCATTCAGACGTCTCATTCAGACGCTGTCTTCTCGACAAACCTGTTCTTCACCTGAGGACGGCTGCTTGCGTTGTGGCCGAAACGTCGTGAGAATTATTTTATGTTTTATTTTTATTATTTCTCTTCTACGTGACTTTACCGAAAGAACCAAGAAGATTTTTTTTTTGTCAATGTCAATCCACTGCTAGTGAAGCCCTCCCCACAATGTCGGACATGGGAAATGTATGACCATACTTCACCACACTGGGCAGTTTGGGTTGTTAAAGGGGCGAGGCATGAAGTGAGCCAGGAGCGGTTCAGATATAACTCGTCACTGTTTAGCTGTGGCTAAGATTTGAACCGAGGTTCCCCCGGGTTCATAACACAGTGTGCTAACCACTGTGCCACCGCTCCACCTCCACATATTATACTAAACTTAAATTGCTTACACGCCGTTATTAAAGCTAAACCACACATCTTAAATTTCAGGAGAATGGAGCTTGTCCACAGACACTTCTGGTCAAATGTGACATAATTTACCACCTTTGTTCAATCCATTGCTGGATGAAGGTTTCCCCATGCCCTATCAGCCATGGGGATTGTTAGCCATACTTCACCATATTTATTAGTGTGGGTGGTGAAGGGCATAGGCAGGCAAGAACTGGTTCAGATATGACCACTGGTATTAGCCCTGGCCAGGAATCTAACTCAGGTTGCAGTGCAGTGTGATGTTCCCTTTCTTCCATGTGGCTGATTCGTGTTTGAAATGTGTATGTTCGAAACATGAGGTTTGTGGAACACCGAATTAAATTAGGTTTTTATCTTTACCAAAGTACCTTTATTTGCATGCTTCTTCTGGCACATAATACATAAATAACCGAATGTCATGTATAAGCCCCAGCCTCGACTCTATGAGACATGGATTTATCAATCGATATTTAAACGAAAGTACTTGCATTTACGTGTCATAAGGGATTCATGATATGAAATTGCATTTGAATGTTTATACTGTACTAATTTGAATATGTTTTGCATTTTTGTCCTCAGTTCTGCAATATCTGCAGTGCCCAGCGGAGGGGGCCAGGCAGTGGGTTTTCAGGATTCAAAACGTCATGAGAAAAGACCATCCGTACCACGTGTGTACAGCAGAGGGCAGTCCTCTCGGCGCATTAAATCTATACGCTTTGCGAAGTAGTAATTCCCACTCCACTGCTGAATATGTAATCACCACAGTGTGAGACAGGTACTACGTCAAAAGAGAAGGTTATGCCAATTATTGATTTGGTGTACTAGTACGAAGGTATGTGAACGTTTGTAAAAAATTATGTTAACTATCCAAAATAAGAAAACACTCCACATAATTATCATTCTATGATTAAACTTTGATGCCTGTTGCTAGTTTAATTTTAGAGGATTTTGCAATTATACAGCGTCAACTGGATAATTTGTTGTTGAAAGTGCTTGAATAAATGCATGAAGCATATGTTCGTCACCACTGAACCATAACTTTAAATTGTCTAATTTTAAATGCCCTCAACATTGGTGATATTCACCAGAAAAACATTGGACATTAAATCTAGTAAAAATGTTCCCACAACTTCGATTTCTATGCTAGAACCTATATTTGACTAAACGTCACAAATCTGTCGCCTGATGAAGCTAGTTGTCATTACTGGCAAAACGTCGTACTCAGATTGTAAATGTTGTGGCTTGGCTCTCCAACACACCGGTGTGCTGTACTAGTGACGAATTGGCATGTTCTGTTTACGTGACAACCCTTACTAGTTGGCTGTGTCGGGTGGTGGTGGGCTTTAACGACATATATTTACGTGATCTCACCGAAAAAACCTCTATTAGGGGTCGAAAATGAGTTCTGTGTAAAGTAACACCTGCCAACATGTGCCTCCAGTTAAGTGCTAAGTTCACTTGAAAAATACGAGGGTTATTAATAATGTATTTGTGCATAGCAGTACACATCATCATTGTACAGATTGTCTTTAGTATGGAATTGAACATTGTTGTCAAAATATGTAAGGCTAATAAGAGTAACTTGTAATTGAATGTAACTAATTAACATTTAAACAACACATTAGGCATCCAGTGACACCAGGAGTAACCCAAGCAAGTCCAACTTAGCTAAGCAATTGCTCGTATTGAATTTCGTCTACTTTGTGTTTGGCCATCTGCTATCAAGTATTTATATTGATGTAAAGTGAATGAATAGTGTGGCTTACCTGCCATTATTCACCATGTTTTGTTGTAAGATAATAAAATCTTGCTTATGAAATATTCAGTCATTGTTAAGCCTTATCATGTGTGACTTGCACAAAGCCGTAATTGATCATTATTTGAAAATGTTAATTATATGAGACCAAAAGAACACTTTTCACCATTAAAATTTTTTATCTATTTACAATGCCTTAAATTTACATGTAAAGAAATGGATTTTGCTGTAAACTTTACTTGGTCCTATTACAAATCATGTAAACTGGACCATTTTCTCATCTAAGACAACCCGCATAAACATACGCATGGGGGAGAGGGAATGCCTGAGAAGATGACCGCTGCGAAGGTGGGAGAAATGATATCGCTCGTGTGCAGGAGCTTGATGGATTATTGCATTTTGAGACTTGAGGGATGATAATGACTTTGGGAGGCCTTCAGCAGTGGATAGATCATGGCTGATGATGGTTGGCAAAGTGGAAATCTTTGGTAGCTTCAGTTGTATCTAATTTAAAATAGTTTATGTATTCATACAGTCAGATTTCTGTGGAAATATACTAAAGTTTATGTAAAAACACTTTTCTCGCTAAAGTTGGGTTGAACAAGTTCATATATCTAACATTTATTCTGTGCAGTAAGTTTTACAATGTAAAAGTGAGCTTGTTCAACATACACATGTATCAATCATTCTTCACATTTCCAATATGACAATTTAACCTTGAACAGTTACACTACTTGAATATATAACTGGGCATAAATCTCTTGAGGCTGTGATCATATAGGTAAACTGTCAGGAGGCAAGTGCAGCCTTTCCTGTATTTAACAGTATATGAACTCTTTGACTTTCCATTCCAGACAAAGTGGTAGTTAAAGAATAAATGTTGAAGCTTAAGAGCTGTGACCTGATTTGAGACCGAGCACTATCGATCAAAACTTTTGACATACAATAACAAAACAGCCATAGGACTTAAAATGTGAATTTTTCTCTACTCATGAGAGCGAGACTGCAGACAACGGGTTCGTATTCAGTTTTCATTGGTTATAATATGCTTAATTTATGTCATGGTATGTGTATGCATCTAGCAGGTACTTGTGTCCATTATCTGTGTAAACAGCAAGCATTTACTGAAATGTTAACATTTGGTGATATTGCATTGGCAGTGGTGCACGAGCATAAAAAAAGCTCAACATTTGTCGATAACTGCCTTAAAAGAAAACAAATATGACCGCTGTGGAGATGGAGAAATTAGACCGTCTCATGTGCAAGGAGCTTGATGGATTGTTGCATTGTGAAACGCTGGGATGACAATAACTCTTACCTCTGGCCTTTCCATGTGAAAAGGGCCATTGCCTGAAACGTCACCTGTTTTATGAGGTCGCGCTCATTACACACAAAGTGCGTTGCCGCAAACGAACCACAATACCCTTGGTGGTGTGGTCAGTCGGCATCAACCTCACACAGGCTCCGGTCATCCTCGCAAGCAGCTTTTGGCGAACCATCAAACAAAGACGGTCACCGTATCGCGCGCTTTCAGATGCGCTTCTGCAGCCGTCTGGAACGCTCTTCTGATATTAAGATGCCACTGGACCTATGAACTTTTACATCAAAATTCAAAACGAATTTCTTTAGATAAAGAATACGGGACACACAGACAGACACAAGCAGAGAGAGCGACAATACAGACAGAGATACACAACATAGACACAGAGAAACCTCTTGTCTGTCTGTGTGTCCAAGTGTCTGTGTTTTGTCTCAAATTTGGCAATCTTTGGAGAAACGTAATCAACCAGGTAAAGTGCTGACTTGTGTTAGCCGACTTTCTGTGTTGGATTGCATTCTATTTCTAAGTTCACTAGGTTTGTTTTCTACGTGATGACGATTGCTTGTGTTGCAATCAAAACGTCGTATTCTATTTCATTTATTTTCTTTCTACGTGATTTTACCGAAAGAAGCAAAGACGAATTCCTGCAGTCACGAAAGCTTCAAATCAAGTTTTAATTTCGTTAGAACTGTTTTTGTGTTTAGCTTGACCTCCCCCCAGAACCGGCCCTAGACCTTTGGGGGCCCTAAGCAAAATTTGGTTGGAGGCCCCTTTGATGTATGATTTTTTTTCACCCACTATCTAGCAGTGACTCTAGGGGGCCCTCTGCTGGCCACGGGGCCCTTTGCAATTGCAAGGGTCGCTTAGTGGCTGGGCCGGCTCTGCCTCCCCCCACACCTCCGATAAGCACGGGTTCCCAGCTCTTGCGAAAATGAGTTCAACATACAAAAGAGAGAACATGCACGAGAGGACGTCCACAAAGAAGATGGAGCAATGAAATGAGACGCTGTGTATGAGATAGATGGATTGTTGCGTAGCAAACCCATGTGAGACGATGACAGCTTGTGGTGACCTTCATCCAGCAGTGGATTTGATCATGGTTAATGATGATGGCGGTGGCTACTATTGCTCTCGTATTTGGTATTTCCTCAGCTCATGTTTGGTTGGACTCCGGTTTGGAGGCAAGACGGGAAGTGTGCAGTAGCCCAACTTCATGGGTTTCCTGGATAATTTGCATTAAAGCAGTGTAATGGACAAAGGAGAGTTTTTATGTAATTCTCTCGTTGTTGATTGGGCTATGGGAATTCCACAAGAGTGATGAATAACTGACACTGTTGCATTTAATAATATTCACAATGTTTGGAGTGTGTAGCCAAACGAGCACAGTATTTGTAATTGCTTGTGATCCAATTTAATTTACAGCACAAAATGCGATGTTATACATCAACAAGATTTCTTGTAAATTGAACTGAACATGCTACCGCCACTCTTAATTAATTGTCCTAAAATGGTAATTTATTTACAATCCAAATGTTTGTATGGTGTGAATTGCCACGAAGTAATTAAATATATAATTGGACTATACTCTGAATAACATCACAATGATGTAACTGTGTTAAATAAAAAAACGATTTGTTCCGATAAAAATGCCCTCGCTGTCGTTAATGAGATGCTGTCACGATGTAAACAGCCCCGTGATCAACTGGATATCGTTCGATTAACATGCGTGACGCATTTATCTTCGTGGCTTGTTATTTATGTTTTAATTATCTTTAATTTGTGGTTTGAGAGCGTAATTATCGGGGACACTATCCGATGTACTTTTGAAATAATAAAATTACACGACCAATAAACACGGCCTTCATCCAATAATAAACATAGATTGTGCCTGCTGATACGGGGGAAGGACAGCAAACAACACGAAAAGTTACCGACTAAATCAGTTGGAAAAACCGATTTAAACGCTCTTTTTTCATTGAATTGTCATCATCAGTCATGATCAATCCACTGCTGGATGAAGGCCTGCTTGAGCCGCTGACACTTCTCACGATCCGGTGATGCAACAATCCATACAGCACCTGCACACGAACTGATCTCGGCACTCAATCTCCCCAGCCGGTGGTCATCCTAAGGAACGCCTTCCATTCCGTAGCTGCCGCTCCGTTATTATTGACCATCGGCCACCATCCCTTCCAGCGGACCTATTTTTATTTTTTAAGGATGATGTCTCCTAAATTGCGTACGTTCTCCGATGTGTGCGTTCCTCTGTATCTCAATGTAATTCAGGCATGCATCTCTCCATGCTTTGCGCACGTTTTAGGTTATGTTCGATCACAGTATTCATCGTTAATGACCGTGGTGTTTCTGAACCGTGCCACACATAGCTGACAGCATTCACCGCTTAAAAAAAAAACGTTATGGGGCACATTGCAATGTTACATTTCAGTATAAAAGTTCGGCATTCTAAAGCACGACAAACAACCTGCTCTCTTTCTGATTTGGGTCTTTTTGATTGTGGGTCTGCCCTCAATCGCTGCCCTAGGCATACGCAACTTTGTTGCCACTTACATTGGTAATTCTGGAAAACGTAGCGGCGTAGTGGTTAATGCACTACGCTACAAACCCATTTCGATTCCCAGCCACGGCTAACATCAGCGGCGAACATCTGCACCGGCCCTGGACCTCGCATAGGTTGACTCGGCATTAAAATCAGTACCTGTCGTGGTGTGTCAAACATCAACAGCCAGAGCAAGCATCTATGCCTATATATAAGTGTTCGCTAAGAGCACTGCTTCCCAACAGCCTGTTCAAAGGCTATTCAGACGGCGTAAGTATTCGGGACATATTCGTCTTAACACGTGGAGGGGACTGCGATCGTAACGTGGCTATATCATCGCATCAGCTGTCAGCGCGTCCAAAACAATTTGCTTTTCGCTAATGCCCGATCCGGCCGTGGATCGCTAAGAAGCGATTCTATTCGGAGTAAATAATTAAACAAAACAAATAAAGCCCCCGCCGCCGTGCAGGAATAAAGGGTGAAGCGGAGCAGAAGGAGGAGAGGAGGTGGAGAAGGAGGAGGAGTCGTGATGGCGGATCCGGGCAAGACCAGCACTGGCATATTCGCGAAAAATGCGAAGAAACGCATAACCAGAGCCCAGGAGAAGGTACAGGTCGGGCAGCAGCCAACACCTTGTGTGTATGTGCGTGACCTGTGCGTGTGTGTGGAGGGATGCACGCCATCATCACACGAACGAATCCAGGAGCGAATGAGCGAGCGAGCGACTTAATGAATGGGGAGCAAGCGCATTATGGGAGTGTTGATGCGCAACGGGAGAAGGGATTCGTGTTTTAGTGTGAATTGCCGCATTGTTCCAATTTGTTGGGAACAATGCCACCGGTGGATGCACTCGCATTGTTGCAATCTGTGAAGCAATGTTGACGACGTGGCCAGGGCTGTCGTGTTTGTCGAGAGGGGGCACGCCTTTTACTCGCAAGAATGAATCGAGGAACGCGAACGAATGAGTGCACGGGAGGAAACGTCGGGTGTGATGTGCACAAAGGAACAAAAATACTGCTCTTACGCTCTCTCTCCCAGCTGTTTCTGCGCAAATAACACACACTTCTTTTTTTTGCATACATTTTAAACAATGTTAGTGTTACCATTTGGTGGCATTGTACGTAAATTAATTCTGCTCTGTAGCAGCAGATTAAGTAGTGCATTTCTGAACACCGCGCTACGCCACGGGGTTGGACAGATGAATGAACTCCCCGAGATCGTAATTAAATGTTTGGTATGCGCTCGACTCATTCCAACATCGCCGTCTTGTCGTGTGCACGGAGCTGAATTGCATTAAAGTGCTTTGCTGCACACGTGTGGCGGACGGATGGCCTTTTATCCTGGCGATTCCCAATTGCAAATTCTGTACGATGGTGCTATGATTACGATGCAATGCAAAGAATGAATAAGGAGTACCGTATATTGCATATCATTATATATCCTTCATTGTACACACCGTGGCCTCTTGTGGATATTAATATTACCAAACATTTGCATACTACATCCAGTGCATGGTACTGTCATGGTGAAATTGTATTATGGCTTTAATAATTTACAACCTTTTTGTCGAAAACCGCTGTTTGGAAGATGAAGACACCCCCCCTCCCCATGTCACTAATCAGTGTGGTTTGGTGAAAGAAGAGAGAGCCCCTGACCTCTTATAGATATCACTCGCCACTGATGTTGGCCACGGCTAGGAATCGAACTGGGGTTTAGTTCGCGAGCCACCGCGCCGCAGCTCCGCCGAGAACCTGCTTTGCGGTACTGCATGTTATCCATTTATAGATACCCCACTGATTTCTGATGACCCACTTATCAACAGGTGATTGAATATTGGGGACGCGATGGCTCCATATCTTACGGTGGAATTCATTACGTGCATGTTGTATTGTCAGATTGGTGGGTGGTGACATGGAAATGCATTGAAATATTTTTCCCATAATTTTCCACATTTATTTTAGTGGGATATCTATAATGAGGATCACCCTGTGTATTCAGTCGTTAATTTCAGCCGGTCTGTCCTGGAACATATTTCCACACTCGACAGACCTCATCCGGAAAATCTCTCCCTACAGCCTTGGCTACTTCAAAGTAAACATGGAACGTTGGGCCAATGATGGACCAACGGTTCCAACCTCATGCCAATGTTGGGCCCAACATTGCATTTGTATTGTTATTAGTCACATGGCATCTCCCCAGTCTTCCAAAGAGAAATTAAGTCGATGGTGTATTACACTTGGTGATTACGTACAGTGAAGAGGACACGCTGTAATTTATTTGTATAAATTACGCCGTCAGGTCATGTTATTTGCGAATCTTAGTCTTGGTATGCACTAATCCAATCTGAGAAGCCATAGATTGAATGTCACACGGAATCCAATCGGCTGACGTAACTGCTGCTATTTTTACACGTGCATGCTTTTCACACCGCTTGCTTACGTGACCCCTTTGGATACAATCCATATGTTCCATCAGAAGCGGAGCTGCTTTAATGCCCCCTGTTAGCAACCTGGGGGAGTTAATCTCTGTCATCATGGTGAGATGCGCGTGTACCATGTCCACGGGGTGTCCGTAAAGGTATATCAATGCACTTTTGTGCCTGTGCATGTTACAGCCCTTGTGTCAATAGTGTATAGTGCTGTAAGAGAGGGCCTCCCCACGCTGTGCGGGTTGGTCAAAGTGGGAGTATAGAGGTTGAAGCATAGGACAGGCAGGACAATGATGGATATTGCTGCACCGATCGTCCTTTGCTGACAACGTAGCCCAAGCAAGCTTGCATGGTGGTTTGCCCATCAAAGCAATCCATTATTGTACAACTATCAACGTACAGCAGTATGAACTGCGTGGTTGGAATGCAGGCATCGTTTTCCTTATACAATGTGCTTCAACCTTTTAAAACCAAACGAGTGCTGTTCAAAGCACATAACAGAAGCATTTGATGAATTTTCAAACACCTGGGTCTCTCATCTCCATACAATGTGATTTGACAACGTCATTGTGGACACGTGGAAGGTTTAAAGGGATGACACTCAAACGAGCATATCGTCACACGACCAAGTGTTTGCGTGTAGTTTTATCGACCGAGCTTAAACTGCTGTCCAACTATAATTCTTGAATAATGGATGGATGTTACCTTCATGGACAAACACCCTGTAGTTTGGCTCACGGAGGATTGCACGTTTCATAATTAAACACCAAGATGAAGGAAAGCGTCACAGCTTGTAGCAATCGCATACTTTATCCTCTACCATACAGAAAACAAAGCCAAATAAATCCCACATTATTGGGATTCTCGTGACCAAATCCACGGGGTTTTTACCCCACACGAATGTTGACGATTGGGAACCCAAATTTGTATTGGTATGGCAATGCACAAAAGCGTGAACACGTGTGGGGGAGCAATGATGGAGAAACGAAAAGAGGAAACCTAATGAGTGCGTGTGCTTGCATTCGTTATTGGAATTGGTGGCCGTTTTGCTGAAGAGGAGCATACCACAGAAGTGCAGTACAATTTGGGATTCTGTGCTGGAGGAGGAGTGTGTGCATCAAGGGGATCGGGGACAGAAGGGTAACGCAGTTGGAAGCTGCAGTTAAACAAAACGGAGCAAAAAAGAAATCACGTGAGCGAGGAAAGTTCACAGAGAGACTGAGAGATAAACGGTCGTAAGCAGAAGGAGGTGGAAGGTCTTAACCCTAGACTTGAGCATGGGGAGGTAATGGCGGTGCCAGGGATCATATGTGTGTTGTCGCTGTAGGGAGACTTGGATGTGGCTGGTGGTGATGGCAATGGAAGTGAGAATATGACAATAAAAATGCCTTTTTGCTTGTTTCCTATGCAACTTCCTGTCCTCGTCACCTAACCATGTGTCATTATTTAGAATGAGTAGTGAAGCACATGCATTATTTTTGTTACATTTTGAATGTTAGAAGTGCATTGAATGTTTGCAGCCCCTAATGCGTAGATGCCCATGCCGATCAATACTGAGATATGTGATGAACAAATTGCCTGAGTTACATGTAAATTGATGCTCGGTTTGCATACGATTGAGATGTCAGTTGTCATTAGATCTAGGTTGAGGTCCATTGCCATAGGAATTGACAATGCTTGACGAATCGGCCCACTTTTGATGCGTATTGTATCACCAGTGATGCTTCGTGGCTCCAGGTTGAAGAGGCAACAAAATCCTCCTCGGCAGTTTCCAGTCTCATGTGATAATGACTCCTACAGATGGACTAATTGATTACTGGAACACAAAGACAATGTGTGGTGATAATGCACAAGTGCTGTGCTTCCATCACACAATTTTCATGAGAAGCTACGTGGGATGCCTGTGCCCATCTGGTGGAGAAAGAGGTGATGGATGAAGCCACTGCTAGCACATTTGAGTTTCATTTCGGTTTCTTTTTGATTCTCTGGGTGAGTCCATAGGTCCTCTTCATAATCAGAATCTTTATTTAGACTGGGGGAATCCGATGAGCTAAGAAGCTCTTTATCACAGAAGTCCAGTGCGGGCGGGTCTGCAAGTTACAACAGCAAAAAATACAAAAAACTATAGGAGTGCAAAATAGAGAAAAAGATGAGCAAATCACTTAATATAAATAAATCAGACAATTAATTATATACATCCCATTTATCAAGCTTGGGCAAGGCAGCAAAAATAACAACAAAGTGGTCTCAGACCATACCATGATAACACACAGTAAACCCTCAATAAAATGGCACATTAGCACTGAATATCAATATACAGGTAAGGAACAAAGCTACAAAATCACATTTGTATCCGGCAATAATCTTCTGCTTCAGGATATATTTTTTGGAGGAACATGGTGAAGCCACCGCCGGCACATTGCAGTTTCTCAATTAATCCACGTGTACGCAGTCTCGCCTGACAACGGAAAACGCGAGGCAGACTAAGTTGCCTCCTAAACCTGGAGCCACGGACCGCCGTTGTGTTGTTTTTCTTCGCATCTCAGATACACAGTGGGTGGTGGTCCATGGAGGCTGAATTACTCTTTCTCAATCGAGTAAGTGTGAGAGGCAAGTCGTTAATGAGGAAAGACCAGTCCTGACGGCTGAGGCCAAGGCCGAATGCAAATTTAATTTACTTTTGGAAAGGATAAATTACATCTGAGGGAATAGTCAAATATCCTTCTCAGTAAACATGTTTATAATAGAATCAAGGTAAATTTACACGTCGTTTCACGTGTAAATTATCTCCGGCGTAAAGGAAAATAAGTAATGGTATTCAAGAATTTAAACAAGCTAGTGGCGCATGAGTGCTTCGCTGGACCAGACGGATGTTATAACAAGGCTCTCTAACTGCGCGTTGATTAGTAGCCTGTACAAGTCTGTCATGCCAGAGATACTGTGCTGATAGAGGAATAAAATTGGAACTGGAAGAGATGAATTATTGTGTCATTGATGAAGGTTAAAATACGATTGACTTGATACCGACGTGTTATACATTGCTGTATTTAACATGCGCAGGCACAATTCTGTAAGAGTTCACCAATGTCAAGCACAAACCGCATACTGTAATCGAATTTGGCAACGGTGTGTCACGTGTTTACGCCATCGATTTAATATAAACAGACTTGAATACTGCCTGATAAAACATCGATTTGAGGGCTAATGTAATCAAAGTATTTGCTAAGCATTATTAATCACGTACATAATTCCGTGCGGTGAGTAATCGAAAGATCTCTTGCATCGTAAGAGCATTTGAAAGGCACGTCTAGTCGCATGATGAATTAGGAGTGTGAATATTTGTGTCATTAATGGTAATGACTGCTGGCTCTTTAGCTTCTTTCAAAGGTTAATGAAAATGTAATTATATAATCATGATTAGTAATTAAAAGTTGCAATTTAGGTGCCGTTGTAAGTTTAGCTATAAAATAGCCTGTCGTTTTTTATACGGTGATGTAACGCACATTTTTTTTTTGCAGGTCCTGCAGAAGTTGGGAAAAGCGGATGAGACGAAGGATGTACAGTTTGAAGAACAAGTGCAAAACTTCAACAAACAGTATGTATGTATCACAGCTAAATGTGGGACAGCAGTGATTGTACATACTTAAAATAAGCAATGTAACAAGTACACACAATATATTAATAGCAAAATATGCAAATTCCTGATATCGGCATAGCTTTTCTGTGGCCTTGTTTCCATTGTGTCCTCTTTGGGAGGGTCTTGCTAAAATAGGCAGTTAAGTAATATGGAAAGTTTGGAATATCTGGAATTTGGGAATATCTCTAAAGGGTAAGCGAGGAGGAATTAAGAAGTTAGCAGTGGGGATATTCATGGTATCGAGGAGTTTTGGGAGGCTAGATTTAGAAATTTGCGCACGGGCTGAGAATAAACGAAGCGAATGCATTGAATAGGGCTATGAAGGTGCCATCGATGCAGGGCAGAAGGAGTAGAGGGGAGAACTGGGGTGAGATGGAAGGATGATGCGGTGGAATGAGATGTGAGGACTGTGGACGTGACTCGAGTATAGAAAGGTAATTCGAGCACTCCCCCCCTGACCCCCACCATGCATTAATAGGACTTTTGACTCAAAGAAAAATATCTTACATTTTCAAAGCAACCACAATTAACAGGGTCAGGCACTTTCTTGTCTTCAAAGCAGATGGTCGAAATCTCAGTAGGTGAAATTAACTCAACACTCAACCTCTCCAAACTCATCAGTCAGAACCATTTATTATAGTAATTGCATAAGAGGGGCGTTTGATTGCTCGGCTCTATAAATGTGATGACATCGGGTTCACGGCTTAGCAAGGCAGTGGCAAGAAACACAGGGAATGCAGCCTGAGCAAACATGCACACACACACCTTGGCAGCACGGCAAGACAGCACGCTTGTCACATCACATTAAGCACTTGGATAAATTAGTTTACCACGTATTGGCATGAGCTTATTCTAAACAAACACATGATTGAACCGTTTAACTTCATTACTTTTAATTGTGTTGTTGTTGATTTGAGGTAATGCATTTAATGGATGGCCCAAAAGGATGATTCCTCTCTGTAATTGTGTTGCTGTGACCTGCTAATTCTGTACATTAAAAAAGCCAGAAAGAATGTTGAAAGCACTGAGGCTTAAGATTGAAAATTTGTGACTGCTTGTTAAGTAATTTTACAGTATTGGCATGAATAAACATCCCATGCAATGTATGCATTTCAAACGGATGACATAATATCACTGTTATCATTCAAACGTGCAACAGTGTAATGGTTATGGGTGTTGGTTTAAGACTAGATTTATAGCTTTCGTGACTGCAAGGATTCATACTCTTAGTTTTTTCGGTAAAGTCACGTAGGTAAAAAATGAAATTAAAATTAATAAAAATAAAATAATAAAAATCACGACGTTTCGGAGGCAACACAGGGTCTCCGTCATCAGGTGGGACCATCACAGCCAGATTTGCTTATCAAGTGAGGCAGGGATTCCAAGATGCAAGTTCTTAAATACAAGTTAAGGGGGAGAACTTGCATCTTGGAATCCCTGCCTCACTTGATACAGCAAATCTGGCTGTGATGGTCGTACCTGTTGACGGAGACTTGTGTTGCCTCCGAAACGTCGTGATTTTTATTATTTTATTTTTATTTATTTTTATTTCATTTTTTACCTACGTGACTTTACCGAAAAAACTAAGAGTATGTTGGTTTAAGAGTTTGGTGTGCTCACTTTCAGTGTTTCTTTTCCTTCTCCTGCATAGAACGAGGGAAGCCGATTACAGAAAGAGCTACGAGGCTACCTTACGGCTGTGAAAGGTAAATACAACAATGTTACAAATTCCTGCAAATTTCTCATTCATTGTAACACACACAAATGAATTATCCTGGGTTACCAGGTAAAATAATACCAAGGTATGATCATTGTTGTTTTACCCTTCTATCTGGCAACAAAACTGACACCTTTTTTTACAAGGAGTCATGTTTGCATAGACCACAATACCTGCAGTCATAATGCAAACAAAAAGTTATGTTTTTTGTTTGCATTATGACTGCAAGTATTGTGGTTAGCTGCACCGCATAACAAAACGTTATGTTTTTTGTTTGCATTATGACTGCAGGTATTGTGGTCTATGCAAACATGACTCCTTGTAAAAAAGGTGTCAGTTTTGTTGCCAGATAGAAGGGTAAAAAACCAATTATCATATTTTTTCTGGCAAATGAGGTTCCAATGGTGGAATACCAAGCTATTTCTTTGTCTTGAGGCACTTGTTCTTAATAAGACAATGCGGCGCAGCTAACAAAAAACACGTCAGAAATCTGATGTTATCGAGGAAAGGTCTATACTGGAATTACACGTACCAATCATTGCTCACGACTGGCAGACGAATGCCTACTTGCAGGCCGGGTGCCGAGTCGTCTTGTGCTGCACTGGGACAACTGCCACGAGGGGTGCCCTTTAAAATGTTTGAGATGTGACGTAAGTCACTTATTACGTGTAAAGCACTCTGCTACGCTCCGGGTTAAAAGAGAGTGCTCTATAAAAAAAAAAACGAATTATTATTGCTGTCAAGTTTCCAGTGTGGATTATGTCCCTGCAGCAATGCATGAATCTTCAAAGAAGATGAATGAAACCCTTCAAGATATTTATGAACCTGACTGGCATGGAAAAGAAGATGTACAGGATATATCACAGGTAATCCACAGCCACTTAGTGCAATGGTATGTATACCGTGCATATGATAAGCGGTGAACACGTTCGTTAATCAGCTATTATAACTCTACACAATCAGTTGAGTAAATACATATTTTTAAAATCTCTCAGTATATTATCGTAACATTAATATTATCACGTGAATATAGATAGAGCTCATATTAGTCTAAAATTAGGCTGGGCAATGAAACATTTTGAATCATTGTCAAAATAATTTTACTGTCCCTCCATTTATGTATATTTACAATGCTGCACATGTTCTCTTTGAATTCGTATGCACGGACACTAAGGGGAAAAGATTATAAGATTAAACATGGCGCAGCAAACCTGACCTCCATGGCCTCATTAAAATAATGTTGACTATGAAAATGATGTTGACTTTATTCATGTTGGCTATGTAAATCGTGTGGACTCTGTGCACTTACGTGCATCTTGTACAGAACAGCGATGAGCTCTGGGGTGATTTTCACGAGAAGCTGGTTGACAACTCACTCCTCACTCTGGATACGTACCTCGGACAGTTCCCCGACATCAAGGTATCACCGATCAACGAACCGTTCATGTTACATTTCCTCCACTTGTTGAATTGCCTCCACCTCTAGTAAGACAATTATTGTAAACGTGAAGGTTTGTGCCAGGCGTTGCTCAACACGATGATCCAACGCATCTCATTCCACGTGCTGGAGCTGCCACTTGATTCTGGGAGTTACTTTTTCTCAATCCTTCAGGCATCATGTCCCACGTTTGTCTCCTGCATCCTGGGAGATTTTGTTCATTATTAAGGAACTGAAAACGCTCTCAGCTCGTGAAGTGAAACATCAGACATCCTGTCGATCAACACACATCACAACCAGAAAACACATTGGAGAGCTATGACACAGGTTTTGCGATGTAAAGTGTAATTAACTAACTTGCTGTTATTATGTCTGTCTTTGAAGTCACGCATTTCCAAACGTGGACGGAAGCTGGTGGACTATGACAGTGCCAGACACCACCTTGAGTCACT
The DNA here is from genome assembly GCF_964198595.1 of Lampetra fluviatilis. Lineage (NCBI taxonomy): Eukaryota > Metazoa > Chordata > Hyperoartia > Petromyzontiformes > Petromyzontidae > Lampetra > Lampetra fluviatilis. The sequence continues at coordinate 5,442,373 of NC_136284.1, read as the reverse complement.
GCAGGGCACCAAGAAAAAGGAAGATGTCAAAGTAGCAAAGGTCTTTGCAAGATGTAGCATTTATAAAATAATTTGAATGTGCTCATGCCATCCTTTTCAGACCACTCATTTTAATTTAAACATGTTGGTTTTCTCAAGAAAAAGGTCTACACTATGGGAACCTCATTTGCCAGTAAATATATGATAATTGGTTGTTTACCCTTCTATCTGGCAACAAAACTGACACCTTTTTACAAGGAGTCATGTTTGCATAGACCGCAATACCTGCAGTCATAATACAAACAAAAGACATAACTCTGATAATGTGCACTGTCCTTGAAGTTGATTGGTCCACACCCGAGACAGCTTTCCTTAGAGCCTAGTCTCACATGGGTTGGACCAGATGACGCCAAAAGGCGCACAACTCAAAGACAATGCACCATCAGAGTATGAGAGCTCGGGGCAAGCATCTACACTATGGGAACCTCATTTGCCAGTAAAAATATGATAATTGGTTGTTTACCCTTCTATCTGGCAACAAAACTGACACCTTTTTTATAAGGAGTCATGTTTACATAGACCCTGCAGTCATAATACAAACAAAAGACATAACTCTGATAATGTGCACTGTTCCAATGGTGTAAATGCTTACCCCGAGGTAAATAACCAATTATCAAGAAAAAGGTCATGGATGTGGCTTATGGGGAAGCCAAAAATATTGAATATTGATGAATAGCATTTAGATTTTAGTCTTGACAACTATGCCTGGATTTGTTTTGTTATGTTTCCTCTCCTTCGTAACACTGTGTAATACAATTTTTGTTCCTGGGTAGTAAGTGTTATTTCTGAATTGCTTATGCCTAAAAAGTATAGAAAATGGCTATTATTCCCCACAAACTTTGCTTTTGTGACCAGGACAGTGATATTTTGAAATTTACCTATTTTCAATGAGAAAACGGGCGAATTTGTGTCTTTTCGTTCACATAAAGTCAGAAAAAACCGACATATGAATAAAAATGGACATGTTTTTATACTAAAGTAATACACAAATGACTAAAAAGATTTAGAAGTGAGTAGTTTTTCGAGATTTACGATTATACTGTAATTCACTTTCACGAATCAGCCCCCAAATGTAGTCTCCCATCATGTTCATGTTATACTGTTCTTGGTAGCGGAGTTCAAAGTTCAGTATGTCCTGGTGGAAGCGCTCGCCTTGCTCCTCTGAGTACGCTCCCATGTTCTCCTTGAATTTATCAAGATGAGCATCAAGGATATGGACTTTGAGGGACATCCTACAGTCCATTGTGCCGTAGTTTTACACCAGAGTCTCAACCAGCTCGACATAGTTTTCGACCTTGTGATTGCCCAGGAAGCCACGGACCACTGCGACAAAGCTGTCCCAAGCCACTTTTTCCTTACTAGTGAGCTTCTTGGAGAATTAATTGCACTCCAGGATCTTCTTTATCTGTGGTCCGACGAAGACACCGGCTTTGACATTTGCCTCAGACAGCTTAGGGAAGAAGTCTTGAAGGTACTTGAAGGCTGCCGACTCCTTATCTACAGCTCTGACAAATTGTTTCATAAGGCCCAATTTGATGTGCAGTGGTGGAATCAGCACCTTACGGGGGTCCACCAGTGGCTTCCACTTGAAGTTGTTCCTACACACAGAGAACTCAGTCTGCTGTGGCCAGTCCCACCTGTGGTAGTGCACCTTGGTGCCTCTGCTGTCCCAAGGCAAAGATACCAGGCAAACTTGGTAAAACCGCCTTGGAGACCCATCAGGAATGCCACCATTTTGAAGTCTCCGATGACCTCCCAGCCATACTCATCATACTTCAAGGCATCCAGCAAGGTCTCGATGCTGTTGTAATCATCTTTGAGGTTTACCGAGTGAGCCAGGGGAAGAGACGGGTACTTGTTACCATTATGGAGCAGTACAGCTTTGAGGCTCCTGGATGAGCTGTCAATGAAGAGGCGCCACTCATTCTGGTTCCAGGCGATTCCGATTGCCTCGAACAGACTGGTCACATTGTGGCAGAAGCAGAGTCCATCTTGACGGGTGAAGCTGCAAAAATGTTGGTGACGCTTTCTCTGATCCGCGACTTGCACACTTTTATCCAACAAGTTCCACTGCTTGAGCCTAGACGTCTAAAGCTCGGCATTGGACTTTGTGAGACCAAGATCTCTGATCAAGTCGTTGAGGTCTTTTTGGTTAGGGTAGTATGGGTTTCTCTCCTCAGCTCCACCTCTGAAATTGTCATCTGGATCTACAACGTCTTCCTCGCTCTCTGACTTGCTCGTCTCTTCTAAAGACAGCTGCTCTCTCTCTGGAGGAGTGGGTATGGGGAGCTCTTGGCAGTGTGGCACCGGGGCGATGGATGAAGGAAGGTCCGGATACGTGATAGCAGGTGCATTCTTGCCAGTCCGACGTTTGGAAGGGTCCACCATGCAGAAGTAGCAGTTGTTTGAGTGGTCAATGGGTTTCCACAAAATTCTTGGGATAGCGAAATTCATCCTACAAGAATACATTTCAACCATGACTAATGTGTAAGAAATTCTCGCAACATTTTTCATGATATATTTTTTTAATAACATTAAAAATTGTAAAACGTTTTAAAATTAAAAACTTTTACAATGTACATTTTTAAACGAATTTTATAACATAAAATTCTGAGCAACCATTTGTCCATCTTACCTTCCAGAGTTTGTTTTAATTTCTTGCAGCTGAAATGAGGTGCCCAGGGTTTGTCTTGATCCCTGACAGGCATACCAAAATATGCATTGTAGGCCTCACACATCTTAGCAGATGCTTCCACAGAGTACTTTTACGCTCTTGTCTTGATAAATTGCCGCGGACATAGCAAAATGCGTCTACCGGATGCTTGCAGCCTCTTGATGCCATCTCAGAAAAATGCAGATATGTATCCACTTAGGCAGCTGGAACTAAACTGAACTGGTGGGCTTAAGGCCCCTGTATTTATACTACTATTTATATTACTGAAAAGTTCTAGAATGTTCGAGAAGTTACTCCAAGTTTACTCAGCACTGAATCTATCTGGAATGTTCTGGAAAATAGGTAAATTTCAAAATATCACTGTCCTGGTCATAAAAGCAAAGTTTGTGGGGAATAATAGCCATTTTCTGTACTTTTGAGGCATAAGCAATTAGGATATAACACTTACTACCCAGAAACAAATAGTTACTCAGTGTATAACCAAAGCTCGGGCTCAAAGTGAGATTTTGTGGTGGCAGTAGGGGCAAGCGGTGTATGCACGGTCGCATCGTAAAGTCCTCCCCTTGCCGTCTCTGTTGTCTCGTGTCGTCTGTGTCCGTCAGCCGGTCTTGCTGCTCGAAAAAGCTGCGCCTCAGTGGTGTCAGGGAAAAATCCAGGCCCATCTCATTGCCCAGACAAACCTCCTCAAAAACCAGGTGACGCATCGGTCTTCCCCCTGATCATTCTGTACATCGTGCCTCAAAAATTGTCCTATTTTCAACTCTTTACCTTTCCTTGTCCTAAATAACATTTCCATTCACATTCATCATTGTTTTAAGAAGTGCCGGGCTCTATTGTGTGCATGCCTTTGCCTAACCCTTGAAGCTGTTAATTTTAGATTTGAAGCTTTCGTGACTGCAAGTATTCATATTCTTAGGTTCTTTCGGTAAAGTCACGTAGGTAAAATAATATTAAAATTAATAAAAATAAAATAAAAAATAAAAATCACGACGTTTCGGAGGCAACACAAGCTTCCGTCTTCAACACAAGCTTCCGTCTTCTATATACGGGGTAGTATCTCTTAGAATTTCTCATTTACTTGATACAGCTATCGTGCTGTGACGGTTCCACCTGAAGACGGAAGCTTATGTTGCCTCCGAAACGTCGTGATTTTTATTTTATTTTTATTTTACTTTTATCAATTTTAATATTTTTTTACCTACGTGACTTTACCGAAAGAACCTAAGAACCTCGAAGCTGTCTTTGAATGTGCGGTGCCTTTTGAGCAGTGTTTTTTATATTATATAATAATTTTTCATACCAGATTACTTTTTTGACATGGTGATCACAAAGAGACTAAAAACTTTGCGTGCAATAATTTTCCTCGCACATATTGAATGTTGCTCAATTTGTACCAAAAGGCTCCTGTGATGTGCAGTTTCAGCATTAATGTCGGGGTGTGCTTTCTTGATGTTCCATTTCGTGCCATAGAATACATTCCATCTTCATGAGTTTGTAAAATGCTTGAGATGCCAAGCTCTACACACTCTTGATCTGGCTGGATTTTTTTCCTTGCCTACTCTTCCAGTAGCTTTTTCAAAATTGTCCCTCAGCTATCTGACTGACCGAGTGAAGTGCTGTAAATATGGAGGGGTGGCCAAGTTCTACGGAAACCCACATGATGGTGTGTGTGTGAGATAGTACACTTCAGTCATCTCTGTTAAGTCACATGCATGGTAGTGGTTAGTGCACCGTGCTATGAAACCGGTGACTTGAGTTTACAGTTTGGCTAACATCAACGGTGGGTGATATCCGAATGAGTTCTGATCCTACCATGCTCTTCACCAACCCGCACTTGTCAGAATGGTGAAGTATAGTTAAGCAATCCCCATGACCAAAACAGAATGGTTATAAATTACAGTACGTAAGTCACGTGTCACCAGAATAAGTGTCTGAGTATTTTGCCTTCCTACCTATAATTTAAGATGTGCGGTTTAGCTTTCACAATGGTCTGTAATACATTTGAACTTTGTATAGTAGTCATGGGCGGAGTTTAGGGGGGGGGGTGCATGGGGGGCCCAATGCCCCTCCAAACTGGACACCTTAATACATTTATTTTCAATAGTTAACAATTAAGATTTTTAATTAATTACGTGCGATTCCTTATGTGAGGGACAAAGTGAACCCCTGCCTCCCCAAATGTAGAAGTCAAACTCCGCCTATGATAGTAGTGCAGAGGTGGATAAGTGGCACAGTAGTTATCGCAGTGCGTTTCGAACCCGGAGACCTGAATTCGATTCACGGCCACCGCTAACATCAGTTGGTGGGTGGTATGTGAACCAGTTCTGGGCCTTTCCCTTGATGAGCCCACACTGATCCGTGTAGAGAAGAACAGTAAAACCTTGGATTGCGAGACCAAGTTACTCGAAATCCAAGGTTTTACTGTATTGTCAAAAAGCCTCATGACCATTACAGCATGGGAAGGGCTTCATCGAGCAGTAGATTGACAAAGAACGTTATTCTTACTCCAGTAGTGTATGGCGGTACATTGTGCAGCATGAAAATGTAAACATCTTTGTTGTTTATGCCTTTTCCCTGAAGTTCATCAATGGCCTGATGTTTTAATCAACAATGCCAGTTTGCACACGGTAAATACAACTTCCCAAATTCAAACAATGTGCTCTATTCCATCTTGATTCGCGTTAGGGGAGTCCAAGACCAGCGAGCATGGCTTTGATTGGCCTCTGCTTAGATGTTCAAGGTCAGGCTTATGAAGGGTGATGAAATCATTTTTAGATTGTTCAGTTAAATTACTTGAAAAATTGTTTATCTAATGAGCTGTATTTGCATATACTTATATTTTAACACATAGCTGGTACTGGAACGTTATTGCAAAAATAGCAAACATTCCGTGAGTCAAAATTTGCAATGTCTGTACCAAATAGTCAGTAGAACCTATGAAGCCTCTCTGTCTTTGGAGGTGTAAAATGTGTTGATGTGCAAATATAATCTTGGTGTAGGCAGAAGAGGATTACATGAAGGCACAAAAGGTGTTTGAGGAGATCAACAATGACTTGCAAGAGGAATTGCCAGTGATTTTGAACAGGTATTTTGGTATTTTGGATTTGTGTGACAGCTTTGCATGCCCAGGGTTGGTGACAACAAATATTCACAATTGCCAATGTGTTCAAAGAGCGAAATGAAATAAAATCACGTTTTACTTTCCAGTTCTCCTCAGGGTCTCCCAGTATCACTGCATTTGTTGTTTATTTGTCGTAATCTCTCTACGGACTCGGCTCATTGGCCAGATAGAGCTGGAGTAACGGTATTACAGTTCGTTGCTCGTTTAATAAACTGCTATTTTACAACAGGGGCAAAACCTCAGAGTCTTTAGATTTTAAATGGTTTTGTCTATTGTCACTCATATGACCCCACAACTGAGAAGGCCACATTACATGCAAAGGCAATATTTGAAACTCTTTTTGAAGCAGTCTGCAATTACTGGATACATAGATACTAATTTCTTCACATTGCAAACGTTCCAGGCTAGGTGATATATATTTTTAAAACTTGTCAGCCTTGGGGTTTCAAACCCACGAACTCAGAGGTGCTGGCTCAGTATCCTGACACAGTGCATTAAAGCCCTTGAGCCTCAGAGCCACATAAGTTTGAATATCTAATACTGTTCAATGACATTCCCTGCAGGGTGTTCTCTCATTGGATTGGCCCATTATTTTCAACCCAGTGTGAATCAAGAGACGTGCATTAACTTCTGCCCTGTGGGGGCACATGTCCTGTTTTAACTTTTTTTCTTTCAAATTAATGTGATCGAGTTCAATAACGTTACAATAAATGTTAAATTGGTGAATATTTTTTTCTCGGTGGGAACTTTATTTGATGGTAGAAGTACTGCTGTCCTTCACTCTCTCCGAAATGTGGGTTTAACAAATGAAGAAAATTGGAAATGCTTGAATGTACTGTAGGGAGAAGCTACACTCACATGTTGCCTTGCATCTGAGTGTCTGTTCTGTGCTTAAGCCTAATTTGTCCATCAACAAAACAGGACCCTGTCACACACTGGGAATATCGTGGTGTATGCAGGCACTTGGATTGTTGCTCACGAGGGTTCGTAGGAGCCAACTCGTGGTCAAAGTAGCTTGGATGAGATTATGTATCTTAAATGGGTAAATACGATCGTTCTGTAAATTCATGATGCATATTATAGAGGTGGATCCATTCATTGATACCCCACTGATTTTCTAATGACCCTTGTATTTAGAAATCAATAACATCAGCTTAAACATTATGGAATGCTGTAAACAAGTTAAACTGGTTATGCTCGACCGTGTATCAGGAGTGTGTTAAATATTTAATAAGTGTATAAAGATCAGTGCAAGACATGTCGAGTGTGGGAATGAAAATGTGATTTCTATCTAATTCCTCAATATTATTTTTGTGGTGTATCTATATATGGATCACCTTGTAATTTTTATTATCTTCTCTGTACTTTATTTCATTGATCGTTACCAATTGATGATTCCATTGTATTCCTCTCTGTAGCCGAGTGGGGTTTTATGTGAACACATTCAAGAGTATCGCTGGCCTTGAAGAGAATTTTCACAAGGAAATTGGACAGGTACTCAACTTCTACTTTATTTATTTCATGTATGTAGTTTTATTTACTACTATATTTACCCAAGAATGTCAGTGTGTAACGCGCGTGACGTCACTCTACGTCGACCAGCCCCCCTCATTAATAATCATGAACAGGTTACGTACTCCACATGGACCCGCCCCTCATTAATAATCATGAGCAGGTGACGTCACTCCACATCGAACAGCCACCCTCATTAATAATCATGAACAGGTGACGTCCTCCAAATGATAATTAGCAGGTGCCGTCACTCCACGTGGGGTTGCAAGGCGCCTCCTCCCCCCTCCTCAGCGTCAACTTATAACCCTCACTACAAAGGCAGAACCCTCATGTCACGCGATCTCCGTAGCGCTGTTGAGACATAGAAGTAAAAAGGACGTCATGATGAACAAGAGATTCTAACCTTGTAAATTAATATCATGTTGCGGTCTGCTTTTCGCTTGCAAGTTTCAGATTTACTGCAATGCCTTTTTCCCGTGGATGGGCAAAAGGCTAGTTACTTATATACTGTCGTTGAATTGAATGAGGTACTGATCTAAATATTTGACCAATTACGTTGGAAAACACAAACTTTACATTTCCTTGTAATATGTGTGCTAAAACACAAAGGTTGTAAAAACGTACAAACCTATGACCGGTTGGACAAGTGAAACACTTTCTGTGGTTTAAAGCAGCATGAAGTTAATGGTGTTTGGGAAACTCGGGGCTCAAGAGCAATGAGCCAGCTCTCCCGAGGGCCTGCATTGGAATCCAGGTTTCAGCTGTTAACTGTCCGTGATTGAACGGAGTTCTCAAGTATAGTTAGTTGATGGTATCAGGCCAGTCACCAATGACTGCACAACAGGTATTGTACCAAATTTGATTTTCACTTCATGTGGCAAAAATTCCAGGTCTGAGAATTCAACATTTCCATTTGGCAGCCATGCGACGACCATGACAGTGGGAAGGTACAGTGCCTCCAGTGTCAATAAAATGTCAGAAGTGATAATGTAATATCACCTTCTACAGGCAGTTCTCTAACATGGAGTGATGGTTTCCTCTTCGAGAGGAGTGTATGACCCAATGATGGACAAATTTTCGACGAAGCGTCCTATGCTCCAAAATGGCACTTGAATCTCAATAGTACAAATTGAAATAAAAATGTGAAAAGGGAAATAAACATACTTTGCACGAGTTATGAGGACGAATTACTGACGGTGTTTTATGCAATAAAGACACTGATTGTGTTTCTGTGCTTGTGTACACTTGTACCCCCTGTCAGCTGAACCATGAGCTACTCGATGTCATGGTCAAACTGGAGGGCCAGCACTCAAACAAGGCCTTCTCCATCCACGGAGCTCCCAGGTGCCATATCGGTGCCCTTTCAGTGCTCTCACCTTTGAACTGCGACACGAATTACTTAATTTTACACGTGTGTTGGGAATTGTGTTTGAACTTTCACTCCACGTGTGTTGGGCATGATGTCTGACGTTTCACTCCAAGTGTCTTGGCCATGATGACTGACGTTTCACTCCACCACGTGTATTGTCCATGATGTCTGAAGTTTCACTCCACGTGTGTTGAGCGTGATGTCTAACGTTCTACTCCACGTGTGTTGTCCATGATGTCTGACGTTTCACTCCACGTGTGTTGAGCGTGATGTCTGACGTTTCACTCCACGTGTCTTGGCTATGATGTCTGACGTTACACTTCACGTGTATTGGGCATGATGTCTGATGTTTCACTCCACGTATATTGTCCATGATGTCTGACGTTACACTTCACGTGGCTTGGCTATGATGTCTGACGTTTCACTCCATGTGTGTTGGGCATGATGTCTGATGTTTCACTCCACGTGTCTTGGCTATGTCTGACGTTTCACCCCACGTGTGTTGAGCATGATGTCTGACGTTTTACTCCACGTGTGTTGAGCATGATGTCTGACGTTTCACTCCACGTGTTCATGAGTTTTCTTATATTGTCTTTCAAGCTGTAGTTAGTTGATCATACAATCATAGTTGCATCATATTTAAACGTTGGATGCTTATGTGTATATCCACACACCATGCTTAATTTTTGTTAAATAATTAACTATCATCATCATTAGCCGTGATTATTTCAGTTCTACGTGAAGGGATCCCCACACGGTCACTCTTCCACACGATCCCGTGATGCCTCTCCACCTCCCACGCTTGAGCTGGTCTCTTTGCGCTCGCTTCACTTGTGGTTGTCCTCTCTGGCGTGTTTTCTTCTTTGGCTGCCATTTTGTTCGCAGTCTTTCCTTGAAAGTCAACATGATGTCTCTAATTTGTGTTTGTTCTCTGATCCACGTGTTACTATTTCTGTAACTCAGTCTAATTCCCAGTTAGAATCATCTCCACCATAGGCGGAGTTTGACTTTTATACTTGGGAGGGGCGGGGGTTCGCTTTGTCCCTCACATGAGGTATCGCAGGCGCCTATAATCAATTTTAAATCTTTATTGTAAACTACTGAAAATAAATTAATAAAGGTGCCCAGTGTTAGTGGGGCATTGCACCCCGTGCCCCCCCAAACTACAGCTATGATCTCCATGCTTCTTTGTGTGTTCGTTCAGCTTTTGTCCCATTTTATTTGCCATATTTCCTGTTTACAACTCAATTGTTAGCTGGCAATATGCAGCAATAAAAACATTCTTCTTCTGGCACATTGGTATGTTCGTCTATTAGCAATTTGGTTTTCCAAAAGCGCTCCACCCATATCTTGCTCGTCACTTTCATTTGATCATTTTGATCCTGATAGGCCTTCAGTAATCATCCTAGTTATGCATACACTGTGGTGTTTTCCAGGTGTGGGCCTATGGCAGTTATTTTTTTATATTTTGCACACTCGAAATGAAGGACGTGGGCAGGTGCTCCAAATCGAGGGCAATCACATTTATTGTGGTAACCTGTAAAATGCAACAGCACGTGTGTCACACACAGCAGTTTCCAACCGAGTTGCCATTAATCACGTGATTGGTGTACAGATCAAGTTACTCAATAACATTTTCCCTTAAACCCATTCCACTACTGATACACCATCTCTGTCTTTAATCATAATCTTTATACTTCACTATTCGAATATTACTTAATCCTAAGCTATGTCTATCGATACCATCCACTTATATTGATATATTACACCCATTATACTGGTAGGAACGAAGTGGACCAGACCACCAATAGATTATATCGTCCGACCGTTTGTCCGTCCGTCCGTCCGTCCGCGTCCGTTTGTCCGTCCGTCCGTCCGACAAGATGGCCGCCCGCTCCCCCTGCGCGTGTGTGTGTGTGTGCGTGTGTGTTTGCGTGCGTGCGTGTGTGTGCGTGTGTATGCGCGTGTGTGTGCGTGTGTGTGCGTGTCTGTGTGTGCGTGCGTGTGTGTATATGTGTGACTGTGTGCGTGTGTGTGCGTGCGTGTGTGCGTGTCCGGCCCACTCGAGCGGCGTGATGAATGGGCGCTATTGGGCTTCGGATCGTTATTCACGGCGAACTGGAAGCGTAGCAACACAACTTCATTACGTGTGCGTGCGTGCATGTATGTGTGTGTGCGTGCGGTGTGTGTGCGTGTGTGTGTGCGTGTGTACGTTTATGCGCATGTGTGCGCGTGTGCGTGTGTGTGCGGTCGATATCCCTGTACCGGTATTAGTATTATTCCTACCAGCCCACCCCGCAGGGTCCTGTTATGTACTGTATACGTGCTGTACTTTTCACCATTATACAACTTACTACTGTACATGTGTTATATTCTTAATAGCATTGCAAGTAGTCATACTCTGGGTGCATGGGCATGGTTATAGAATAAACAGTATTCGGGTTAGAGAATTACCACCAGTATTAACTACAGTACGTCACCTTTTACAGTGCACAGTGCTATTGAACATATGACAAAATACCAATTCAAAGCCAAGTTTAAAGAATATAACTTTTCTATAAATATCAAAAACAATATTCGGGTCCTTTACTTGCAAAATGCAACAGCACGTGTGGTACAGACATTTTCAACCGAGTCGCCATTAACCACGTGACTGGTGTTTCGGTCAGGTTATTCAATAACCCTGCCAGCCATCTACAGGCCCGACTCAGTATCGCATGCTGAGGTACACGTGCATTGATGTACTGCACAGCACATGAGGACCTTCACAAAACCACACTTTACTCCATTGCTGCACGAGGAAATAATTAAAAGAGTGGTCTATTCCTATTGTGCCACACTTTTTATTTAGTGAACTTGTTGTAAAGTACTTTTATTGCGATTGATATTTATATTGAGCTGAACTTTGCGGCTTCTTTTGAGCTCTTCAATCATTTCCTGTTGTTCATTGCCATGGGTTGTTAATAATGACTGTCATCAGTTAATCTTAAATGGACAATACGTACATTAGATGAGTGTGAGTTTGTTTGTGAATTATCATTAATCAACTTCCTTTTTTGTTGTTTTCATTCTCCAATAATGTGTGTGTTGTATTCTCTGACTTATACTCATTCTTTTTAAATGCTTTTATATTCTATGCATTCTATATTTCCCTTTTCTTCTTTATGCGTTTGGTGATTTCAGATAGCGTGTTCTTTGTTTCCCACTATAAATAATGAAAAATAATTAGCAATGTACTTTCACGTATGTTCAGTCCACTGTCCACTACAATTCTAGTTAATTATTTATCGTGATTACGTCCATATTTCATCGTTTTGCTTCTCTCGGGATTTTAATACGCTCTCAGCTTCAACGATAAGTGGTTTAAAAAAACATAATTCATGAGGGAACATTAACATTTTCAATGAAAGCACAAATGCAAGAACATTTTTGTCAAACTTAGATGCAATCCGTTTTCTTAAGGCCATGTCTTTCCAGAACTTTTTATAGCATACAGCAGATTAATTAATTACATTGATAACTGCTATCATAGGTGTGGACATTATTGCGGCATTAAGCCGTGGTGGAAGGTTACTTGTAGTGGTATTGTGCTTGTCGATGGTTACTGATGTAAACTCATTGTAGTGTGCATCTCGTTTGTCAATCCACTGCTGGATGAGGGCTTGCCCACGCCACGCAGGCCATGGGAATTATTTGACTGCACTTCATGCTGGTCAGTGTGGATTGGTGAAGGCGAGGAGACGTAGAAGACTAAGCACTGCCCTCTGTTGCCCACGATCTTACCCAGCAGTGGCCTACACCTCCTGTTTCATGTACTGTGGTCGCCCGCTAAGTAACTGTACGGGCCCAAGGCTGCTTAGCTTTTGAGATTTGACGAGACTGGGGGGACATTGCAAGTGATTTGGTCATCTGCTGCATTGTAACAGTGGAGGCTAATGGGCTGTGCTGTTTGTGGTTGTGGTATTATTGCAGTGGTGTTTTGTAGTGTTGCTGTGACGGTTGCTATAGGGGTTGTTGTTGTGGTGGTGGTTGGTTGCTACTCTAGCTGTGCATGTTTGCAATAAAATGGACGTGGAGAACCCAAATGAAGAAATTATAAATATATTTCACTTAATTTTCCTGAACTTACTCCAGAATCTCAGAGATGTCTCTGTGCTCACCAAGTGCGATGCAGTAAGTGATCACATGCTGCAATGCAATTTACACTTGGACATTTGCCAAAGAAAGGACAATGCAAATTAAATGTTAATATTAAATATGTGGTTCAGAAGGTAGGATAATTTACACTACAAGCAACAGATTTCAGCCCACAGAGCAGCAACATGATGAAATCTCACCACGGTGGCGAGATGTTAACTACCTCATCTGGTATACAGGAGGTCGTGGGTTCGATCCTAACCCTGAAGATGGTATATTTGGATTTTGCACGTTCTCCCCGTGGTGCCGTGGATTTCTCCAGGTCCTCCAGTTTTTCCCTCCACATTTAGAAACATGCATTTAGTGCATTTGCCTGAGATTAAATTGCCACGTGATAAGGCACTGCGTTGAGCTATCATTTCTGGTCAGGTCGCTTCTGAAAAAATAGCGATATAGGAGCTCAGTGGGGCCTTACCTGGGAAAATAAAAAATGGTTTACAAAATGATTTTGATAAATAGGGATTTGTGTCTGGCAGGGACTCAAGGCCACTCAAGACACGCGAGCTGCCACCCAGCATCGTGGAGCCACCCGCGGGCACCAGCCCAACGAGCGACGATGCGACGCCGAGCCCCACCCATGCCCCCACCCCTCACAAGTCGCCCATGCAGGTCACACTCATGTAATCGCATCATGGTAACATTCGGCTTTATTTAGCCGCGGTAGCACGGCGGCTGTGCGACGTAGCTGTCCGATGTATATTTCGGGTTGCTCCTTGGGTTGTTTGCTCATTTGGCACGAAGTCAGAACAACATGCTCAACTCGCTTGAGTGTCGTGGTTCAACGTGTTGTCTTGAGGAACTGAAGTGCCGTTGTTCGGCGTGATGTCTTGAGGAACTGGAGTTGCTCCATGTATGGTATTTCATTTTAAGTTAATGTCTTAAAGAAGACTATGGGAACCTCATTTGCCAGTAAAAATATGATAATTGGTTCTTTACCCTTCTATCTGGCAACAAAACTGACACCTTTTTACAAGGAGTCATGTTTGCATAGACCGCAATACCTGCAGTCATAATACAAACAAAAGAACATAACTCTGATAATGTGCACATTATCAGAGTTATGTTCTTTTGTTTGTATTATGACTGCAGGTATTGCGGTCTATGCAAACATGACTCCTTGTAAAAAGGTGTCAGTTTTGTTGCCAGATAGAAGGGTAAAGAACCAATTATCGTCTTAAAGAAGCTTCAGCCACGAGGAGCGAAATATTGGATATTACGCCAAACAACACGCAGTACAACCTGACACGTATTTCACAGAGTTTTCTTTACATTTTGTTACGCGGTAAGATAGTGTGTGGTACTGGGATCGAATGGTTGAAAAATGTATGTTTTTATTCTTTGGGTCTTTAGGTAAAGTCACGTAGATAGGTTCAAAGAAAATAACAAAAAACTGCGACGTTTCGATCGCAACATAAGCGGTCGTCATCAGGAAAAGGGGGTTAGCTTCTAGAGGCAAACTGTTTATAAAGGTTTGAAATGGGCGTAGCCCAAATGTCAGCAGCATGGGCGGGGCAGCTAATGTTAATGTAAGTGGTGGGCGGCAACCGCGACGGTGGTGGGTTTTCCACCAATTGAAGGGCTATCAGGTAAAAATTAGCATGTTAATGTAAAATCGGTGAGTGGCCTCCACGGCGAATGCGCTGAGGTGGCTATGTTAATGTGAGAGATTAGCGTGTCAATGGCAGATCGCAGAGACGCAAGCTCTAGGTCGGCGCGCGAAGGTGGCTGTATAAGTGTGAGAAATTTGACCTGTTAATGTAAAATCGGAGAGCCGAAAATAACAACTAACATCGGAAGGTGGTAGGATGGGAACAGCACAGCCAGTTATGACTTAAACTGGTTGATAATGTCCTTCCAATGATTGCTCAGTTTGTACCCATCTTCTCAGTTGAAATTGCGTCCGTGTCTGTATATATGTGTAGGACCTGAAAATACACGCGCCACCGCTTCGTGGGTCTGTTGCTAGGCAGACAAGCAAGTGGACAGTGGGGGTATATGAGGACGAGGTTGTTGTTGCTGAGGCGTGAGAGGAGACGCGTTAAGTGGCGTAACAGGTGTTAAGGGCAACCGGGGACACAGGCCGGTGATTGGTTAAGAAGGTGAGTGATTAACGAGTGGCGCTGCTCTGGCAACAATAACAAAGTCACGTGACGCTGGGGGCCTGGGGGCCGAGGGGTAATCGGGGGGTGAGATAATTAATAAGGACTAATTGGGGTGCATATAAAAGGCACAGCGCAACAGAGAGACGGGAGCTTTTGGGGGAGTCTTGGTCGGAGTCTTGGTGGAAGCTGGAGCTATGGGGAGCTGGAGTGATGGTGCCCGGAATAGCGGAGAGCAGTAATAAGAGAATACGATAACGGTAGCAGTGGGGAGAGAGATAGGTCAAGCACGGTAGCAGCGGATAGAGGAGACAGAGTGAGTGGTAGCAGTGGTAGCAGTGGTAGCAGTGGTAGCAGTGGTAGCAGTGCATCAGAGAAGATACGGAGCAGGGTAGCAGCGGAGCGACGGACCCTGGGGGAACTGGAGAGAGAACGGAGGGACATAGAGCGCGTTGATGGTGGATGGCGTGGCGGAGTGAAAGGGTGGCCACAGAGGGGTGATGAGGAGAAGGTGTGGACCTTGAGCAAATAAACGGGACGAGAAAGACAATCCGAGTACGAGTCCTACATATGGATGGCTTCATGAACGAATCTTTGTTGATAGCCAGTGGGTTTGCAAAGTACCTTCGTCTTAGAGAAATCAATTTTGTGTGAGCCCACCGCATTAAAACAATGATCAGCCACGGCCAAGGTATTGGTCCTACTGTGTTTCAGATCAGCCTTATTTTCACGAACACGATCCGAAGCTAACCCCCTTTTCCTGATGACGACCGCTTGTGTTACGATCGAAACGTTATAGTTTTTTATATTTTTTTTGAACCTATCTACGTGACTTTACCGAAAGACTTAAGAAATATGAATTCCTGCAGTCACGAAAGCTTTAATATCAGAATTTAAATGTCTGGTTTTTTTACTGCAGGTTTTTTTACCTTGTGATATAGATTTTACATTTATACAAAGGTCACTATCACTAGTACGTGTTTAGTTTTTTATTATAGAACAGCTCCCATGTACAAAATGCCCTTGCGAAATTAAGAACATTAAGACATTTATATCCAACGGATTTATTGCACTCAATTTTACGTTAATGCAATTCCTGCACTTAACTTAGTTCAAGGTGAAAAACGTGCGTTATTCTACATTTACTTACTTTTCTCAAAGCTACCCTTTTGTCTAGCTGTGCAGTTGTATGTAGGTGTAATGTGAATTTGTGCCACTTTCTCATTGTTTTGTCCTTCCCTTCAAAGCAGGGCCGGAAAGGACCACCGGTCCCACGACCTCCCAAACTCACCCCCAGCAAGGAGATGACGCAAGAGGCCATCGTCAACCTCTTTGATGACAACTTTATGCCCAACGCTGCCACCGCAAGCACACCCGTAAATATTTATAAGGGTTCTGTGGGTTTTATATTTTGCTGAGTTTGCTCACATCAGCTAATAGTTATGGATTTAGTGTATTGCAATAGAAAACATTATTTGGGTTTGTAATGGAAAGTTGTGACCACTTGGCTGTAAAAGCTAGTGCATTTTAAAATGTCTGATTCGTACCTTTTGTTTAGCATTTTGTATGTTTTTCACTCCTGGAGTATGATGATTGCAAGATGAATATGTGTGTGTATATATACAGAAATATATTGTGTTTTCTCTGGAAAGGTTGGGTCACTTGTTTTAATCCAATTTGTCAGTTGGAGGTTCCCTTGTCCAAGAGAGCAGACACAGGAAGCCTCCTCGATCTGGATTTTGATCCCGTGAAACAAGAGCCCACGTCTCCATCCGTATTTCCACCGCAAAAGAACCAGGTATGTTTCAGTGCAGTGGCTGGGTCCTCCACAACATTAAAAATGCACGTCCCATTCGTTTTAGGATTTTCATTATTGTAGCGGCCGCGTTAGTGAAATAAAACATTTATTTGCTATTGGCTCAGTGCTTTTGTAGAGTTTGTTTTTATTGATTTCACTGACATGGACAGTATTACATATTCACTTTGTCATAGTCTTCTTTGATGAATATTGTATGCTTCCATTGGTTATGCCTATGATCTCTCATCTCTTCCCCATTGCTGTCAGTCTATATTATTGGATCTTGCATGGGAGATTAGTGTAAAAACGTATTATAGCAGTACTAACGAGGCACTTGTAGCATGACTTGCGATGTTTCTCTACTACTCTAGGCTGTTGGAGCCTTTGGCTTTAACACTAAGTTAAAAGAATCCTTAAAAAACTCCGGTGTGACTTATGTAGCTTGCCGCGACGTACACTTGGTAGATACACTGTTTGTAAAGGTGTTTCTGTTTTTTGATTTTTTTTAGAAGAAATTATTCCAATTAGCATTCTTATTATTAATGTGAAGCACAAAATGCGCTGTGATGCGTCACCATTATGTAACCGGCAGATTCAAAAATGTTCTGCTTATTGCGTAAAACTTGTGTTTTTGATTTACGATTAAAAAAAACCTCATGTGCTATCGATTTCAATCTCCAAATGTTACGACGAAAGGTCAGGAGCCTCCTTTTGATATAAACTTAATATCTGTATACAATTTGTAAATTAACAATATAGGGATACAGGTATTAGCATATATATATGATCAGATAGCATATATAGTATAAGCATCTCCATATTAGAGAAATGAAAAACGAACAATTTAAATATTAATGTATGTTGAACTTTTTTCGCACCATACGTAGCCAACCGTGCTAATCGGAGGTGTGAAAATTTGGGAAGCCATAGGCTTAAATAATGGAGTCCCATTTACTACTATAATGAGCCAAGAATGTCTGTGTGTCCCACGCGTGACGTCACTCCACGTCGGCCAGCCTCCCTCATTCATACTCATGAACAGGTGATGTCCTCCACATGGACCCCCCCATTAATAATCATGAGCGGGTGACGACACTCCACATGGGGGGTTGAGGCACCTCCTCCCCGCTCCTCAGCGTCAACTTACAACCCCCACTACAAAGGCAGAACCCTCACGTCACACAATATCCGTAACGCTATTGAGACATAGAAGTAAAAAGGACGTCATAATGAACAAGGGATTATAACCTTTAAATGAAATAAGTCTGTGTCACCGTGATCTTACAAATTGCATATGAATTGAAGCCAGGAATATCACGTCGTGGCCTGCTTTTCGCTTGAAAGTTTCAGATTTACTGAAATACACTCGTCCTTGGATGGGCAAAAGGCTCGTAGTTTATCAGGAGTTCCCTTGCGAATAATATCTGTTAATGCAGCAGCATTTGCATATCTGCTGATGAGAACCAGAAAGTTGAAATTAGTACATAGTTTGCATGATTAAACAACTGCTTTTTGATCAGAGTGGTCTCAAAAGCTGATTGGTTGATGGACTACAGATCTGTGTATTAGTGTGAAAACCAAACACAGAACAGAGTTCTGCTTAAATATTATTTTACATTTAAATATGGTACTCTCCAAAATAATTGTTCCTTTTTTAACTATGGACCATTTTTGTGAATTGCTTGTAATGTATTACACTATTAATTAATGTTTACGACGCACAGCTAAAGGTTTAACAGCCCATCACTCATCGTTTGACAAGTGCAAAAAGGTATGCAGCACTATTTATAGAAGGGCCATTGCCAAAATGTCACCTATCATCTATATATTTGTGTTCTTGACAAATGTATGGAGTTTTTTGTGAGCTGTGCTTGTGCAGCATTGCCAATGCAGCAGTATTTCCACTACATTATTTATAGACGCTTATAAAAAAAAATGACCAATGGAAAGCAAGAAATGGTAATTTGGGTGCCGTGTTTTATAGCACACCAATGATGACAAGACGCTTAATGTTCTCTTGCTTGAAATGACAAAATGAAGCACGTGTACCAGCCTTAACCATCCCATTGTGTATTTTCAATTTGTTCTTGTTTCCGTATAAGGTATCGATCACCGGTCAGGCTGTGAATCTGACAAGTTGGGCTTGATCCGCTGTGTCAACGGCACTCCGTTTAGCTGCCGCTTGCACATTTTTTCTGTTGGCATCTGTAGTATATTTCGGGTTATTCTTTTCATCGTTTTTCCACTAGCCATTTTCCAAAAACGTATTGCGTGTTTAACTTGTAGTTGTTTATTTGTCATGTATTTGTCACGTCTCACGATAAAGAACATCACCACTCTTGGTGATATGGGTCGGTCATCTATGAGGATTTTGATGTGTCCCCTGGTGTGCTTCACCACTTAGCCCAATCTCACGCCATCTGTAACCATTCCATATCGGTCGTGATGTATTCCGTGTGTTTAACACAAGTGTTCAGCGCTTGTCATTTATAACCCTCGGTAAATGTATCTGCTGTCCTTTTTTTTAACATCAGTCTTTGGACGGTGCAAGCAAACATTGTCCTTCTAAGATGCCCATCGTGGAAGTCGTGGCCAGTACTCCCACGGTAAACAGATTATGCATTTGTATATGTATTCTATCATAGAAATTTTTCATTTGGATAATCTCTTAGATCAGGGGTCGGCAACCTACGGCTCCGGAGCCGCATGCGGCTCTTTGCGGGCTGCTTCTTGACGATATGTACGTATGTACAGTATATGTACATAGATGCATTGCGGCTCTTGAAATACTGAATTTTGTACCGAATTGGAGAGAAATGGCTCTTCTTGTTATTTTGGTTGCCGACCCCTGTCTTAGATGGAACGTCTCATTTGCAAGGGAGTCCGGCCAAGGTGTCAAGTGACACATGCATAGCAAACCTTTGAATCTACTATATATATAGCATACGTGTATACACTGTCAACTACATTCCTACCGATTTGAAAACAGGAATGGAGCAGCCAGGGCAGCACACGTGAACGTCACACGGAAATCAGACACGTAAATAAATAGTGCTGTGTCACACCTGCATCACAAAGGCATTCGTTGTTGTTACATTTTAAACTCTACCAGTAAAAATGCCATAAAGAATGCCGTAAGATGACCGTATTATAAATTGGTGTAATTGCAAGTGAAATGCAAGTTATTCCATTTGTGCTGCAAGTACGTGGACGTCTGCTTATTGGAACTATGTAGTAATATCACTCTCTCGGTGTTCCAGCTAGTGGAGCTGACCCCGGACGATGCGAGCTTTGGATGCATGGCAAACATCTCGGCGGAGTGTCCCCCGATTGCCAACGTCTCCACTCCGGCCCAGTCTTATGAATTTCCTCCAGGTTTCTTGTACAAGGTAAAGTGAGCCTGCCACTGCCACGTTACTCCCAAGAAAGATAATTTAAGGATCTAAATTAATAGGGCACTTAAATGTCATGGCATCTTAAAACGCTTAAAATAAAGCGTAATTGAAAATCACAAAATATTAGAGCGGTACTAAAATTGGTATTGTCAAATTCATCAGCTCTGTATCCTATTGTATTTAGGGAAAACATTGTGAACTTAGCCAGAAACGGTTAAATAATATATATTTTTCACGTACCGCTTATTATTTTAACTATACGGCAACGTTTTTTGCAGTTGTGCCACTGTAGAGCTCTCCAATGTATTTTCAGGTTTTACTGCATGTTGTTCGGCGCGAAGTCCAAGGTTTCACATCACTACATGTTGTCAAACAGCACGGGGACATCCAGAAAACACATCTGAAAGCTCTACAGCACAACCGCAAAAAAACCCCCTTTACTGTTGAATTAAATAATAATCGGTGGTTGAAAGTGCTTTGGTTGAGCTTGTAAAACTTTGGGTGATGTTGACTGTGCTGCTCCTGCTGCTTGTCACTACTCAGGTGCAGGTCCAGCACGACTACACACCTGTGGACACGGATGAGTTGTGCTTGGGCAGTGGCGAAGTGGTGCTTGTCCTGCCCTTTGAAAGCCCTGAGCAGCAGGTAGCAAGGTTCCCTTTTGCTTTCTTTGTACATTGTACACAGTTGTTGAGTGCTTTAAATGTAACCCTGGAACTTGGGAGGGAGAGGGTACAGGAAGGACAGATGGAGCAGGGAGTGAGTGGTTTAGAGTTAGAAAAAACACTGTCTAATTCGCATTTTGTAGCATAAATACATATTTATAGTAAGTTGCACATTGGATTAGAAAACGCATGGACTTGAGAATATGGCAAGTTGGAGGCATATTGACAATTAAAAAAGCAAGTCGGCTTGGGCAGGACATGTTGCTCGAAAGGATGATGACTGGTGGCCCATATTAATGATGTAGTTGCAGTCAAACGAGGGAATATGCCCAAAATGACATTTGCCTTAGAGATTGAACAGTGAAATTAGCGCATGTGCAAATTTTAGATTGATTGTTGCATCGCAGGGACCATGCTGGGATGGCAATGACTCGTCCAGCAGTGGATAGATCATGACTGATGAGGATCAGCATGCACGTAACTGTACATTCCAAAGTCTGTTTTTCAAGTTGTGCGTGCCACATTTGGTCGTTTTAAATAGATTGAATGTTGGCCGTGCACCAAAGCATTTGCATTAATTGAATTAGCAATATCCTGCAAAGGGAGCTATTTCGTAAGATCACCATCTGTGTAATTTAGAGTTTATGTACGCCCATGTGCTTCTGTTACACAACATTACTTCCATTCTGTTAAGCCATGAGCAATACCAGTAACGTGCCACAACAAAATATAATTTCATTTAATGTGATAGACAAACAGAAGCCCGCACGATGATAGTTTCGTGCGTTCGAATGGCACATCCTTTCCAAAATGAAATAGCTCTCCCCCAATGGTTGCAGCTGTGCATCTGCATGCATCCCAACCACCCTTTTGGTGGAACGACGTTCGCAATCAGAGTTGGCCGCTGCTTGTATTTAAAGGTGCACTGCTCTCCTCGCGACCTGGAAGATTGGCGGGGGCGAATAACTGACGCGACGGCGCATTCGCTTCTCCCCCCCTGTGCCCCTTGCAGGATTCGGGCTGGCTCGCAGGCA
This sequence comes from Lampetra fluviatilis, assembly GCF_964198595.1. Classification (NCBI taxonomy): domain Eukaryota; kingdom Metazoa; phylum Chordata; class Hyperoartia; order Petromyzontiformes; family Petromyzontidae; genus Lampetra; species Lampetra fluviatilis. The sequence goes on along the minus strand of NC_136284.1, from coordinate 5,420,470 downwards.
TCAAGGAGGCAGATTGGATCGCTCACAAGGTCCTTGAGGGCCACAAGGGCGTATTCCCAGACAACTTCACCCTTCGCATCGAATAGACAACCATTTTTATCCCGTTGCTATCTCGGGGGTCCATTGTGGCGGGGACGGGGGAGGTGATTTAAATCCCATCCACCTCTGCACGCAATGGGACATCTTGAGTAAATGACCCGCCGTGCGTGTGCGCTTGTGTAACTGTGTGTGTGTGTATTATTGGTCTATACCATGGTGAAGGCTCTTGTTGTGCGTGAGACTTCGGACCCGGGGTTTCTGCTGCATGTGGTCCCCGGACAGCTAGCAAGCGCGAGCTCGACAAACCCATGTTAAGTCAAAGAGAGAAGCTTCTAAATAATCTGCACTGCTGTGTGATGATTACATTTCTGTCACGTTGACAGATATTTGTATCAAATATGTAGTTTGACTACGAGATTTGGGTTTGTATGACTTCTTATTAGGGGCTGTCCGTAAATGACGTCACGCACCTGGGGGGTGGGGGGTGCAGACATTTGTGACGATGTGTGACGAAGGGGGGGGGGGGGTGAGAAATATGACGTCACATCAAAATGCGCAACTTTAAATAAATATAGACAACACGTTCTACTTAATTAAATATAAATTTTTATAAATGTTTTCTCCTACAACAGAGTTCAGCACCGCATTAAATACGCACTGCAATGACAATAGTTTAAAGCGATTTGAAGCATGTTTTATTTTGGGGGGTGGGGGGAGCAGAGCTTTGTGACGTCATATTTGAGGGGGGGGGTCTGCCTTTTTGTGACGAGGAGGGGGGGGGTAAAAAATCGTCCAAAATCGCGTGACGTCATTTATGGACGGCCCCCTAGCTTATTGGTGGTCAGTGCACTCTGACGTCACCGTTAACATTCCGGGCACTGGGACCTTTGCTCACACAGTGTAGTTAGGTTCCAAGTGTTTTATTCCTGTCACACTTGTTAGGCTTTTATATGGCACTAAATGTTACTTCTTATACCCATTTTAAAACAACCTTTTGTCCATGTGCATCCAGTATTAATCTGTTTATCGAAATCCCAGGTGTTATAACAATGGTGTTAAAAACACAATTCCTGCTTTAGTATTGTGAATTATCTTTGGTAAATTTGTTGAAAGTTGTAACCAACTGACCAGCTTTTGTTGATCGATTATTGTCATTCAGTGCTATGTAAGTGTTAATTCAATAAGTAAAGTATTCTTTAAATGTTAAATTGTTGAGCTGTGATTTTCAAACGTTTGAAGTATACGTAAAAACACCACAATAACGGAATCTAGAAGAGTTTGCATGTTTCGTGGGATAACTAGTTGTTTGCGTATTTATTTAACATGTGTCAGATAAATTTAATTAATATTAGGTTATTTTGTAAACAATCTGGCAGTGGGGGGGGGTCCAATATTGGAGCCTAAGAGTCACTGTTCTCAAGTAAGTGTCTGAAATCACCCTAAGAGTCATTTTTAATGTGCCGTGTTTTGACCCCACTGATTTGTTTTCCAGCGCGATTACGAATAAAGTGGGGTAGAACGACAGGAGTGTGTGGTGGTGTCTCCTGTGTGCACCGCCAGAATTCACTATAAACACGAGGCACAACACAAAGTCCTTCCACTATTGACAATATATTATGTGCGTGCTACCAATTCACGGGAAAATGTGACATTTACCGAGTAGCAGAAAAGTAATACTGAGCACCAAGATAAGACAAGTTCAAGTTCATTTATTAGGTATAGCCCTGTGAGCCATTCGGCTCCTGAATCGGGTGCAACCGCAAAAAACTAAAACATGAACAAAAAACATCTTAAAGTGAATATGTGACTGAGTGCAAACAGAAAATCCAAGAAAAGACAGCAAAATATTGCAGAAAAAACACCGTACACCAACGATGTGTGCAAAAATCCCAGTGGGACGACCAACTCTGCTTTTGTTTCTGATCTTTAGAAATCAGTCAACTAGTTTGTAAAACCAGGAGTGGCATCAAATCTGTTGCCGAGCTGGGCAAGGACCGAAGGAGGCATCGCGATTTCCATTGCATGAGACTCGGCCACCACAGATGTGCCGCACACAGGAGCTCTTGCACTTACATTTGAGTCTCATTAAAAGCAGAATGGGCAAATCATGTCAGTCAATAAAATAGACCAATGCTTACGTATATATGGAGAGACATTGCATATCTGCGTTTTGTGTTCTCCACGACGACGCCAATTAACACATTCCTGCGGAGGGAGCTGGTAGGAACGTTGGGTTGCTCGGTCAATGGCCAGGGTCAACGGCGGCGTGGTGTATTCCGCAAATATGTCCGACTGTGAGGGCGGGCACAAGCCGGCGTGAGTGGGTTAAACGTGGAGTTTTATAAGGGCACCACGGGGTGACCAGCCCCTCCCCACCCAGCCCCACCCCTCCCACCCCCCACCCTCCCATTTTTTGATGCACGACGGACGGACGGACACAATAATCCCCTGTGGGCTGGTGGAACCAGGTGGTTCCTACCAGTATTATTTTGTTTAAAGTACAAGAAAACGTTGTCCAACGTGGTGTTATCGAATGCTTGTTTGGACTATTACTTGTACACGGTTTATCTAATGAGCTCGGTTTTCCTGAACACTGGGGTGATGTTTCGGCGATGCTCGGTTTGACGCTGCTAAGATTCTCATCTCCGCGTCGACAAGTCGTGCCGTGAGAGTTCTGCATCCGTTGGGAGGTGTCAATGATCGACCATGAGAACGGTTTAAAAACGATGTATGTTTTAGCGTGTGTGTTTTCGCGTGTGATAATGTAAACACAAACTCAATACAGTCACACATTGCCACATGCATCTCGCCGTCCACCCGTTGGGGAGGTCAGTCATACAGAACGCCTTGATGGCGAATCGTTAACGTTCAAGTGACCGTGCTAAGGGCGAGCTTCGGGCGTGCGTGCGGGAAGAGGAATGGAGCGGGGGATTTGTGTTTGCGTGAAATAAAAACAATACAAAGAGTGTACACACAAGCAAATGGAGATCAACTCGGCATCCTTCATTACAATAACAAAGGGTGTAAATCGTGTAGAATTAATTAACAAATAGGGAGGGGGTGATAAGTTCGGACCCAGGAACTCAACCATAGTTTCCCCATGAAGGTCTACTATTTACACCATTGGAACCTCATTTGCCAGTAAAAAATACGATAATTGTATTTTTTACCCTTCTATCTGGCAACAAAACTGACACCTTTTTTTTATAAGGAGTCATGTTTACATAGACCACAATACCTGCAGTTATAATGCAAACAAAAAACATAACTCTGATAATGTGCACTGTTCCAATGGTGTAAATGCTTACCCCGAGCTCTCATACTCTGATGGTGCATTGTCTTTGAGTTGTGCGCCTTTTGGCGTCATCTGGTCCAACCCATGTGAGACTAGGCTCTAAGGAAATCTGTCTCGGGTGTGGACCAATCAACTTCAAGGACAGTGCACATTATCAGAGTTATGTTTTTTGTTTGCATTATGACTGCATGTATTGTGGTCTATGTAAACATGACTCCTTATAAAAAAAAAAGGTGTCAGTTTTGTTGCCAGATAGAAGGGTAAAAAACCAATTATCGATCTACTTCTTAGGTTTTTTCGGTAAAGTCACGTAGAAAGTAAAATAAAAACAAAAATCACGACGTTTCGGAGGCAACACAAGTCTCCGTCATCAGGTGGGACCGTCACAGCCAGATTAGCTGTATCAAGTGAGGCAATGATTCAAGATGTAATCCCTTAAAAGCGAGTTGAGGGGGGAGGGAGAGGGAGGGGGGAGCTCATCAGACTATGGTAGCCAATGAAAGGAACGTATCGGGAGGGAGGGGGGGCGAGGCCAAAAGGGTGGGCGATGGACGTGGAAGCGCTTGTGCGCAAGCGGCCAATTACTGCACACGCCAACACAATGGAGCGATTGTGCACAAGCGGCCAGCCACTGCACCCGCCAACACAATGGGCATTGTGTTAGCGTGTGCAGTAATTGGCCGCTTGCGCACAAGCGCTTCCACGTCCATCGCCCACCCTTTTGGCCTCGCCCCCCCTCCCTCCCGATACGTTCCTTTCATTGGCTACCATAGTCTGATGAGCTCCCCCCTCCCTCTCCCTCCCCCCTCAACTCGCTTTTAAGGGATTACATCTTGAATCATTGCCTCACTTGATACAGCTAATCTGGCTGTGACGGTCCCACCTGATGACGGAGACTTGTGTTGCCTCCGAAACGTCGTGATTTTTGTTTTTATTTTATTTTACTTTCTACGTGACTTTACCGAAAAAACCTAAGAAGATGATTCCTTGCAGTCACGAAAGCTTCAAATCTAGAATTATCGATCTACTATTTGTTAAACGCGGTTTTGGCCAATTTGCAGGAACGTAACCCTCGCGTTAAGTGAGGACCTTATTATGAATTGAAAATGTTTTAATTCAACCATCAGTCCATAGATGTCTCCAAACACTCCATTTCACTTGTTTTAATGCTCTCGAAGACCAGGCCACGTGCTCAAAAAACATACTTGCGTTTTGGGAGAGTAATTTTATCAGAACGATGTTGAATTGGTCCTAAATATACTATTCATGAATCTCGAGTTATAAGCAGATTGACAAACATCTTTAAAATACAATAGTATGATCATGCGTTAAAACAGGCATCATGCACTCTTTTAAATTGTTGAAATTTGGTTAAAGCAAGCACAGGTTTGCACTGTTGGTAAAAGTCTAGTAATTCTAGATTTGAAGTTTTCGTGACTGCAAGGGTCCCATACTCTTTGTTTTTTTTCGGTAAAGTCACGTAGGTAAAAAATAAAATGAAAATAAATTAAATCACGACGTTTCGGAGGCAACACAAGCTTCCGTCTTCAGGTGGAACCGTCACAGCAAAATTGAGGACCTTATGATGAAACTTGATACAGTAATTTTGCTGTGACGGTTCCACCCGAAGACGGAAGCTTGTGTTGCCTCCGAAACGTCGTGATTTAATTTATTTGTATTTTATTTTTTACCTACGTGACTTTACCGAAAAAAAAACAAAGAGAGTAAATAGTCTAGTAGTTTCACTCTGTCACGATCAGCAGATTTTAATTTATCTTTGAGCAACAGATTAAAAAGTCAGAAATAAAATGTGATATTAATTAGTTTTTGATAATCATTCATTGCAATAATTACATTTTATAAGTAGTTGCCTCCAGGTAATGAAATGTAATTAATGTAAAATTGGTAACCGTAGATTTTTTTCCAAAAATGTGACATTTACAATTTTAGTATTTGCATATGCCTGGAAGAGTAGCATCACTTGAACATTTAAACTGAACATTAATTATAAACTTGAAGATTAATGTGCTCAAATTATAGGTGTATTTTCGTTTCTTTGTTTCATAGTACACATCCATAAAACAACTTTATGTTATTTTTCTTATAATTTGGTTTGGTAAATGTCATGGTAACACAAAATTATTGGAGATGACCAATACCACTTCCTCCATACTCACGCGATGTCAAAGTCTAGTTAGTATTTGGTGATGCTGAATAGGAGGATAAGCTAAGTGCTATTTGAACGAGAGCAATGCCTTAGTCTCACGTAGCTTCATTGTGCATAATGGTTTTCGGGCACTGTGACAATAACCTCCAACAACCATTCAGAAAAGATTGAGCTACCCTTCCATGACAAAAAGCATGTCTCGTGCTCACATTTCATGGGGATTGCCAACATCACTGGTTTTGTCATCCCAATACTGGCAATTTGAGCACAGTACTCAACCGTAGCTGTACTGCATGAATCGTGGCAACAGTACCAAGATTACGCACGGAATTATGGGAAAAAATATTGGAACACCCGGCAGGTCTACAGCTACATTGTGCTGCGTGCATGCTCTAACATTCAGATTTAATATACATATGGAACAATTCTAGGTCAAGCCTATTACGCACAGGCAGCTTGCAATATTGGCCTGCAGTCTGTCAGTTCTACGTGTTCTGATGTTCGAATGAGCTCCTAGTGATTTAATGTCGTTTGTTCCCAGAGGTAAATGGCGCAAGAGAGAAGATCAGTGTGCAAGTTGATGAAAGCTGAGCAGAATAGAGACTGGACAGTGGTTGGATGGGCGACCAGCATGCACTAAACATGTGTTTTAGGCTGACCAGCGAGGGTAAGTATGGTCAATCAACCCTCATGACAGACACTGCTTGGAGGACACCTCCATCCAGCAGGGAGTTGAGACAGCATGCAGTTATATTTGCTCACCACGGTGAGGCGCGCGTAGTTTAGCCTGGGCCGCCGTTACTCGTCTGTGAAAATATCAGCCAGCGTTGCAGCCCAGCGTTGCAAACTTCTCAAAGCAGAAACAAATCTAAAAAAAAGGGTCGATAAATAGACATTCCAAAGTTGTAAAAATGTCACCAGATGATTGGGCAACTATTGAACGGAGTCAATTTATGCAGAATCCTTAAAGCGTATCGGAAACCATGTCACGAGTTTAGTTTGTTGTCCTTCGCCCGCACCTCCGTTTAGCACTGTTGGCTATGTACGGTGCGAAAGAAATTCAACATACAAACGAAACCGTTTACCAAGTATTAAACCGTTAACTCATGTAATATCCTTATTAAATTATTTGGTGATGCTGCATTGGCAGTGGTGCACTGCCATAAACAACCAAAAAACCTCAAAACATTCGTCAATAACACTCTTGTCTTAAAAGGAAACATATAAATAGGTGACCTTTCAGTAAATTGCCTTTCTTCATAAGCACATAAAGATATCCTTAAAACATACCTGGAATCATGTCACTCGACTATTTACCGAGTAATTGAACTGATGCAGGATATTTTATACATGTCTGGAATCGCTCCTAATTCTGCATCATGTCCTCATCCCAGAAAGTCCGCTATATTTGTCGCACGTCACTTTGACGAAATGTTATCGCCATGAAAACCCAAAAAGTCGCGAGATTATGGACATAATCGCTCATTTGTTACCAGTGAATCGACCCGGCATGAATGGTGTTTCCACTATTTATACCAATAATGTCACTAACTATCGGTTCAACCAAGGTAGAATGGACTAAAATGTTTCTCTAAATTGTTTAAAACTCGTGCAACAGCTAGATAAAAAAAAATACACGGGTAATTTTGATAATTTATAAATGACAAAATGGTATTGATTTTGAAAAAGTAGACATTGAAATGTAGTGATCATTGAGAGCAGTAATTTGCATGATGGGTCAGTGACACATACACACAACAACCACAAATGTGGCTGTCACCTGATGATGCTAGTTGTAATTACTGGCGAAACTTCGTACTCGAAATGAAAATGTCTTGGATTTACTCTCCAACACACCGGTGTACTGTACTAGTAACGAATTGGCATGTTCTGTTTACGTGACAAACCTTACTATTTGACTGTGTCGGGTGGTGGCGGGTTTAACAACACATTTATATATTTACGCGATCTAACCAAAAAACCTCTAAATTTCGATTTAAAGCTTTCGTGACTGCAGTGATTCATCTTCTTGGTTCTTTGGGTAAAGTCACGTAGAAGGGAAATAATAAAATAATAAACATTAAACATAATAAAATCATTCTCACGACGTTTCGGCCACAACGCAAGCAGCCGTCCTCAGGTGAAGAACAGGTCTGTCGGAAAGACAGCGTCAGACGCTGTCTTTCGTGAGAATTATTTTATTATGTTTTATTTTTATTATTTTATTATTTCCCTTCTACGTGACTTTACCGAAAGAACCAAGAAGACAAAAAACCTCTATTATGGTAATGTTGTTCGCAAAAGCCTGCGTGTTAAATAAATGAGTTAATTATATTATTAAACCAGTGGATTGACAATAAATGATAATACATTCCAAACAACTCAAACATATGGCTTTCGGGCTTCTTCCGCATTGCCTCTAGAGGGAGCCTGGTAACTGAAGCAGAGACCACACCTTCGCCCAGCAAGCAGACACATCGCAACAAGCACTTGTTCACGCAGCAGTTGAACATAATCTGTTATTCAGTTGTATAATATACACTGAGAAGCACCTAATTTGCAGTGATATTTAATGTGTGCGGGCGAAGTCAAACTTAGGACCATTTAGACATATAATAATAGCCCTGTGGAAAGGCAAATGCAGTGTGTGAAATGTATTGTGATTCCACTGCATGCAAACAGTTCCAGCTGTTACCCCCACCCCCCCCAAAAAGAGAAACTCAATTACGACAAGAGTTAATACGTGTGACCTCAATTTGCAGATTCCGAACGCAATTAATGAAGCAGCAATTAAACAAATAGATGCTACTTTTAGTACGATGCAAATGATGTTAATTTTAAAAAAAGTTACTTAACACATTCCAGAATATTTTGCAGGCGTTAATTTCTGTTTAAAATTGTCAATTATAAAATGTTCATGGTTGTAAATTAGTGATTTAGCCCTCAAAAGCATGTCAGTGTGCCAAACTGCTTTATATTGATTACATTTTATTTAATACTGAAATTCAAATTGCTTGAGTGTACACTTAAAATGATAACCCCCCCCCCCCCCCCCTTAGGCACCAAATTGTATGAGGATTTTTTGTTGTTGTTCAACACAAGTTGCTGTGCGTAGACCCCGAAGGCCCAGAATGTCATTCATATGCAGCATTTGCGAAGCTGCCAATTTTTTGTCTTTTCCTGAGAGCTTTATAAAAGTATCGCTGGAATTCGTTTTTAAGTTGTATTAAGTCAAGCAACAATGGCATCACTGGGAATACTCGATCCTGCAAGTGGAGCAAAATGACTGTACAAATAAATGGTTGTGGATATTTATCTCAGATATTCACTTCTGTATAAATGGATATTGCATGGGAAATTTAACATCAATTTACAACAATAAAAATTATAGCAAATACATAAATGCCGTAGAAAGCACTCTTTGGCTCTGAGAATTCTTTGGAGAGTTTGAGGTTTAAATCTAATGACCCATTTGGCTGGCTTGGGATCATGCAGCGTGTCACCGTTAGACAGTTGTGACATTTCCAAGGCTGTCATTCACAAGTGAATTCAAACGCAGTGGGTGGGCTCTTTGAAACCGTTTTTCTTGAAAAGTGCACTGCGTGTTTATTTCACATGTTTTAACAAATACACATTGCTTGTGGTGATGCGACTGAATTACCGCTTGAATGGTTTTTATTGTGCTTGAAGGCCAAGACTATTGTCCCGACAGATGTGGGACAAGAACACAACAACAACAACAGCGGCCTAAAGTACTACTGTCCCTGCAGTTTCGTGACAAAACGTCAAAACGTGGCACGTGTCGTGACGGGTACTGCAAGATCCGACCGTGTCCATCCAGTGCTCGCAGCATTGGTTTCCAGTTTGCGAATACATTATAAGGTCGCACCAATGAACCACAGTGCCTTGTTGATCTCGTCAACGAGCATGAACCATCATGCGAACCCCGGTCGTCCTCGCAGCGGATTTTTGGCTAGCCATGAAACAAAGACGATCACCGTATCCCGCACTTTCAGATGTGCTTCTTCGTTCCGATGTTAGGAAGCCGCTGGAGCAATGCAATTTAAAATCTAGATTGAAAACTAATTTATTTAGATCTAAACTTGATTTGAAGCTTTCGTGACTGCAGGAATTACTCTTTGGTTCTTTCGGTAAAGTCATGTAGAAAGAAAATAAATTAAATACTAGAGGACGTTTCGATTGCAACACAAGCAACCGTCATCAGGTATAACTAAATTTGAGAGAGAGACAAAACACAGACACGGAGACACACAGACAGACACACAAGCATAGAGAGACAACACAGGGACACACAGAGAGAGACACACAACATAGACACACAGAGACCCAATGCCTCTGTGTCGTGGCCTTAAATAGAGAGAGAGGGGGGTGGGGCAGAGAGAGAGGTGGGTCTGCTGGAGCAGAGAAATTAGCATGTCAATAAGAGAACTGTGTGGAAATCCACCCCGCGGCGGCAGGGGGAGAGAATACCCAGCAAGTCTGGTAAATTTTAGAGAAAGTTGCGTGGAAATCCACCCCGAAGCGGCCGGGGGAGAGAAAGAGCGAATGGACCTAAGAGAGCCTGGTAAATTTTTAGAGAGAGAAATAGGCAGTTTGAGAAAACAAACTTAGCATTGCATTACATTTCCCCCCAAAAATTGCTAAGTTCGTTCTCTCAAACTGCCCATTTCTCTCTCTAAAAATATGAGACCTAACCATAGCCCCGAAGACTAACCCCATAAACATTGTGAGCCAAAATACTTTTCACGATTTATTACGTGGAACTGAAATCTTAGCGGTTAATGTTTACACATAACAATCGGCTGAATATCGGTTTTAATTTCATGTTGTCCTGTGAAATTGAAATGAGTATTTCCGTGTGGGTGGCTGCATGCGGGGAGGTTTAGGTTATCACCTGTCCAGCTGGGTTTCGCGTAGACTTCCATTTTAATAGGCCGACTGATAGGCCAAGAGACCGTAAGAATGACTTCTTATTAGAGCAGCTTTATGTCAGGTTTGCATGAGCACCTCTGCACAAATGGGATGTACTGCAGCTCATAGTCAGTGCCTCGGGCTATAGAACATAATAAGGACTCCTACGTCTTGTATACATGCAGGCAATATTTACAGGGTTACACTGCTTTACAAAGGGCTGTATCAGCTGTGTACTTTATCTCTTGTTATTACTGTTCTTTGAATATGTACAGTGTACTTATACAATATTGTATGTTGTTGCATTGTAGATAAATGTAGTTTGCTTTTTATACAGCATTGCACATGCATTCAGGCTTGCAAAACATCGTTTAGTGGAAATTGTTGTCGACTTATTACTAGCTACAGGGCTTGAGAATGTATTTACTGTGTAGACTCTCTTGGCAATCTGTGACCGAGTACAGAGCAATCGAGACACTGACGTGAAGTGCATTAGCAGGCATCAATTGATATAAAGCTTTATTGTTAACAACTGCTCTATGATCGTTGGCGTTTGGTATTTTTTGTGTGATAAAGACTTACTTCACATCAAATTTGAATGCAGTGTCCAGTTAACTATTTGTAGATGTGGTTGCTTGTCTAACTCGCTCGTGTAAATGGGAACTGGTTAAACTGGCCATAACGGCATTTTTTGGTTTGTGTAAATCAATATTATATTGCAGTGGTAGTAAATTCCTACATTAATGTCTGCCCGTAGACAAAATAAAAACAAGCCAGCAAGCCAACATATTAGGGGAGTCTCAGTGGTGTTAGGTGAATCGACTGTATAGATATGTGTGCATAGCCAGCAAATACTGTACACATAAAAACAGGGGCGTTAGGTGGCTGAGCTTACCATAATATGCTTCTGCCATAATATTATTCTAAAAATACTATTACTTTCATGAAAATGTTTCTTTGCCACTCTTGCCCAAAAACTATACAGATCTGGGCCATGACATTGGTAAGCTGTGTGATAAGTTTCACAATGATTGGTTTTGGGATTTTGCAGTTTTCATTAAAATGCAAAGTATCCTCGGATGAATGGAAGGGTTGACAGACAATATTTCCAGAGCACAGCAGTAAGTAACCTCGTGGCTCCCCTTACAAACATATGCCATTATCATAACAGCCGCTCCATGACTGCGCATTCGAGTTCATTGTGCACAGCATGGCCATATTTAAGACGGCATGAGGAAATGTTCCCTTTCGTACAAATTCTTGTCGCACCTCCTGCGGCAATTTCAGGAAAGGACTGAGGACCATAAAGTAACGGGTTTTAATTTCCAGCAGCAGTCTCGGGCCCGGGTCGTGCGACTTTACGTTTGTGTGGCCGTCCTCCCTTTGACAGACCTAAGCATTCCCCTCTTGAGGGCGTATGTAGTTAAAACAACCGATAGTGGTCAATTCCAATAACTGTCTCAAAGTGCGAAATTCCTCAGCGCGAACACTTTCCCCGCTTTAATAAGTAGACATTTATTTTGGACCAGAAGGAACTCGTCCGATTCATGGGCATGAGCCCGCGTGCTGCTTTGTCCCCCGCTTCACGGCCGTGGGCACTCTCTCAGTGGGCTTGTGTCTCCCCCTTCCATATTTCCTGAGCCGTGCCGCACTGCATGGCCCCCGATAGCAGCGTGTGGTAAACGAAGAAGCTGATTGCGACACGACGGGTGATGCGACCGTGCGCAGGGGCCGGAATTCTTGGCCATGACGCTTCGGCGTGGCGTTCGAAAAACGCATTAATTCCTCCGCCGAATGCCAAAACCGTCGCGCTTTTAGAGATAAACGCAAGCACGGGCAATGTGAGCAGAGATCCGCTCGATTGTATTGCGGCTTTCTGTCTATAGAATTACATTGTTTACATGTTACTATAAAACTCTTGTTTTAAAGCCATTGACGTCCGTGACTCATCCGCACCGAATGTTGTAAAGTACGTTTTATTATTGCCATTTTATACCGCATACATAAAAGTAAAAACCAGACAAATCTAATATAGGCTAAACGCTTCCTCAATAAAACGCGAAATAACATAACGCTATAACCAATAAAAGTCAGATCGCACTTCGAAACTAATTTTTGCACGAATTCCGTTTCTCCAATAAAGCACAGCGAGAGGTTTGCCAGCTTGTGAAGGCACATGGCCAGAGCCTTGGGGAGAAATGTTAACATCCTCATATAGCCGTATCGGCATCCTGCCACGGCACTCAGTGCTTGGTTAAAATTAACCTTCCACCCTCTGAGTGCCTCGATCCATTACTTTAGAAGCACACGGTGGGTCTGCAGGTTTCATTTGACCTTGAATGTTCCACGAGCCGACGTCCCCTCGGAAGTCCTGTAAGAGAACACTTTGGGGTAAATTCAGGGCATATCATGAAGTGACTTATGAAAAATTGGACGCTAAATTATTAACAGGAATATGTGAAAGTAGCATCTATAATAGGGCAGCTTGTGGTCATAATTTAGTCAAATCTCTCACGTACGTTTTTCTAATTCGGGCGTAAGCCTTACAGCCGGTGTTCTCGACAAATGACTAATTATGAAATGAGCTTGGCAAACTATGTCACATTAAGAATCTCGGTATATAAAATCTAGAGGGAAAAATAAAGCCATACCATATATTTAAATAGTGATAGACATGTTTTTGCAAAGCAAGACACCTCTGTGTGAATGTAGGAATTTTGAAATGCAGACAATTTTTGCAGCGATATGTTTGATGTTGTTGGCGCACTGCGCTTTAAAAACGCTGATTCCCGCCCAGGGCTAACATCGATGGCGAGTGATATCTGAACCTGTCTCGGCTACCCCATTTACGAGTCTGCACTGACCAGGTTGATTAAAATTAGTCAAACGACTCCAATGACTAACATAACATGGGGAAGTGTGATGCCGCCGCCACGAAGCCGTTCGGCAGGCGCCCAAACCCCCGACTTCGCCACCACCAAGCAACGGAGCCAACCCCGCGTCCCCCTCACCTCACCTCACACGAACACACCCGCACGCATTCCCCCCCCCCCCATAGAGCTCCGAGGGGAGGTCACCTGGCCGACCGGTTTTTATCCGAGAAACCCTTATCGGGGTTAACTCTCACGGTTTCCGGCGATCAGGGAATTGGACGACCTCCCCCGTGCTACGTTGCGCCGCGGCGCTGCGACCAGCCGTAATATGGTGTGGTCGCGGCATGGGGCATTCGGCCACCGCGGTTGAGGTGCATTTTCCCCCCACACACACCCCCACGGGTCGACGGGGCAAGCAGGGGAGGGACGGGACAGCACGAATAGCGGGACCGCAGGAGCTGTTGCGCATAGTCATGGAGGGTCGGGATAATTACGCTTGAGCGCGCAGGCACCATTGTTAGGGGAGTTAAAGGATAAGGCTATTAGTATAAATAATTGGGAGAGGGGAGGCGCGCGAGGAGCCATGCACAGCTTCCCACGACGGGCCTTTGTGATGGACACCGCCGCATGAACCTCGATGATGGGGGCCTGCGTGAGAAAAGGATTGATTGGAATTTGCGCCGTGCAGGTCGCTCATTGATTAGCGGAACAAAGACACCGCGGAGCTGCCTGGCCCGGGCGAGGGGGGCGCGTGCCATTGTTTGGAGTTCACGCCGCGCGGACAAAGGATTAATTAGCATAGCAAAGGCGCACGGTGCGTGGGAAGGGGGTAGGGGTCCGGGAATCAGGATAAATGGGAAGCGCAAAGGGGAAATCGGGCGGTTCTCTCCAGGCCAGCGGACCCGCAGCAGCTCCAGCCAGCGACCCGGACGTCCGTGCGACGCGTCGAGGTGCGCTGTTAGCACCGGGAGCAGCGAACCACCGCGGGCACCAAACAGTGAGTGGGGAGGTGAAGTAGGGTAGCGTAAGCCGATAAATAGGGAATAGGTACAGGTTTGGGTGGAATAGGCCAGCCTCGTCGACTCACTGATTCAACATCAATTCGCAGGTAGCATATAATAAATCATTAATAGCGAAGCGTGGTCTCGCGTGATCTTGTTGAGCAGTGTGTCGCGTGGGGAGCTGCGTGTGTGTGCGTGCGACCACCCCGTGCGCGATACAGGTGCGCGATCATAACGCGAGTTGAGTTGGAGTGCGCGGAGCGGCGTGTGTGTGTGTGGGCGTGCGTACGTTCGCTCCGTGTGGGTTGCAGGCGCGCGATTAGGACAGGGAGGTATCGTAGTAGGGAGGGGCAGAATACTACTCGGTAATTAGCCATGCCGGCTACGCGGACCCGCGGGGGAGGGGAATCCTCGGGCGATGGTTCCCACGCCACGGGTGAGGAACCTAGCAGCGGGGGGGCGATTGATGATGCTAGCCCGGCCGTTAGCATTATCGAGGGAGGGATCTCGGGGGCTAGCGACCCTCACATATTGGTGTCAGAAGCGGGACGATCCCCCGCACCCCCAAGGGAAAGAGGCCCCCCAACCCAGATTAAAATCAAATGCACATTTACGGGCAAAGGAATTCCATCATGGAAATCGTTTGCCCGCAGCATCAGAGGGGCTAAAAAAGTTAATGGGTGGTCAGATGAGGAGGCGTTGCAGCAGTTAGAGTTACATTTAGATGGGCGGGCAGCTGACTTTGTGGAAGCTTTGCCCGCAAGCGCACAAAATCAGTGGGAAAAATTAATGTGCGAACTCGAACGGCGCTTCGGCGCCTATGACGAGGAGGATGCGCAGGCGGCCTTAGAGGCACGCCGTCGTCAACCCGGCGAGGATCTGCGAGATTACGCCGAGGATGTACGCATGTTGACCCAGCTCGCGTACCCGGAGTACGAGGCCAAAATAATTGAGGGCCTCGCCGCTGGTAAAATCCAACGATATTTGGCACGCACCCCGTGGTGGCAGCCAAATGTAGACGGTGCACGCCTCTCCTTTAACACCCTCGTCGAGCGCGCGCGAAAATGCGAGAAACTCTCAGGTGAGCGCGCGCAGCCTCGAGGGAGGGGACGAGAGTGCGCCGTGGCGAGCCTACTCTCCGACGAGGAGGAAGAGATCGCCATCGCAGTAAGGGGACGGGCAAGGGAGCCCCAGAGACCCAGCGAGACCACCCCGGGGTGGGTAGCCGGGTTACAGGCCGGCGTGGGAGATATGATAACCCAAGCACACGACGAAGCAAATAAAAATATGAAGGCACTCCAGTCTGAGATGGGGGAACTACGCTCGACAGTAGGGGGGCTAGCCGGGAGGGTGTCCCAATTAGAGTCCGATGTGGGGCAACTGCGTACTGGGGGAGGGAGAGGGAGCGGACAGGGGACCCGCTACGGAACCGCCCCCCCTCCCCGAGCATGTTATATGTGCGATCGCCGAGGGCATCTAGTGAGGGACTGTCCTGAAATCACCCGAGCTAGGCAGACCCGGGGGTTAAACTCCAACGCCCCCTAGAGAGCGGACCAACTAGGGGTGCAATCGACGCGGTCCCGATACAAATAGACGATGATGAGAATAATGGCGAGCGAGTGATCTCCACACAGGTTCCAGCAACAACGCCCACGGAAACGGTGACTCCTGGTGACTGGCTACGGGAGCTGGTGGCAGGGATCACGGGGGCCACGTCGCTGGTGGAAGGGGAGGTAAACGGAGTGTGTACCCGAATCCTGCTGGACACGGGGGCGGTGGCCTCGCTCGTGAGCGCAGCGCACTGCAGCGCGATCGGGGTCGACGTGCGTCACCTGCAGGCACCGGACCGCGCGCTGCACACGGCGAGCGGAGCCGGAATGGGGCTGCTGGGGAGAGCCACCCTAGAGGTCCGCATAGGCAGTCAGGTGTGCACCCAGGAGTTCTACGTGTCGAGTGCGTTGTGTCACGAGTGTATCGCAGGTACCGACCTCTTAGAACGGCTAGGACTCAACGTGCAACCCCGCCAGCGATGCGCCACCATGGAGAGCAACGGCGAGCGGATACCGTTCTTGGGACGAGAACCGACGCGCCCCCGCTTCGCACCTGTGGCCGCTATCCTGGCGACGGCAGTCACCATCGGCCCGCTCACCGAGATGCTGGTGCCGGTGGCAACATCCCCCACCGACCCCGCGCTCCGACCATCAGCGGAGGTAATGCTAACTCCTCACCCGGAGTTGGCAAAACGGTATGGGGTCGTGGGATCCGCCACGTTGGTAAACGCAGATGGGGACCGATTGTTTATGCGGATGTTTAACCCCCACAATACCCCAGCGATACTGCGACGGCGCACCCCGATAGCCACCGTACACCCCCTGCACGCACGCCACTCTAACGACTCGGTATTCGCACTCTGGGCGGAGGACCCCGGGCGTCCTGAGGGTGACCAGGACCTGGCCTGGCGAGTCGGCCCGACTCCCCGAGCCGAGGTCGTTCCCCTGCTCGACGCGTTACATGTACCATGGGCGGATTTACCTAAGGGAGAGGCCGATCGGCTGCGCGAGTTACTGCGGGAGTATGCCGACGTATTCAGTGAACACGACTCGGACGTGGGTCGGACCGATCTTGTTAAGCACCAAATTGACACCGGTGCAGCCCGACCCATCAAACTCCCTGCATACCGAGTGGGCGCACCCGAACGCACCCAGATCAAAGAGGCGGTTGGGGACATGCTTCGCGATAACATAATTCAGCCCTCGGCGAGCCCCTGGTCAGCCCCAGTGGTACTAGTAACGAAAAGGATGGGTCAACCCGGTTCTGCGTCGATTACCGTAAACTGAACGCAGTCACGCTCGGCGACGCCTTCCCCATACCCCGCATCGACGACACTTTTGACAGCCTCGCCGGAGCGCGATATTTTTCCACCCTCGATCTCGCGTCCGGGTACTGGCAGGTGGAGATGGCGGAGGAGGATCGGCCGAAAACCGCATTCACCACCCCGATGGGACTATTCGAGTTTCGAGTACTACCGTTCGGACTCACCAATGCACCCGCGACGTTCCAGCGGCTGATGGAGTTGGTGATGCGGGGTTTGCAATGGGAACAGTGCCTGATTTACTTGGACGATGTGATCGTGTTCAGTAGATCTTTGTCTGAGCATTGGTCCAGGCTACGAGAGGTGTTCCAGCGACTGCGAGCGGCTCAGCTCAAGCTCAAGCCACGTAAGTGTTACATCGCACAACGCGAGGTGGGGTACCTCGGGCATCGCGTCAGCGAGGCAGGCGTGCGTACCGATCCGGAGAAGGTACGCGCCGTAGTGGAGTGGCCACGGCCAAGGAATCTGACGGAGATCAGATCATTTTTGGGGCTCGCCACCTATTATCGTCGATTTGTAAAGGGATTCAGCGAGATTGCACGCCCCCTCACCCAACTCACCTCCCCTAAGCACCCCTATCAGTGGACGGGGGCCTGCCAGACGGCCTTCACCACTCTCAAAGACCACCTCACCCACGCCCCCACCCTCGCTTTCCCCGATTTTACCACCGATTTTATTTTGGACACCGACGCCTGCAGCAGCGGGCTGGGCGCGGTGTTGTCACAGGTACAGGATGGGACAGAACCTGTCATCGCGTACGCCAGCCGGACCTTGAGTGGGGCCGAGCTGAACTATTGCGTGACCCGCCAAGAGTTGTACGCCGTGATTTTCGCATGCAAACAGTTCCGGCCGTATTTGTACGGCAGGAGATGTCGCGTACGCACCGACCATTATGCTTTGCAGTTCCTTCTTACATTCAAGGAGCCGCGGGGGCAGATGGCCCGGTGGTTGGCGCAGTTGCAGGAGTACAACCTGCAAATCGAGTATCGGGCTGGCCGGACGCATGCAAACGCGGACGCCTTGTCGAGGCGACCCACGGTGTACGCCGAGACAAGGGCGGAGGAGGCCTGCCCGTGTTTCACGGGGGGACGCTGCCGGCAGGCAACGGACCCCCGAGCGGCCGCGGCCACTGACCCCCCCCCAGCGAGAGAGAGTGCAGTGTGCGCCACAGAGACCCTCACAGGTGGCACCGAGGATCCCGTCGACCGCCCGGCAAGCGCGAGACCCGCGGCTCGGGACCCGATCGGACGGATCCAGGAGGACTTCGGCTGCGCCTTCCCGGGCCTGAACGACGAGCAGCTGAGACAGACCCAGCAGCGAGATCCCGATCTGGCGGCAGTGGAGGCGGCCCTGCGGGAGGAAAAGAGCGCCCTACCAGGACCCTGGAGCGGTTTGTATGCCCGGTTGTGTGTGCAGAACGGAGTGGTACGGGAGTTAACCGAGGCCGGCCAGCCGGGGTGCATCTGTGTTCCTGCCCAGGTGCGACCCCAGCTGCTACGGCTGGTGCATGACCACCCACTCGGGGGCCACGATGGGGAACGACGCACGCGAGAGACCCTGCGTCGCCAGTATCTCTGGCCCAAATTGGCACAGGACGTGGCGGCCTGGATACAGGGCTGCCGCGCCTGTCAGCAGTGCGGGCCGAAACCGGCACGATACCAGGTACCCCTAAGGCCGTTCCGCGTCAGCCGCACGAATCAGCTGGTCGGGATCGATCTACAGGGGCCATTCCCACGATCCCATCGAGGCAACCGGTATATTCTAGTCGCAGTAGAGTATTTCACCCGCTACCCCGTGGCAGTGGCCATCCCTGATAAAACGGCCTTGGTGGTGGCCCGGGCATTCGTGGAACATTACGTACTCAAGCACGGGATCCCAGAACGAGTCCTCACCGACCAGGGTAGCGAGTTCGAGGCCGAGCTGTTCCAGGCACTGTGCCGAGAATTCGGAATCCAGAAGGACCGAACCACAGCGTACCACCCCCAGGCGAATGGTATGGTAGAACGCATGAATCAGACCCTAGCGGGGAAACTCAAACGTATGGCGGCTGCAAATCAACGGGATTGGGACGAACACCTCCCCTACGCCCTTTTCGCCTACGCCACCACCGTACACACGTCGACGGGGCAAACCCCGTTTTTAATGATGTTCGGCCGTGAGTCTCGTTTACCCGCAGATCTGCTATTCGGCGTCCCTTCCCCCCAGCCGGAGGAGGGAAGCCGCCCCGTGGAACACCTGTTGGAGACCCTGCGAGAAGCCCGAGGCCGAGCATACCCGCAAGGGGAAGCCGCGCATCGGCGGCAGGAACAGGGCACCCGACCCCGCATGGAACCCCCCTTATTCCTGACAGGTGCTAAGGTGTGGCTACACACCCCTCGCGTCGGGGCCGGGCAGGTGGGGAAACTGACGACCTACTGGCGGGGACCCTGGACCGTGGTGCGGCAGATATCCCCCTGGACGGTACTAATCTATGGCGGGGAGAGGGATCGAGAGACGGTGGTCAACGTCCGCCGCTTAAAACCGTGGAAAGCGGCCCCGGCGAGAGAGGACCCCGTCACCCGAAGGCCCCGAAATCCCGGAGTACCCGCACCCCTCGTGTTGGGGGGCCTCGCACACTACATGGGCCCCGCCGGGCCCCCGAGACGCCCCGATCCAGTCCGGAGAAGACGCGGACGACGGCCACTAAACCCTTCCGCTGCTGAGTTTGTGCCCCAGCCCACAGGTGCCGGAGGACGGGGAGAGCCGCTGGAGTGGAGGAGGAGACCGCCGCAGGAGCTACAGAGGACGGAACCACCCGCCCCGAGGCCAGCCACCAGGTCCGGACGGATCCCCCGGACCCCGCAACGTTTCCTCGTGGGCGCGGCCCAAGCGAGGTGCTCCAGTCAACCCGGGACGGGGACTGGCACCTCGGGGGGCTATGTGATGCCGCCGCCACGAAGCCGTTCGGCAGGCGCCCAAACCCCCGACTTCGCCACCACCAAGCAACGGAGCCAACCCCGCGTCCCCCTCACCTCACCTCACACGAACACACCCGCACGCATTCCCCCCCCCCCCATAGAGCTCCGAGGGGAGGTCACCTGGCCGACCGGTTTTTATCCGAGAAACCCTTATCGGGGTTAACTCTCACGGTTTCCGGCGATCAGGGAATTGGACGACCTCCCCCGTGCTACGTTGCGCCGCGGCGCTGCGACCAGCCGTAATATGGTGTGGTCGCGGCATGGGGCATTCGGCCACCGCGGTTGAGGTGCATTTTCCCCCCACACACACCCCCACGGGTCGACGGGGCAAGCAGGGGAGGGACGGGACAGCACGAATAGCGGGACCGCAGGAGCTGTTGCGCATAGTCATGGAGGGTCGGGATAATTACGCTTGAGCGCGCAGGCACCATTGTTAGGGGAGTTAAAGGATAAGGCTATTAGTATAAATAATTGGGAGAGGGGAGGCGCGCGAGGAGCCATGCACAGCTTCCCACGACGGGCCTTTGTGATGGACACCGCCGCATGAACCTCGATGATGGGGGCCTGCGTGAGAAAAGGATTGATTGGAATTTGCGCCGTGCAGGTCGCTCATTGATTAGCGGAACAAAGACACCGCGGAGCTGCCTGGCCCGGGCGAGGGGGGCGCGTGCCATTGTTTGGAGTTCACGCCGCGCGGACAAAGGATTAATTAGCATAGCGAAGGCGCACGGTGCGTGGGAAGGGGGTAGGGGTCCGGGAATCAGGATAAATGGGAAGCGCAAAGGGGAAATCGGGCGGTTCTCTCCAGGCCAGCGGACCCGCAGCAGCTCCAGCCAGCGACCCGGACGTCCGTGCGACGCGTCGAGGTGCGCTGTTAGCACCGGGAGCAGCGAACCACCGCGGGCACCAAACAGTGAGTGGGGAGGTGAAGTAGGGTAGCGTAAGCCGATAAATAGGGAATAGGTACAGGTTTGGGTGGAATAGGCCAGCCTCGTCGACTCACTGATTCAACATCAATTCGCAGGTAGCATATAATAAATCATTAATAGCGAAGCGTGGTCTCGCGTGATCTTGTTGAGCAGTGTGTCGCGTGGGGAGCTGCGTGTGTGTGCGTGCGACCACCCCGTGCGCGATACAGGTGCGCGATCATAACGCGAGTTGAGTTGGAGTGCGCGGAGCGGCGTGTGTGTGTGTGGGCGTGCGTACGTTCGCTCCGTGTGGGTTGCAGGCGCGCGATTAGGACAGGGAGGTATCGTAGTAGGGAGGGGCAGAATACTACTCGGTAATTAGCCATGCCGGCTACGCGGACCCGCGGGGGAGGGGAATCCTCGGGCGATGGTTCCCACGCCACGGGTGAGGAACCTAGCAGCGGGGGGGCGATTGATGATGCTAGCCCGGCCGTTAGCATTATCGAGGGAGGGATCTCGGGGGCTAGCGACCCTCACAGAAGCCTTCATACAGCAGTAGAGTATGATGATTGACACTGTAAAGCTAATGAGGAAGTATCTACATTTAATGCATTCGAAGGCAAGGTCTGCATCACACTTTTTGTTTCTAGTCGTTATCTGGGCTCTCGGCACCTTGCGTGCTATTATAAAATATCTACGTGGAGAGGCTCGCGTTCACATTTACAGGTATCCTGTGAATTTCACAACTCAATATAACGTGAAACTAGCCACTATATTTACACAGGACAGGCAGATCTGGAGGATTCTTTACATCTAGGATCCATATTTCATGATTAAAATCCCATAAATCTGCGGTGCTCATTATACATTCTCTCTTGTCCACTCCAATTCTCTCCATGCTCCCAAGTGTTTTTTTCCCCCAGCCACATGAACACCAATAACAAAATGTCATTTATTTTAATTATTTGGCGATGCTGCTTCATGTGCTATGAAGAAGGGCCCAGCACCCCTCTTCCAGAAGGGCTATTGCCCGAATCGTCACCGATCATATATTGATTCAAAATTTTCTCATCATTATCGTCATCATGATATTCCCTCCCATGATCCCTTGCGTTGTCATGCACAGCACATTGTATTTGTTTGTTCTAGTGGCATTGCATTTGACCAACTGATCCGGAGTGTGCCCGATTTTGTCAGATCTGAGAATCTGGGCGAGGTAGACGTTGTGTGCAGTTGAGGACAGTTAAGTAAAATCCATTGTTGATTTGCACCCTCAACCACCCTCACCAACCTACACTGACCAGCATGGTAAATTGTGGGCATATATTCTTCACGGCCCACAAAAGGCATAGGGATGCCCTCATCCAGCAGTGGATTGATTTTTTTAAAGGGCTGTACGTGTAGATGATCTTGTAGTATATTCGAATGTTTGCTGAAAGTTTGTGGTCAATTGAATGTGGGTGAGTCGCTGATTCGGATTTGCACAGCATGCACATGTGTCACATGTTAATTTGACTTCAATGCAGTGCTGTTTTTTTTATTTCGCGGTGCCAAAGCGTGACACCCTCGTGAGCAGATTAGGCAGCTAGGTGGGAGCAACTGTGCAATATGCTTGATTGCGTGATGCTGAAATGACCCCTTCACCAACAAAATTGTGCTCCCCTAACAAGCCAATCGATGTGCAGCCACTCACTTACTTCTCACAAGACCTGCATCATCAGGTTCTACTCAAGGAGGGGGATGTGGGGTTGGTGGTGGTGAGGTATAGGTTAATAGCTCTCCGATGTGTTTTCTCATTGTACCGAGTTTTGTTTCGCACGATGTCCAACATTTCGCTCCATTTGCTGGGAGCTTCTTCAGGCCAATGCTCATTCAATGTGTTGCCTTATCTATATATATAAAATCGCAAATCTGTCTGTCTGTCTGTGTGTGTGTCTGTCTGTCTGTGTGTCGCCGGACCATACGCAGTTTCATTGGACGAAATGTGAGGGATTTGCGAGACACGATTGGTCCGTTTGGTTTTCCACGGCGGTTGCCCCTGGCAACGGGTAGCGACGCATTCGCTGCGGGGTGGACGCCATTTTTAATTCCCGTTAAAAATATGCGCACGCATTAACACGCGACTCTGAGGTAAATTCATCAAAGTTTCACGTCCTCTTCACTCCCCCCCCCACCCCAATGTGTGCAATTACTATCATAGGGTCGGTAGATAATAAAATTATAGCGATTAGACAGTATTATTGTAGCGCGGGGGGGGGGGGGTAACGGCCCCAGTACCCAGCCTCAGCCGGGTGGGCAATCTAGGCGAGGCCAGAGGCTCTGCACGGTACTAGGCCTCGACACCCCACCACACTATGGGCCGTACATATTACTGCACAGCGGCCGAGGAGATCGTGGTTGGGGGGGGGGGGCAGGGGTAGCAGCCCATCTGTGTATATATGTAAGGTTATTAAGAAATATATTTTTCACCTGGGCAACGCCGGGTACTTCTGCTAGTCTATTGTAAAATCCCGGCGTTCCCTAAATTATGAGAGCCTTTCAGAAGGCCTGAATCAAAAAGTTATAGAAAGTGGTCCCCCCCCCCCCCAGATGTGGGGGTAATAAGTTGATCCAACAGGTTACAACAATTATTTTGTAGCATATATGCCTACACACCTTACATACAATAGAATCAGTAGTATCTGCATACATTGGGGGGGGGGGGGGAGAGAACATCCGTGGGGGTAACGGGCGAGGCGCCAAGCGCTAAAAAGCCCTCCACAGGAGGGCTTTTTAGTATGTTGTCTTTGCTCACTTTAAGTCCCGGTATCTGAATACAATGTGGCTGTTCATCTCCTGCTGTACATTCGCCCAGGCTGCTGGCCGGCCAGCGATGCCAACAACTGCGTTTTTAGCAGGTGTTAATTGCGCTGAGCGTATGACATACATGACTGGTTTAAAACTTCATTGAATTTCAAGCACTGCGGCCCACGTAATTGTATTCCTGTGTCTGTGTTCCAAGACGATTTGCTTATTCGAAGTCCGACAGCCAATTGCAGATTAAGAGCAGCTGCTGTTTTAATACCAACACACAAACGAACACCTCTTTTAAACGATGGGAGCAATTTGGCCACAGTTAGCACTAAATGGAGCAGCACTATGAGCAGAAATAAAGTTTTCACCATTGCATGTTTGCAATTAAATCCATGCAGAAATATATGCGCTCATACGAGTGCATATGTACTTCTGGGATTATTATGAACTTATTTTTATCTATTTCCTTAATGTTATCCCGATTTTGATAATTGTACATTATTAGAATCCATAAAAAAATCTCTGAGAGCAGTGCATCGCTTTGTGTTACAGAATCATATACATAAAGTGATATCACAGAACTGCTGCTGAACCCTCAAGCCAGCTCTTATACGCACACGAGGAGCAGCACTTTCTCACCTGCCCTTCAGAACTTTCTCATCACAGAGAAAGAAATGTTAATAAAATGATAATTAATCTGTTAATTTTAATTCTCAGAGCTGATTTTATTTTATGCAAAACAAAATGTAAGATAGATTTTTTTTTATTTCGTG
This sequence comes from Lampetra fluviatilis, assembly GCF_964198595.1. NCBI lineage: Eukaryota > Metazoa > Chordata > Hyperoartia > Petromyzontiformes > Petromyzontidae > Lampetra > Lampetra fluviatilis. The sequence continues at coordinate 5,395,860 of NC_136284.1, read as the reverse complement.
CAGTCATTGGTGGCTGGGCAGGGACCCTTGATTAACCAGGATTATGATAATTGTTTTTTTACCCTTTTATCTGGCAACAAAACTGACACCTTTTTACAAGGAGTCATGTTTGCATAGACCGCAATACCTGCAGTCATAATACAAACAAAAGACAAAACTCTGATAATGTGCACTGTCCTTGAAGTTGATTGGTCCACACCCGAGACAGCTTTCCTTAGAGCCTAGTCTCACATGGGTTGGACAAGATGACGCCTTTTGACCAGGTGTCAGTTTTGTTGCCAGATAGAAGGGTAAAAAACCAATTATCATATTTTTACTGGCAAATGAGGTTCCCATAGTGTAACCAGGATTAATTACAGGTTGCTGCCTGGATTTGCACACAAAATCTCACCAGTGTCAACTCAACGTTCTGATCCCCGAGCCGTCTGGCCACCTCTCATATGAGTTTATTGGAAACTCGCATCCTTCTTTTTTGTTCCCGACTGCATTTGTTCTACAATATTTAAAGCATTCAACACATTTCACTCTGTAGTGCTCCACGAGGCTCTTGTAGAGGGGAACAATTCGCTGAACTCCGGCACATGCCAAAAACAATTCCATTGGGTAAAATGTGAACGCAACAGAAATTTTCAGCGGCGAATGGGTACAAAACTTCAATTTAGTTGCTACCCGTTACATTTTCACGCTGCACAATGACGCTGACTTCCATGAGTGGCAAAAAGGACATTGGTTACAGGCAATGATGCAGTGCCTATTAACTGTCAGCAAAAGAGAGTGATGATCAATCATTGGGAGAGTTTTATTTAGAAACTTGGGTAGGTCTGAAGCCCCCATGGTGTTCATACATGCCACTGCAAAGACGGATCAATGTGCAAGCCCGTGCAAAATATTTTATGTCGCAATAAGAGGCTGCAACAGTGGCAGAACCTATGGCAATTTGCAGACATTTTAAGGCAGAATTTATGCCCTGAAAGAGTGCCTCTATTTATTTCCAAAGAAAAGGTTTAAGTGTTGTCATTTGTTTCATCTTAGAGATATCAGAAGTCACGATATTATGCGCATAATCATTGTGTAAGATTGTGTGATGAGGGCTTTGTACAACAGAGGCCCAATGGAAATTGAGCCAAAGAGAAAAAATAAAAACCCTTGGATTTTACCTCTAAGGAATGCATGAGTGAAAGGTGAAATAATCTCAAATATATTCGCATACTCTTTTATTATCGCATTTCAATCTAGGATATTTGCAATTACATAATTGGAATACCAAGCACATTTCATCTTGTAATTATAATTAATGTACATTATTAAAATACAAATCATAACTGTGATGTGCCATGGAGACACAACTGCAGCTCGCAAGCATCACGGCAGAATAATTCAATTAACGTTGCCTACCTCTGAAGTGCAAACCTTTTTTTAAATCAAAATGCAGAATTTCATGCGAAGAATAATGATGCGCAATCCCATAGAAGATGCATTCTTACCATATTGTACTTTTTTATCATCTTTATTGCTTTTCTTTCTTACGTTTGTTTTTTGCACTTGTGTTTTTACAAGTCTTCACACTGCCGCAGTTACTTTTCTACAGCTGCATTTGTTTTGCACCTTTATAAGGAAAATACGGTAATAAAACATGAGAGATATTACCCTGCACCCCAATAGACTGTATGATATTTCGTGTCTCGGGGGTGAGGTTTTTTTTTCGAGAATCTATCTCTCCAGTGGCTGCAGCAACAGAGGATGATCATGTGGTGCAATCACGAGTTATTTTTCGATTTTTACTACAGCTATCTAGTTCCGAAAACTCTACTTTTCCAATAAAATAATTTCCTGCTCAAACTTCAGCCGCATATTATGGTACTGGCTGCATCTTTCAGTGCTGGTCCAAGTGTTTTTAACGGGTTAATTTAAAACAAGAGGCCCTGCATGGGCTCTGATGAAAATCAGCTGTGAAAAGAAGACAAAATTGTGACTGCTGGCTCATCCCTTTTGACCAAAGCACTCTCCTGTGTGGCGATATTGCACGCGCTGTGCATTCTGGTTGAGGGCTGCAACAACACAACTATGATTTGTGGTCCTTTACTCTAATCACGAGTCCTCAACGTGCCATGCCTCTACATCCATCATGTCAATTACTGACCCAGGCTTTGCGCTCCCATATACATTTTGCTGTGTGTTGATAAATGATCTCTGAAGGACCCTTACTTAAGAACTGGCCAAGGAGGATCATCAGAAAAGTTTGATTTGATTCTAATGTTGCCTTGCCAAAGCAATCATTTATTGTTCCAAACTGTTACCTTCAATATTTCTTCATCAGATTTAAACATTTTCCACACTTCTGGCAGGTAAAATAAATCTGGTAAATGCTTTTGCTCTAGTGTCCCTTGTTGGAGCTGTACTTGATGTGTATAAAGGGAGGTATTATTTATAAACGTTTAACGCAAGGACATTCGTTGAAGTGTCTTTGTAGTATCTTTAATTTTCACATTTTATTATTCCATTGCCACAGAAGCACTGTGTGCCACTGTGGCCTAAGACATACTTTATTTATATGTTTTCAAAAGTCTGAAAGGCTGTTAAGGCAAAGAAAAGTGGTAATGCTTCTATTTCCCATAGAAATGGACTACTTTTCAAAACCGAGGTAAGAATCAATAGGTAATCATTGTCGGGGTGATATCATGTAACGTACGACCAGATCCCAGTCTACTTTCAGGGATGACTTTTGGGATCCCATAGAATATAAAAATAAAAATTGATACCACCTCCTTGCAACTGAACTCGCCTGAGCCAAAAAGCAGCGATGCAATTGAATCAATGTGTAAACCAGGCAGATTGAGTTTTACAATGCAGATTGTACACGTTGCACCGAGTACTCTCTTCAATAAAAATACAGTCACTACCAAACCACATACAACAATTACTGGGGCGTGCTCTGCAGCATTGCTGCCTTGTGAGCCACTGATGGGTACAAGTGGTGCTTAAGGGCTGCCTTGTGAGGTGGCGAGTGCGTGCTGTAACTAAAGTAGTCAGCTTCAATATACAGCATGGTAGTGGTTCCCAGTCGTTCTAAACTCCCCAGGGACCACTGTAAAAACCACAAGACTTGTTGTGGACAACTATGCAACAATACAGTAATGTTTTTTTTGTTGTGTTATCTAAACTACTATAAATGATTGTATCTGCACCAGGTTGGGAACCAATTGCAGTATAGTACGTTGCTCAGGCAACAAATATTCTGTCCCTTAGATGGCACCAAAGCTATATTATTCACAAAACAATGCCATTTTGAATATCTATTGTTTCAAAATATATGTAATTGCAATTCTAAGTTTCCGAGTTGTATTTATGCTGAATAGATCCACTGGAAAACATTATGTAATTTATTCCGCCGTAAAACTTCCATTTATCAGGAAAGAGCAAATGTTTATTTCAGTTTTTGCACAATCTGTGACTGAAGCTTCAGTTAATAATTGAGCCATTTCAATAACACTCTTGCTGTTGATCAGATGCGTGCGTAAATTTCTTAGGAACAAAATCCCTCTTTAGTGTTTGATAGTAAAATGACCTTTGCTTTGTGAGGTTTCAAGGGTTTATAAGGTCTAAGAAAATGTCAGAATACAAAGAGATCCAGGTGAGATGTTCTTTTGAAAGAAAAAGAAAAAATCAATACGCCAGTAGGTGTGCTGATCCTTATTTGTTTTGACCTGACTGTAAGTGAAAGATCGGGCTGTAAGAAAACACGCCTCTTCTGGCCCGTAAAATCACTCGTGGCCATTTCACGAATTGTTGAGGGTAAATTGTGTGGCAAGGCTAAGATTTGAAATGCAATTGCTCCCAAAAACAAGCTTTAAATGAGCATAATATATACAATTTTATCAATCTCAAAAAATATATAAAGGGAAGACCATGCATACATAAATTTGACATTACATTTATAAACAAAAATTGGAGTGGAATAAGGTGCATAAAATATGTGACTCCTGGGTAAATGAGCGTACTTTGACATTACTTTATCTGCATTATGCTGCAATTGAAATAGTTTAAGGGTAGAAAAAAAGAGATGGAAAATAGCTGCGGAGGAGATGAATATAGATGCAAAACGTCGTGGAAGATGGGGACAGTAACAGCGCTCGGGAAAGACTGACGTGGGTGCTGATGCATAAAAGGCACTCGAGTGTCTCTTTGCTCTGCTGAAATGGACCATATATTAAGTGGCCGGTGACACCACGCTGGAGCAGCACAGATTGATTTGTCTACGGCTCCGATGTCGTCATACGCTGGCACGTGCGGCTCAACCATGCTGGCTCGTTTTGGCGAGCCCCACGTGCGGAGAAGTGAGCCGGATACAGGATCCATTGTGCCCGGGGGCGACGGCGTGGAGGCAAAGTTCAAGATTAATTTCTCATCGAGCGAGACGCTGATCGGCTGTGAGAGCTCCTGCCAGCGCAATGGGGCAGCTTAGATAGCTGAATGCTGCTAAGCACTGCTGTCTGTGTTCCATTGTGTCTGAACATGCGCCTTGGAATTTCATGAATACATACTGGGGAGGTAAACAAATCTAAAACGTATTGTAGTGGAAAGACGCGATGAAAAAAAGCATCTCAATAAGAGTGTGTTATCGTGGTTAATGTGGTAGTTATCACCACACCTCACAAATATTTTCTGCCTAAAAGTGTGAACTCTGATCATGTTTATAGAGTGAACCTTCTACTCACACAAATGAGTCTTTAACTGGAACTTCGGTTCATAAAAATAACTCGGAGTAAAAATATATAGCTTTAGTAGATGTTAATTCATTTCACAAGCAGAGTACACCAGCTTTTTGTTGTTAAATATATTTTTTTAGTAAAAGAAAACGTAACTCACTTTAAGAATGTTCAATGTACTAATATTTGTTTATGAAGCTAGCTTTTGAAAATTTGATTTCATTGCCGTTGCGTTGCACATTCTCTTTTATTTAAAATGATACGTGAAAAAAATGAGCAATACTTAACCTTTAGTTCTGCATGAAATGTGCTTCATAAATTGCTCCCCAGCGTGTGTTAAATTGTTGCGTTTACCACGTTACGGACCTTTTAGGACGTAGTGCGCATCTTACTATGGTGTGTCGAAGGGCTGAAGGGTGGCTTGTAGGCTACACTGAAGATTCCCTGGTGTGAGTGTGGCATGTAAATTGGTGGCTGTCAGAAACAGATCTTGGACTGGAGCTGTTCTCTGCAGCACATGAGCGCTTAGCGTTGCGGTGGAGAACTAATTTTAAAGGAGAGAAAGATTAGGTACAAGAAGGCATGCAGAGATAGGAAATAAAAAAAAACAATTGAAGGAAGAATAACTAATAAGTGATAGCAATGGAAGGAATCACATGAAAGAAGAATACATATGCGCAAGTGCACATGAACAATGCAATTAAAACAATATACAGAAAGGAGAATTGCAAGAAATATATAGTTGATATAGGTATTCGTAAAGAAGGCAGGAATGATATTTCCACATTATGTCAAGCCATAATTTTTTGAAAGGTACAGCCTATGGGGATATGGGTCATGGCGTGTATGAGTGTATGTTTGCTCTGGGAATGTTATGCTTCATCTTAAACCATTTTCTATTTCACACACACACACACTTTGGTTTAACATGAAAACCAAAAAGATTTTGCTGAGCAGTGTCATGCTTGAACCACATTATTTTATTAGCCACGGATAAAACTGCTGACTAGCGGCCCCAGGATCACAATCCCCTTCTCCCCAGCTCCAACCACATGATCTAGATTTGAAGTTTTCGTGACTGCAGGGATCCATACTCTTTAGTTCTTTTGGTAAAGTCACGTAGGTATAAAATACAATACATTAAATCACGACGTTTCGATTGCAACACAGGCAATCGTCATCAGGTGGGAAAACCACAGCTAGAAAATGTTTTGCTGTGCAAGAACCACAGCAAGAAAAATTTTGCTGTGCAAGAACAGTTTTTTGCTGTGGGTTTCCCAACTGATTGCTTGTGTTGCAATCGAAACGTCGTGATTTAATTTATTCCATCCACATGATTTGAAACATACAAGTGCGCTCCAAATATTTGATGCTGAATTACAAAGCAACCTTGCATTATTAAACTTTGTTGGCACTCTTCATCAACCTACTTTGTGTTTCTGCTAAGTATCTCTATGAAAAACATAACTTCCATGAGCAATGCATGCCATTAAAAAGACTTGCACCTATGCAGTATCCCAATTAAATTACTATATCAATTGCCAATTAATGTTCGATATTGTTTTTTTCAAGGTTTAACGAGAGTAATAAGATATATATAACTCGTGTCATCAACCCACGGGTGCTTTTCTCTCTTGTCAGTCTGCCCAATGAACTGCAACAGGGCATCTGATGACAGGGTGGGTGAGTGATTTGCTGGATGAGCCTGTGTCAGTGGTGCTGCGGATATCTTTAAATGTGTGGAGGTTATATTTGGTATCGGTACACAACAATCAAACTGAGTCTTGACATTTGGCATTTTATATTCTGCAGCAGTGTCATTACCTCTGACTGAAAACCTGTAGTTTGGTGCCAATCTACAAAGAGGCTGCACAATGTAAGCAAGGCAGTAACGTGTGTAATATGCAGCTACGTGAGAAAACAAATTAAAATTGCCATTATTTTATTTTGGTTTGACATTTGTGGTGATATTTAAATGCAGTTTAATAAGAGAATGCCGGGTAACTAAATGGAAACTGGAACTTTATATAACACAAGTCCATACTAATATTGCGTTTAACATTTTATGTTGCGGTCTTCAATCTTCAGTGAAGATAAACAATCGTAAACATATTAAGCCGTGATAATGAATCAGTCAGGAGGCACGAATGGATAGAAGCTGTCAAGATTAGATTTACGTTCTCCACTGACCATTTACACAAAGTACGCTTTTCCGTGAACGTCGATTACGCGCATTTATCGGAGATGAGTGATAAATGACCAAGTAGCTGCAACGCGACGGTGAGGAATGCCCGTGGGCTGCACTTCTTGGGCCACAGTGTTGGTGCACATTCACCTGGGCAGTGCTGCAGTGCAGCTGCTCAAAGTATTTCAGAAAATCTTTGGCAAAACTTGTGCCTATTTTATTTGTCATCTTATTTTCTAATGTATCACTTTTAATAATAGTATTACTGGATATTCCTATTGTGTTATAGGCAGAGTTTGACTTCTATATTTGGGGGGGGGGCAGGGGTTCGCTTTGTCCCTCACATTAGGAATGCATATGAAGTATTAATTATTATTTTTATATGTTTTTTTATCTTAATTTTAAACTATTGAAAATAAATTAATAAAGATGTCCAGTTTGGGAGGGGCGTTTCCCCCCACGCCCCGTGCCCCCCCCAACAAACTCCCTCCCATGCATGGTGTAATTGTTAGCACACTGCGATCCAGAGTTTGCAGGTTATATTTCTCGACAGCAGCTCACGTGATGTGGTAAAGTGTGGGTACTATCACCTCTTACACATGTGGCAGCGTGGAAGAGTAGGCCAAATACCCTCCAGAGGGGCTCGCTGGAGCTTCCTCAAGTGGAGGCCCTCTCATCGACAGTGGCGTGAACGAGACATTGCAAGGTTCTACCTTTGTATTCATCTCGGTGTTGCTGTGCTAAGCTCCACACGTTATAATTCAGCAGCTCCTGGTTTCATATAATCAACTGAAACGTTTTATTTTATTTTTCACACCTAGGTTATAATGGATGTTCACAACTGCACCTTCTACGATGGAATGAGCGTAGTCGATTCATCACTAAACGTGTCACGTAACCTTTGACGTGATAATTTTACGTGAAGTACTGGACTGACCGCAACCCTGCACATCTTCCCACTGACAATCTTTACGAAATGTGCCACATGTGTGATCCCTTGTGTGGCTCGAACAGACTGCTGGGACGATTGCTACTACTTTTGTGCACCTATCAAGGATGTAAAGGATGCCCAAGCGGGTGGTTTTGCCAGCACCATGGCCAGTCACATTTGTCTCTCTCCTCAGCGCTTATGTTGACTTACCTTACCAGTCTACTCGTTTAAGACTGAAGTGACCTAGGAGAGACGCAGAATTCAAGTGTCAATGATATCCTTGTGGCAAATGATGTCGCTTCTATGGCTCTGCTATTGAGAGCCATGCTGCATGTGCGATTGTTGACGCGGAGAGTAAACACATACACGGAATATCAATGCCAGCTGCGTCGGAGGTCCTGTTACCCCTATTTTATTCCACGGATTTAAAAAATGCACATACGCGCAAAGGGGCCGTCCATAAATGATGTCACGCACCTAGGGGGGGGGGGGGGGTCAGACATTTGTGACGATGTGTGACGAGGGGGGGGTGAGAAATGTGAGGTCACATCAAAATGCACAACTTTAAATAAATATAGAATTGTTATATCAACACTAATTGTTATAACAACGCTCCTACAACATCAGAGTGCAGCGCCACATTAAATACGCACTACAATGACAATAGTTTAAAGCGATTTCAAGCATGTTTTATTTTCAAAATGGAAATATGGTTTTGGGGGGGAGCTATGTGACGTCATATTTGAGGGTGGTCTGACTTTTTGTGACGCCGTGTGACGAGAGGGGGGGGGGGTCAAAAATCGTCAAAAATCGCGTGACGTCATATATGGACGGCCCCAAAGAAAACATTTCTGCCACTTTTGAGAACCAGTCAATACGAGGACTACTTTGGCGCGCGCATGCACTCAAGTCGGCCTGCCCCAACACAAATGTGCACACCCTTCCCGATAACTGCGCGGCACTGTTTTCTTCTTCCCTGCAGCATCTTGAGATGCGGTCGTATGCAGTCGAGGCCATGTGAAGCGGCATTGTTATTGAATTGTATAAAGGCCGGGATGTTTCTGAGAATAAAAATATTCAGCACCCAGGAGATTATTGACCATGAACTCAAATTCTAACCCCTGCCACATCCTCATGGGAACATCATATGCAATTAAACTCCATTATAAAAAAAGTGTTTTTAGAATTGAAAGCAATAAAAAATCTCTGTTGCAAAGAAAAAGTTAGTTTTCGAAAACTATGCCGCGGTAGCATGGATTCTTTCGCGCAAACACATATACGGGCAACAACACCCCACTAATGCATTCCATTAATACGTATTAGGGGATTCTGCTCCAAGGCTGATGCAGGTATAAAATAAATAAAAAAGCAATGCATTATTCTTTTGATCATTACATAGTAGGTGCTTTTGTCTGCCTTTTTTTTCCTTTCACAACACCTTCCTCACATCAGAGAACATATTAAATTCACACCGTCGTTCAAATAAGCTTTCATCAAGCAAATGTTTAATAACCGTATGAAAACGATGTATGTCATTAACGGTGACTATTATATAGGCAAGGTTTGCTGTCGGCAATGCATGAATTGTGTATGCCACGACTATTATTTATATCGTGAGCAAAAAAAAATCTAAATCAGCAAAATGAATTAGAATAATTCATTTCTTTGTTTAAATGTCATAACCTCATTAAAGTTCTATAAAATGAATGATATTTGGAGATTAAAGAAGGACATAAATGTGCATTGTGCCCCGTAGATATGTCTTGCTCGTGACATTGATGAAGCATGCCATTTTATCTTCGTGCTGTAATAAAATAATAATAACAAACCTTTGTAGAGGTTTCTTTTGGAATCTCCAGAAAGTGTTTAATCAATTGTAAATTGATAGAACATGTAAATGAATCACATGATCATGCCATTGACAATAAGGAAAGTCGTTTATTTCATAAGGTCAGCAATTCATTCACGAAGCCTCGCTCTTCAATTAATTTTCACGATTAGAGGGGTCAAGATTCGATTACCAGAATTATTACTTTTTGCTTTATTTGTACTGTCTTTGTATGATCTATCCCATATTATCTCTTCGAACATTAGCCTAAAGGTAACATTTGCATACAATGTTCATATGACTTGCACGCATCATAATCATTTTTTTACGTCCCATGAAAATACAAATATAATTTTAATGACAAATGTATGTCTATTACTGAGTCTTTTTCAGGGATATTTTTTCCAACTCTTTTTTATGAAGTGTCTTTGCATTGATGAAATTAGAGTACAGATGCCCAGAGAAATTCCACGTATATGAATGGATAAGACTGAAAGGCTTTTCATCGATGGTTCATGAATTCATGTTTACATACTTACACGATTGCACATCTATATACATTCCACCAACCCTTAGCTAGTAAATTGCTGCATTATAGATGTGTACCATTTTGCCTGGCCAAAGAAATATCTCAACCTTGTACAATTTCAATAACACTCACCATTACTTTGTTGTTTAAATCGGGAATAGTATTACAAACTATTTTAATTAATAAGGAATTACAGATAAATAATACCAAATATGGCATGATCCCAAATATATGCTACAAAGCTTCTTAAAAATTCAGGGGAGTTCTCTGCTTTCAGGAAAAATACAGGTGCACGCTTCAAATATGAAAACTATACACTTGTATATTCTTGGTTCTTTTGGTAAAGTCACGTAGAAGGGAAATAATATATAAACTTATATATTTAATGGTCATTTTATATTTGTTGCATTGTTATATATTGTGCCTTATCTCATTTTGAGTTAATTACTGTCCTTGAGGAGTTATCTACCAGAACTAATGATATGCTTACAGCTGATGATAAAAGAGTAACAGTGGGCTATGTGTGTGTATAAATATAGGCATATAAAATATAAAGCTGTAGGGAGCAGTGGCGCAGTGGTTCGCAAGCTGTACTATGAACCCGACAGCCTGATTTTAAATTTTGACTCGGCCTTAAATTATTACCTGGTGCAATGTGTAATCATCTGCACCTGGGAGTAATACGTGATATGGCATTGTGCTTCTATAGCACAAATTCAGGTGCTGTGCCAGTCCTAAATAGGTACCCACTAGTAAGTGGCGCTTGCCCCAACAGTTTGGGTAGCTGTCTTTCTATATACACTATATATTCATCACAGCTTACATAATGTGTGGGAGGTTTTGACTGTTCAATTTACGGACAAAGTGATGTGCGTTCTTGAAAAGAAAGTATACAGCAGTGCATGCACATCACGTCACTTCTCATCCTGTACAGCATCTTCTCAAAATCATTCGTGTATCCTTTCAGAGGTGGGCGTTTGCTGACAGCATGATGAAAGGGTTATATCATGCTGGGGCACTTTGTTGGCTTTTAGAGCCAGAGTCAAAAGCATTCCTTAATCTTTTATAAGCAGTCCCGGTAGGAATGTGACTGTTATCACACTCGCACATTATGGGTTTAATTTAATTTTGTAGCAGAACAGTCTAAGATAAATTAACACTACGTACCAATGAAAGAAACACATGTATTTGCACCAATTATTTTTAAAACTGTCTTACATGCTTAAAACATTCACTGTCAAACTGTGCTTCTCTCTCCCACTATGAGTCATTGAATTCAGAATGCGTGCAAGTGACTTGGGATTGATAATTGGTTCTTTACCCTTCTATCTGGCAACAAAACTGACACCTTTTTACAAGGAGTCATGTTTGCATAGACCGCAATACCTGCAGTCATAATACAAACAAAAGAACATAACTCTGATAATGTGCACTGTCCTTGAAGTTGATTGGTCCACACCCGAGACAGCTTTCCTTAGAGCCTAGTCTCATATGGGTTGGACCAGATGACGCCAAAAAGTGCGCCTTTTGGCGTCATCTGGTCCAACCCATATGAGACTAGGCTCTAAGGAAAGCTGTCTCGGGTGTGGACCAATCAACTTCAAGGACAGTGCACATTATCAGAGTTATGTTCTTTTGTTTGTATTATGACTGCAGGTATTGCGGTCTATGCAAACATGACTCCTTGTAAAAAGGTGTCAGTTTTGTTGCCAGATAGAAGGGTAAAGAACCAATTATCATATTTTTACTGGCAAATGAGGTTCCCATAGTGACTTGGGATTCTAAATTGTGGCCATATAGTTACCACAAATACAAATTCGTTTATCTACGTTTTTCGTGTGGCTGCTGTAGATGCAAAGCAACAACTGCAATTTCACATTCAGGTGGTCAAGCCAGACGATAACCGCGTCAGGAGCAACGAAGTGTATCGCTGTGATGTCTCCTTCATATTTGTGGATCGGGCATTGTGTCATTATATGTTGTATGGTCTATCTGCATCTACTGCCATGGTTTGTGAAGTGGATGCGATTTAGGGTGGATCATGAGCTTCGTGCAAGTACAAACCCAAGAATCTTCTGCACTGACTCGTTTATGATTGGTTTCTATGACATAAAGGGCTGCTTGGTAATGGTAGAGAGTTCACTTGTCAGATGATGCACTGTCGACAGATGTTGTGGTTTATGGCATCAGCTTGTGATGTCTCCATGTCCTTCAAACTAACACGTATGCTTTCGCGACCAATGTCATCCATAACCCCAAAAACCTGTATTACGGTTCCTCCAAATTATTTCAGAATTTTTTTGTGGGAAACGTCAAACAATATATACAAGTAACTCATATGGTCAATTTAATAAATATTGTTACATTATTTAGGGCGTCTGTTCTTGAACATATATGATTATCAACGTATTAGTTTTGACGTCTCATCTCACTGTACTCCTCATATGCTCTCCACTCCAGCAACCAAGATGATTCTGTGGAAGCTTCCAGTCAATATTCACTCGGTGGGGGTCGTTCCTTCCCTCTGCTGCACCTGGTAGTTTGGAATTGTCTCCGTCCAAGCGTCTGTGGGCTCGCTGCCCCTGTTCGCATCCAGCCTTCAGGCATTCATTTTCTCCTCTGTCTACAACGTTGTGCCTTTAAAAACATTTATTTTTAAATCTATCTATATACATACAGTTTATATATGGCTACTTGTTCTCTATGATGAACTTGTCCCTCTGTGCATGTATAGCATGAGGCCATCCATTGAGTACGGACGCAAAAATCTGTCAAAACTTGACCCTTCCCCCCCTCCCTGTCCACAAGCGGACCTTTTACACCCCCCCCCCCTGCGTATGTACGCCTGACGCACCCCCCACCCCCCCTTGAATCCTATAGAACGGCCGATATTTAATCCACGCAAAAACGATCAAGGATTAATACTATTAACGTATTTAAGCAAACAGACAGTCCACCGCCGGACTATCTAACTCATTTGTAGGCCAATGTAGACAATTTATTATCAAGGCTACACCCCCCCCCCCCCCCCGTTTCATATGCGTACATTGTCAGTAGACCCCCCCATACACAATTTTACGCATTTGGGTTAACCCCCCTCCATGCGTTCTTTCTAAATGGATGTCCCCCATGTTGAGATGCAGTTGAATTTTCACGCGATAAATACATCAAAATTGTTTTACATTGTAAACATATTGTTGTCAAAAGTGGTCCAAAGCCCAGCTGTGTAAATTCCCCTCGTTATGGCACGTCTTCTTTTCTACAATTCATGGCTCAGTGCTTCAGTTTTGTTTTCGTCACAGCTACTTCACTCATTCTTTCTTGATTATTCCATTGTACTGTGCTTACCAACATTAGAAGTAAGTGTCGCGCGACCATGGTGACTAGCCCCAGAGCCAGAGACCCCTCTGAGCTGCACGTGTGAGAGTGCTCGCATCCCACGGTGATATAACCTATTTTATTTTATACCTACGTGACTTTACCGAAATAACCAAAAAGTCGAGTTTTATATTTAAATTTATAGGAATTTTGTATTGCTCCCTCAGTACAGACAAGTCTAGGTCACCACAAACATATGTTTTCCAGTGCAAGTAATACATTTTGTATTATTATAATCCACAGCCGTATGAATATAACGAAGGTACATTTTCAATGTAGATTGCATTGCAGCGGTGCACGTGTACACGACTGTACACGTTTGTATCTGTGTGTGCGTGTGTGTGGTAACGTACCGTGGAAAATTATCACTGGAAATTAAGTTATTCTGCGAGGGCCTCTTAAAATATTAGGTTGCACGTCAATCCATCTGTCAATTTGCAAGACACCAACATAGCTTTTTTTTTTTGAAATAACGTAATTGGAAATTGCCCAAAGACATTACTGATAAATAAATAAATACCACCTGATTGCTTTCCTTTTACCCTTGGAGGGGAGACGGAAGATAAACCCTTGGTGCAGAGTCCCATTGGCCAAGCCAGCTGTTGCAAGCGTGACCATTAAACAAATGACCAGAACAAGTTTCGATTTGATAGATGTTGAAAAGCGTTCTCTCCCGATGTTATATTTTTTAATACTACGAATGTTCGTGTTCGCGGTGTGTTCCTGCAGCTGTTTTAAATTGGCAGCAGAACGATGCTGATGAGGATATGCGGTGTGGAAGCAGAACAACTAGCCAAAATATATAAAATAGGTGATGATTCAATTTACGGGCTTCTTGTAGGTTGTTTCAGTTATGATGTTCTCCTAGTTACGACACTGACTCGCAGTTGATAGTTGTGTTATACACACAGTAATTTTCTTTTATTGCCACATACGGCAAAAACCATGCACACGCATGTCTGCATTACAACTTAAAATGATAAAGGAATATGAATAAAAAGGTTTTTTTTTTATCAATTTGAATCCTTTTGACCACCAACATAGCAGAACCATCTATTCGTCTTCACATCTTGAAGATGCCACAGGAGGTATTTGATACGTCGCAGAGATACAAACTCTCAACAGTTCTGTAACGTCTTTGTGTCCTCAACACATTCCTCAGTTTGACCCTGTTATGGGAAGGTGATGAATGAGATGTGTACATTTTTTGACTGATAAATATCACCGGAAATACAATGATTATTTATATTAAATGTAAGTGGGGGAAGCCCGCCAAGTGGATTGCTTATCACTTGGAAGTGGGGAAGGAATCCGTTTTGTTATGTGAAGCGTAAATGTTTGAAAAAAAAGAATAGATGTTATCCTTTCTAGTAATAAAACAGGCGTGAAGATTTTCAAACACCAAATAGAAACCTTTTGCAGGGAATTAAGTCTGCATTAACCACACGTACTTGTTGTGAATATGCAACCAAAACATGCTTTGATAAATTTTGATTTAAAGCTTTCGTGACTGCAGGGATTCATATTCTTTTATTGTTTTATATTTTTATTATTTTGTTTCCCTTCTACGTGACTTTACCGAAAGAACCAAGAATATGCTTTGATAATTATAAATGATGCTTTGTCTTTGAAACTGATTGGCCGACACCAGAGATAGCAGCCTTCTTTATGGCCGAGTCTCAACCAGTGTCAGACCAGAGAACTCCAAAAGTCCAACAGCATAAAGACAATGCACTATGAGGGCATTTGTAGCTCGGGGTGAGCAGCTATATCATGGTACCTATTTGCCAGTATCAAAGTATGAACAAAAAGAATAGGTTTCACCCTTTGTTGGCATGTTTACCACTAGTACGTGTGGTTAATGTAGACTTGATTCCTTGCAAAAGGAATTTATATTCTTAGGTTTTTTCGGTAAAGTCACGTAGGTAAAACATCAAAATTAATAAAAATAAAATAAAATAAAAAAATCACGACGTTTCGGAGGCAACACAAGTCTCCGTCATCAGGTGGGACCGTCACAGCCGGATTAGCTGCTGTGACGGTCCCACCTGATGACGGAGACTTGTGTTGCCTCCGAAACGTCGTGATTTTTTCTTTTATTTTATTTTTATTAATTTTGATGTTTTACCTACGTGACTTTACCGAAAAAACCTAAGAATATGATTCCTTGCAGTCACGAAAGCTTCAAATCTAAAAAAGGAATGTATTTGGTGTTGAACATCTTAACACCTGTTTTATTGCCAGAAAGGGTAAAACCTATTTTTATTTTTCATTCTTTGATACTGTAAAAAAGGCCCCATGATAAATGTAATGTTGTTCACCGCGCACACTGATACAACAACACATGTATCACAAAACATATACACAAAAAGCTGACATACTATATTTTCCTAGACGCTCTAATGATTTCGGTCGGATTTCTTAAGCGGATGAATTAGTCTAATTAAAATGTACTTCTTTGCATTACACATTTTTATCACCCTCATTTTAAAACATTGTAAATATAATTCATCACCCATAGTTGATAAATGAAAAACTCTTTATATTCCTATGGAAAATAGTGAGTGCCTACCCAACCCGACAGTGGCATTCTGCCACACATGGTAAGAAAAGAAAAGAAAGTATTTCAGTAGTCGTACACCACACTTGCACCCTTATTCTGGAGCTATTGCTGCGGTTTGTCTTTTAAGATCAGAATATTTATTTCCCTCCCTTCAAGCTGCATTTCTTAGAATGAGATGCACGGCAGGGCTAAAATCTTGACGCAATATATCACTTGTGTGCGTTAAGTCAGGAGAAATAATCCCTGGCCGGGGCCAATATAGAGTGTTCATTTCACCAGAACATCTGGACTCCCATGGGCCACACTTCAGATTTAATCAGCCATGCACAACCAAACTGAAGCCGTGATGAAGCTACAGTTCAGAGATAGACTTTTAATGAAAACAATTTAATGAGAACCAAAAGAAGGAATGCAAGCCCATGCAAATAGTCACTCATAAAAATAATACGTTTCAATTGTCATCATCATGATCACCATGCAGAAATGTTAATCCACTGTTAGATGAAAACATCCTCAAGCTACCGCCACCATCTCTCACAATACTGCGAAGTAATGTATGCTTCGAAAGAGACAAATATATTTTATCATGCTCTCCTTGGCTCGTGAAAAAATAAAAATGTAAACACAAAACTAAAGTTTGTATTCAAACGTGTGTGTGTGCATGTGTTTTCGTGTTGTTCTGTGCATGTGATGCTCGTCTCATTGTGGCAATATTAGATTTTTTACCATGAAAATACAATATATGATGGTGCAAATTAATTTTAGAATTACAACCTGTTTAAACAAAAAATTAGTTTTTTTTTAAAACAAAAATTAGAGAATTGTTGTTCCTCTTGTGGTTTTTTTCCTTCTGTCGTGAAACGGCGGCGTCTTGTTTTGAGCTTAAACAGCTCGCCGCTTCTTTTCGACGTTTGTGTTCAGTGCGAAATGAAATGGAAAACGCTGCATCGGAAATTCCACACGACTTGGACATATTTGGCTGTGGAAGGACACGTGGTTAAATGATACTCGACGTTGGTTGTGAGAGGCATTACTTCTGCTGTGACAGCACCGGTCACTGTAATTGGCTACTAGTTGGAAGTAAATGGCCTGAAGTGCCATACACATTGCATTGTTGGTGTTGTTCATCGACATTTCCAGCAATTAGCTGTAAGCCACTGCCATCATAACAACAGTAGTCAACACCTTGCTCTAAAATGAATAGCTGTCAGCTAACGCCTGGGACAATCTATTAATATTTACCATTTCTCTGCTAAAGTTGTAATATGTAAAACAATACAGGATGGCCCATTATTTTTATTAATTTTAACACTGGCATGAAAACATGTAATTGTTTATTCTTCAAGTTAATATTTGATCGACTATCATGATTGATATCTGTTTTTTTTTTACTTTTTGTGGGGTCATCTCACGTCCATTGTTTACTTAACTCGACCAAGAACCCTTAATCGATTGAGACGAAATATAATTGTTCAATGTTCAAGAATTATACCTGTAATCTTAAATATTTCCAAATACATTCTAGCATGCATTAATGTTAATGGAAGTCAGATTGATCATTTGTTAAAGTAAATGAAATAACTGTGATTTGTTAAGATAAATTTGATAACCATATGTGTCCTGGGTTTTGGGCCATCATCATGATTTGATGTCACGATATATATGCAAGAATCAATCATTTCTTTCCTCTCCTGTTAACTCTTTGCATTCGTCCGTGTTGATTCCACAATATAGTTTGCTCTCTATGCCAAAATCTAACATTGGCATATAATTGACATATTGCATAGTCATAAGTTAATGGTAAAAGTGCGACCCTGTAATGGCTTGTTCACACCACTGCTAGCAGATGGATCTCCACTCGACGGAGATCTAGAGATCCTCTATAGAAGGTATTTGGCCTACTCTTCCACCCTGGCCAAGACACCTTTGGAAGAGGTGGGAGCACACACACTTTACCTCACCACGCGCGACCTACAGATTTATCAACTGTGGTGCACCCATTTCGTATATTGATGGATTTTTTGGTATAATTTGCATAAGTTGTAAATAATTTATTCTTACGCACATGATTCAACGTGTCGCATAAGTGAGAATTCGTTTTTATTAATGCATGCATTGTTAAGTGCCTAATGTGTACGCAGTTTAAGAAAAAATTTTGCTAAGCATCAGCAATATAACACCAATATATAGACAATTGCATGTTGTTTAAATGCAATATTTCATGTCAGTTGGTATTGAGTTTTTTTTGCACATGTTTTCACTCAGCCTTACTGGCTTTTCAGCGGATTCCGAAAACCCCATTGTGAAGGGCCCCGATTTCATTAATCACCCCTCTAATATAATCCGGAAGGGGCCTGTGTCTCAAGTACAATTTTACAACTTTGCAATGTTGCCAAAACCTGCTGGGAAACGATATTGCCAAATATTAAACCATCACTTGATTGCACACAGAGAATGCAACATCCATCATTTGCATACTTGGCCCCTGATAGTTTCTGGGATGCAGTGTGGATACATTAGATGGACGGTTCAACCTAGCTGTCCTGAAGTCTGTTATTTTCTATTCAAATGACTACCCCATTTAATTAAAAAGTGGCCAATTTCTTCTCGCACAGCGTGTCACCGTCAGTAGTGCTCGCATCTTAATCACCCACCGAATCCATGTTTTCCTGTTTCTGGGAAAATCTAATCGTGTAATTTGAGGTAACAACAAAAAAAACATGCGCAAGACCGAATATTATCGTTAATTTTATGCAGGACCAGCTGAGTCAAGACATTACCCCAATTCACTCTGAACACATGTATGTTGAACGCAGTTGTGTTGCACGTCATGGGTACTTTGTTGAGTCCTTCACACAAGATTTCAATTTCAGACTGTTTTTTTTAAAAATCCTTTATATTAAGTTCGCTTGCTTGCGTGCTTGCGTGCTTGCTTGCTTGCTTACGACCGTACAAATCTTTCGGTCATTTTTTAACCCACTTCCCGTGATCCAATCGAGCTGACATTTTCCACACAGACTCGTTGTGCGTGACAATTAATTTTCGTGAAAACATTTTTCCAAAATTTTACACAGTTTAGGGAATTTTTTTTAAATATTTAATTACCAATTGCTTAATGCTGGCAGACAATCATCTG
Organism: Lampetra fluviatilis; assembly: GCF_964198595.1. Lineage (NCBI taxonomy): Eukaryota > Metazoa > Chordata > Hyperoartia > Petromyzontiformes > Petromyzontidae > Lampetra > Lampetra fluviatilis. The sequence goes on along the minus strand of NC_136284.1, from coordinate 5,376,604 downwards.
ACCCATAAGTGGCAGACATCTCAAGCCAGAGGACGAGAGGACTCTAGCCGCCACGCATATAAAGGATTTAGAGTGAAAAACTTTGTTTTTACGGGTTATTTTTTTTTAATCCTTTATATTAAGTTCACTTGCTTGCTTGCACGCTGACGACCGTGCAAATCTTTCGGTCGTTTTTTAACTCACTTCACGTGATCCAATCGAGCTGACATTTTGCATACAGACTCGTTATGCGTGACAATTAATTTTCGTGAAAAAAAAATCCAAAATTTTCCACTTTTTAGGAAAAAAATTTGAAATCCTTTATATTAAGTTCACTTGCTTGCGCGCTTACGACCGTGCAAATCTTTTGGTCGTTTTTTAACCCACTTCCCGTGATCCAATCGAGCTGACATTTTGCACACAGACTCGTTGTGCGTGACAATTTATTTTCGTGAAAAAATTTTTCCAAAATTTTCCACTTTTTTAAAAAAAAAAACATTTCACTAACACAATCATATATTTTTCCTAAACACAGAAAATTATTCTGGATGTGTGTCAACACACTATAAAAATGAAACTCTTACTCAAGAAAAACAGAAAGGAATAAAAAAATAAAACCGATGCCACGCATATAAATGATTTATAGTGAAAAACTTTGTTTTTACGGGTTAATTTTTTATATTTCCCACCTCCTTCATCTTAGTGTCTCTGTTAAACTTGGAATTCATGAGATAATCACTGTGTTTAAATAAAAGCTTCCCCTAGTTAGGCAGAATGTTAACAATGTAACTCACTGTTGGTAGTCTAATTTTCTGAATTTAGTTGTAAGTGTTGCATATAATCTCTTAGTTGTAAAGCAGCATTATATTAACACGTCGGCTTTCACGACCAACATTTTCCATAATAGAGGTTTTTTTTGTTAGATCGCGTAAATATATAAATGTGTCGTTAAAACCGGCCACCACCCGACACAGCCAACTAGTAAGGGTTGTCACGTAAACAGAACATGCCAATTTGTCACTAGTACAGCACGCCGGTGTGTTGGAGAGCCAAGCCACAACATTTACAAACTGAGTACGACGTTTCGCCAGTAATGACTACTAGCTTCATGCCGACTATTCATTCCATGTTTATTTCATGCGGACTATTCTTTCCATATTTGCTTCAGTTGTGTAATGTTATGTTCAGTTTAAAAGAGTGGCCTTCAAAATGTCATAATTTGATAACATACCTCTCCGCGTATCTCAATGCACTCATATATTATGCATCACGTTTTCTGTTTGTGCTGTGCACGTTGTCGCATCTGTAGTGACATGAGATAATTTTGCTGCCATTACAACTGGAGTGTAAATGATATTCTGCATCCCAAACACACATCACAGTAAAATATTTAGAGCAGCCAAACACTGGTGACACAAAAAATAAAGAATTTACGAAATTCTGCCTTTAAATGGCCACACTTTTCATCCTGTAACACATTGCATTACGATGCGCATATTAAATATGGCTCCCAGATTTTGAACGACCAATCAAGTGTAACGATTTGGGCACTGCGGTATTTTTTTTTTATTCACTAAAACTCAGGCACCACCTCTGAATGATTGAGGTTAAACCCAAATGCGATGAGTGAGTTTTTTTTCACGTTTCACAACAAGATGTAGCAAAAGATTCCACAAAGTTTTACCACTCCGCTTTGAGCAAACATAACTGGCGCTATGAACATTATGCATTATTAAACATCAATGCATTTTAAGTATGTCTGCATTACACGGTTATTTCAAAGAGTGGCATAGGCTGCAATTCATATAAAATAAAATAAACGCATAGACAAATGAATGTGTCAACATTAATACTGATGGTGGAATAGCAATGTATTTCCACGGTAGTGACATTGAAATATGTCAAGGGATTATAAAGAGAGAGAAGAAAACGGAGACACTTGTATTTTTTAAATAAGTGTGGTAATGCAATAATTGAAGGTATAGACGATTGTTGTCTCTAAACGGTTCCTCGTTTTGAAAGGCAAAACGTTTCTCAGCTCCTGCAAAAAGAAGCATCCTTTCTGGAAAATGAAATACAAGCCATTGTTTGTGTGAATAGGTTTGTTAAAATTGGCGGAAATGATGCAGTCTTTTGGATGGGAAAAGAGGTTATCATGATAGAAAAGAAAATGTTAGTCCTTGTTCGTTATACATCAATTTATATAGAAGCATAGGCAAGCAAACCTTGAGCAAAGCAACGTGTGTTTACATGATTTTTTTTAACTATTTGGATTGTATTGCTGGTGGTCATCAATGCTTTATGCATACATTTTTAGGTAAATATCATCAACATTTAATTTACTCGCTGAATCCCATTCAACTTTCATGACTTATTACTAGTGCTGGATATTTTTTTTGGTTTTGATTTTTCAAAAAAATTTCTCAAGCCTGCTCTAAAAATGGTGTTCCATGTGGTTTATTTTTTCCCTTTCTTTCTAGTTTTATATAACCTTGGAGGTTCCTCCACGTGATATTCACAGCACGATGAACCCAATGCAGTCACTTGCGAATTTATTACACTCAGCAGTGTCTTGTGTGATGCAATATAGAACACATCATCTGATGCGTAATCGTGACATTTGACTTCAAGGATCGTGCAAATTCTGAATACTCCTGCTGTGAAAGTTACCGTCCAATTTTGAGAACCCACTTTCCACAAAAAAGTGCACATTGAAGGTTTAACTATGTAACTTAAAAAGTAAAGGTGTGGCCCGGCAATTGCTTGCTCATTCCACTCCTGGCAGAAGGGTGTCCACCAGAGCAAACTCGTGACGGTATTTGGCCTACTCCTCCAATTTAACACGTAGGCTTTCGCGACCAATATTATTCATAATCAACGTTTTTGGGTTTAGATCGCGTTATTTATAAATGTGTCGTAACCCTCTCGCATCGTAACAATAGCCTGATTACTAATCTAGTATATACTGTAATTACAATAACCCCCCCCTCAAATCTTTGCACCTGACGAATTAATGAGTTAATGATGACGTCACCCTGCTGCTGCTCTATATAAGAACGGGAGACACAGCAGAGCCTCACCATTCTGGCGAATTGCCCGATGATGCTGGATGCAATTATCAGCGAAACGTCGTACTCAAATTGTAAATGTTGTGGTTTCACGCTTCAACACACCGGTGGGCTAAAGCAGTGAACTATTTGTCTTTTGTCAACGTGACACTTTTTTACTGATTGGCCGTGTCGGGTGGTGGAGGGCTACTCCTCCAAGTTTACCAGACGAGTTGGAAGAGGTAGATATGTAACATTGTGTCCAGAGTTAAACGTCCACAGGCGGCAGGGTAGCACAGTGGTGACACTTATGACTCACAGCAAGAAGGCTCTGGGTTCGATTACCAACCTGGGTGCTTTTCTGAGTCGAGTTTGTATGTTCTTCGCCTGTTCTGCATGGGTTTCCTTCAGGTTCTCTGGGGGTTTTTCAATAGTTAAAAACAACATATAATTTAACTGGTATTGAGCAACATCCCAATGATGAAAATTTGCTTGAAAATTATTAAATTGCAATTACACAACATTGCCCCCTACTATGAAAACATAGCAGGACCCTCCTGAAAAAGAGTCTTGAGACTCAGTGAGGCTATTATGGGTAAACAGGTGTAATACTAATATTAAAACAATATTTTAAAACGGTTGTTTTATAAGATATTAACGACTGGTATCTTAAATTCATTTATCTATTTGTCATCTGTTGTTATGTTTTTTACGTGTATTGATTTTGTAATTTATTTTTAATATATAAAGATGAAATAGCTTCGAATTAAAACGTGGACAAAATATCCTCTGTTAAGAAAATGTCACCTTAGATCTACACCTGCTAGCCACCAATACAGAATAAGAGCGAACGCAAAGAAAAACCATGCTTATGTCACACAATAGAAACACATAGCCTTCCCTAGCAGGAACGTTATAGCTGCCAGCATGAGACCATGCTACTTGAAAGAGAAGGGCATTTTCTCAACGTTCTTAAATCTTTGCCTTAGATATTGCCCCACTTGTCTTACACATGGAAGTCCGCAAGCCTGTTGAACAACAACGTGCTTGAACCTTATGCAGAATTTATATGAGATTGTTATTTCACTCTTTTTTTTTACTAAAGAACGATTTGTGAAAGAACACATACCACAGTTACATGCACGTGAGCCTGAAATGTTGTGCTCCAAATTAAGGAAACTTTAAATAAAACATAAATGTTTCATGCATAAATTGCACGTGACACAATTAACGCGACTTCATATTTCTCGCAATGTTGCTTTGAAACACTTAAAAGTTATTAAACGAAAAACAATATATTTCGCTCTCATCCAGTGGTTGATTAAATGAGTCATGCTTGGCTTCGTAATTCCCATTCTCACCCCAGCATGGCTTTTGCTACAGTAAGACTCTTGACGCCAGAGTGATAATTCTCACAAGTATATACCCAGAGAGCCTCGTCGTGTTTTCAAAATTCGGGTCAATTATTTTTGAGCTTTTCTTTTTTCCCTCCAAGTGGAAGAACACAAGAGTGCCTGGAGAAGACCCAGCGGACGTAGATGGACGTTGAAGTCTTTTGTCAGCGGTGGGTCTCATCAATCCCCGCGGAGGCGGGGCGGAGATGTACACCACGAGCGCGGTCGGCATAGGCAGTGGGGAGCGTGGCCTCGGGACGTAAAGATGACAAACGGTTGTCCTCTTGAACGAGATGGGGAAATTCACGAGGACACTTTTCACTAATGTCAGGTTGATGTCAAAAGAAGAGCAAATCATGCATGAGTAAATTAAGTATCAGTTTTACTGTATTGTCATGTCAAGGTCAGATTACAATGTAGCTGCTTGACTTGACATCAAATTTTCCTCAGATATTTAAAATCGAAGAAACAAATAACAGATTCAGTGCATAACTGTATATGCAGCACAGTATGTGCACATTCTCTTCATCATAAGTGTCTTACAGCAAAGAACTAAAAGACAATTTGGATTTCTGGTACCATTCACATTTTTACACGTGAGAATGTGTGACTAAATCGGACATTATGTGAAGGTGTGTGACCAAGTGTGCATTAATAGCACTTTAGGTTGGTACGATATTCAGCACTGCCATATTAGGTGGTGGAGCAGTGGAGAAGTGATCAGTGTGTGGATCTATGAACCTGGTGACCTAATTTTGATTCCCGGCCACACTTAGCATCATTAGCCAGTAATATCTGAACTGGCCCTGTACTTTTCGATTTAAAGCTTTCGTGACTGCAGGGATTCATCTTCTTGGTTCTTTCGGTAAAGTCACGTAGAAGGAAAATAATAAAATAATAAAACTACAAATTTGTGATAATTATTTTATTTTATTATGTTTTATTTTTATTATTTTATTATTTTCCTTCTACGTGACTTTACCGAAAGAACCAAGAAGATGGCCCTGTACTCTCTTTCGTTTACCAATCCGCACTGACCAGCGTGGTCAAACAACTGCCACGACTGACACTGTACGAGGAGGCCTTCATAAATAAATGTTTATGGTGTGTTACGCTGCTTTTGATTGGGCGCTTATAGGGCATCATGGAAATAAAAAGCGAGAGTGTATTTTAACGTAATAAATAATTAAACATGTTATATTGAAGTTTGCGAGTATATTTGTGCGCGTTAAAAATATATAATAATAACCGCCATGCAATCATATATATACTTGTCAACAAATTTTAATAAAACACGTTTCAATAAATATTTCGAGAAGCACTCTATGCATAAGAGCATACATCTTGTGTCACTCAAGCATGTACTTTAAGTATGAATTGACATCTGAAGGGATAGTGCAGTTATATTGCAGAATAATGCGAGTTTAATTTTTCGTGTCACCATCCTTGCTCTGGAAAGCACTGCAAAAACGAATAAAAAAATTTAATCGGCACTATGTACAAGAGACAACATTTTTCAGTGCAAGGACACTACATTGAACGCATCCATTAGTTAACAATGTATGCATGCTAAGTGCAATAGCAATCACATTTGTAGACAAAACAAATATACAAAAATAACTTCCCTTTAAAGCATGCAATACGCTCTTGTTCCTCTGTGTGTGTGTACTATGTCTCAAATGAACACGCATTTGACTATTTGTCCAAGTGTGGTTTTGTCAGTTACGTCCAGGGTAAGAAGAATATACACATTAAGATGAGAGCACTAAATGTACAGGTATGGTCTTGAGTGGTGCATTGTTACACAACTGACAAAAACTGGGATGTATAATGTCCTGGGAAGATGTAGATTTCCCAGGACAGACACCTCAACGAGAGGACAATCCTGGGAAAAACCAAGACACCTGGCTCCCCTAGTTCATAGGATACGTGTTGAGCATACCTTCTTTAAATCTTTTGCTACAGACTACTAACGGGCATCTTCAGAAAGTGAGAGCTCTCATCTGGTCTCCATCCTCTTCAGTTTTCTGGTTCTTTGGTTGATCGTTTGTTCTCACCATGTCTCGGAATTCTCAGCATTCTGTCCGGGGACTTTCCAACCAATCTGGTCATGCCCAAAACTCCTCTAATTCATTTCGTTGATAGTCTTAGGTTTTTTGGTAAAGTCGCGTAGGTAAAAAATAATAATAAAATAATTGAAAATAACTGCATTTAATAATTTATTATTATTTTATTTTATTTTTATTCTTTTTTACCGACGTGACTTTACCGAAAAAACCTAAGAGTATGAATCCTTGCAGTCACGAAAGCTTCAAATCTAGAATCATTTCGTTGAGTCTACAATAAATCAGTTTTGTTTTAAAACTCCTACGAATTTTTTTTTTCCTAAAAAGGCCTGTCACCAAAATGTCTATTTCCAAATAAAACATCTAAAATAAAATAAAAATTCTGCCAGACATAAAAATGCGTCTTAAAATATTGCTGAGGCTACTATTCTATCCTCTTCAAGTATCACCCATTTTCTGGTGATTGTGGTGAGACTTAGAACAAGAGGATGTAGGGCTAGTGGCAAGGAGGAAAGTGGTTGGCTGCATCAGCAAGGTGGTGCAGGATCCACAGCTCCACAGTTCCACGGTTTATTGCACACACTCATGTGGCTTTATTAATACTGTTAAAGATGTAAGCAATAAAGGCAGCTGCATACGTTGTTATTAATCCATTGGTCGGGTCATGGAGCATTTGGCCTCTGTCTAGACATGGCCTTGGCCTCTAGTGGGCAGGTTGGCAGGCACAAATGTGAGGCATTTCAACTTGCGAGATCCCTCAGGGAGGTTTCCGTCTCGTTACCTCTCTGGCCGAGCGTGTGTGCAGGGTGTGTTGCTGTTAACCCCTTGACCGACCAAGTTATTTCATTTTCCTCATGGCTACTTGTCCCAAGTCTCTGTCCTGTATTTTTTTGGGGGGGAATTATTGCACTGGTCAATGTTTGCGAATAAATTATATTCCTGTTGGCTGATCTCCATCGTGAAAATGTAATCTCGGAACACCAGGTTGTGAAAAATGTAAAAAAAATAACTTGCAATCATTTAAGCTTGATGTTTTCCAAAAGTTAATATGGTTATTTTATACTTTTTACATCCAATTTCTGACGATAGTCTAAATACAATCTTTGTGGAAGCCAACCGAGGAAAGACAACGTATTCCTAAATTATGTTGCTCTGGTTATGTAACAAAAGTTGGACTTTAAAGAAAAAATTATAATAAAAAAACATAATCTCTTCCTACTGTCCTGCACTAGGAAGATGACAGTATGATCTTGTTAGACAGGTTTCCACTGTTATTCGTGACCTTCGAAGCCGAGGCATTGCTCACTGACTTGCAGCACACATACAAGCCAGGGGCTGAGGTCACGACCCTTCTTATTCCCAGCACATGGCACATGTGTCTCTGACTAACGTACGAACGCTGTGCGTTGCTCAATTTCAATTGCACAAGGTATGAGCAGGTGTGAGACCCTCCACTGGAAAACCGTGTATTCCCACAGGATTGCCACGTTCCAGTAGAAATCTGTGGAAGTACTGATTGCTTTTCAGCAACGGTTAACCAACCTAAGTGCCTCCACAGCGATCACAGTTTATGGCACATTTCGGTTCGTTAGGCGTGCTAGAGATAATGCGAGTGCGCTTGCAAAACTATTTTAATCTAATTCGTTTAAAAAAAAGGACGTGGTGGATCCTTTTAAAATGCATGTGCAGACATTTGCTAAATCATCTATGACATCCTTAAATGATGCAATTTTCAATGTGAAACTTATTTGAAAGACCCATGAATTGTGAGTGTGACAATGCTGTTGCCTGTTACTTTCCATTCCTCCGCCCCCACACAATAAATTGCCTTACTAATTTTATTACACAATTTTAACACACAATTCTGGCAACTCCCTGATGATGCTCGCTGTAACTACATGTTGTGAGATTGCTCTCCAACACAGTGGTTTGCTGAAGTATTTGTACGTGACAGCTTTTTAATTGGCTGTGTCGGGTGGAGGAAGGTTGATGACACACAGTATACTTATGCTATTTGGCACAAAAAAAATTTTCCTTACTAATTATGCGATTTCAATGACATCCAGAATCATTGAGTCGCCGTCACAAAAATACAGCAGCAAACACATAAACAGCAGAACACATTCATTTTGTTCGAGTAAGACGCGATTAATTGAATGTGCAGATGACTTGAAGGCTGATGGGCAGTTGCTGCATTTCGTTTTTGAGTGATTTATTTAAAACATTTACCCAGTGGAACTGAGTTTTACCATATGATGCCCAGAATGGGATGGAAAAATAACCCGTCACTGAAGCTGTATGCATCTCCATGGAGTGACAATCTTAGGAAATGGAAATCACCAACAAACAATGAATATATGATTCAGATTATAAGACGTTACGGAAAGTAAGATGCACCCCAAACATGTGCCCGGTGTCAATAACGTCCTATATATATCTGGTCACACACACACTTATCGGATAATTAGATGCACCCATAACTTTTATTTAAAAAATACAGAACAGGGGGGAAAGTGTATCTGATAAGCTGAAGAATATGGTACTTACCATTAAACTCCAGACAAGACAAACAAGCTTGATATTTAAATTATGTTATTGTTGACAATAGTGTAACGAAAATACATAAATAGTACAACGGCAACGTTTTACATGAATATAATGCTTAATGGCAACTCATACATTTTTGGGGTATTTAATTATTGTGTTGAAAATGCATTTTACTGAGCAGCTAAAACAATTATTTTGCAAGGCTGTATTTAGAAGGAATACAATTTAACAGAAAACTGCATAAATGTATTGTTTAGGTAAGAATATACCTGCTAGAGAATATAGCAAGAATGATTGATAGCCCTCTGTCAATCAACTGCTGGATGAAGATATCTCCATGCCGTGTCTGTCGGATAGGTTGTTTGACCATACTTCACCACACTGGTCAGTTCCGATTCGTGACGTTGGGGCGAGAATAAATAAAATAAATTCAGATATCACTTGCCAGTGATGTTAACCATGGCCAGGAATCAAACTAATGATACAATTCAGTATTAAATCAATACACCTCAACAATATTTTAATACCTTAAAAACGTGTACTAAAATCATGTCGTGCCAGGTTCATGTAACAACGCTCTATCCACTGCACCACCGCTCGCTGTTACCCAAAGAATATATTGATATGCAGACATTATCATACGCAGATAATAACATCTTTAACCTCACATTTTCGTACATTTTCAGCGAAAGAAAAAAAAGGTGGTTATTTTGCCAATGTCCTAATGGCGTAACATTTTTGGTGGGTGTGGGGAGTGGTCGAATTGAAATCACATCTCTGATAAACGCCTCTAGTCGCCAACCATCAGTGGATCTGCAGTCGTCTGGGGGCAGTAGACACTCCTCTGTGTGTGTGTGAAGTTCCAAAGCTTGGAGACTCGCATTAAAACTCGATGTATTGCAATTATACAGGAAATCAAAACCAACATTTCTAAATTCCATTTTGCTTTTTTATTTTTATTTCAGGCTCGGCATAATACTTAAAACATTATTTTTGCATATATTAGTGCAGTATTATTAGTTTGTTTATACTGTAGTTACATTTTATCACGATAACGTAATTATATCTCTCCAATTCCAGTTCTAACACCATTTTGAGATGAGGCACAAAAGAAAGCTGTCTCTGGTGTGGACCAATCAGTTTCAAAGACAATGCATATATTATCAGAGTATGTTTTTTGTTTGCATTCTGACCACAAGTATTGTGGTTAATGCAGATATGATCCGTTGTAAAAGGTTTCAGTTTGGTGTTTTAACATCTCAACACTTGTTTTGTTGCCAGAAAAAGTGGGAAAACCTATTCTCAGTGAAATGTGATTATAACTTGCTAACCTCTTTGTTGATTTTCTACAAATATTGACATTTTCTACCAAATAATATAAATCTTCGTAAACATTAACCAATTCCCCGAATATATATTAAAAGTGGTAGTTTATTTCAGCCTCTCACATTCGTTACTTGTCTGCTTGTTCACTAATACCCAGTGAATGTAATTTGGCGCTTTTTTGTGGACTGAGACGATAAATTTTGAACTAAAACACCGATAAAATCCGAAGATGTCTCTCTTGGTATGTGAGCACCTACCTCAATTAATATTCAGGGCCTCCCTATTGATTGGACTCCATGCACATCGCATGCTAAGGCCAAGTCTACCCATCAAATTATCGTGGCTTTTGGTGGTTTTTTTTAAGCACCACATGAAAAGAGGCATGAGACTGGTCCCCATTCTGCCGCTTGACAATACTAACAAATTACCCTGACTGTTTCCTCCGTGTGTATCCGGCAGATGTGTGGATCACAGTAGTGTTATAGTTCATCATTGGAACGTCATTTGCCAGTAAAAAATATGATAATTGTTTTTTTACCCTTCTATCTGGCAACAAAACTGACACCTTTTTTTACAAGGAGTCATGTTTGCATAGACCACAATACCTGCAGCCATAATGCAAACAAAAAACATAACTTTGATGATATATGCACTGTCCTTGAAGTTGATTGGTCCACACCCGAGACACCTTTCCTTAGAGCCTAGTCTCACATGCGTTGGACCAGATGACGCCAATAGGCGCACAACTCAAAGACAATGCACCATCAGAGTATGAGAGCTCGGGGTAAGCATTTACACCATTGGAACCTCATTTGTCAGTAAAAACATGATAATTGTTTTTTTACCCTTTTATCTGGCAACAAAGCTGATTATCAGTGTTATTGTGTTATAGTTGTTTGCATAAAAATAGGCTAATCACCCCTCCAGGCTCATTTTGAAACAGTGGTTTTGAAAGCTCTTGCTACATATACTTTTGTGAAGCTTTGTGACTCAAGATGAGCCTTCTAGTGCCAACCTGACGTGCTACTTGTCTGACAGCTCTTAATGGATTTGGCTTACTGCTTACTCATCCTCTCATCAATATTGAAATACGAAACTTTATTTTTCTCCGTGTGTCATGGAGTTGAAAAGCTTAAAAGAACAAGGAAAGGTGTATGCTCGCAATTGTACTGAGAAAGGACAGAAAGAAGAACACATTGATCATAGAAACCAGAGTGCAAATCATATTGACCTCTCAGAAAATTAATGGGGTTCGGGCAGAACACGTCGCTGGAAGGCGCACGATGGCCGATTGTCCAGACTGATAATGGAGTGGAAGCCTAAGGAGAAAACCACTGCGGAGATGGAGTGATGGGATCAGCACGTGTGCAGGAGCGAGATGGATCGTTGTATCGCAAGACCTGGAAGGGTTGGTGATGACTTTTAGAGGCCTTCATCCAGCAGCGGATAGATCACGGCTGATGATGTTGGCGTAACGGAGCTAAAGTCGTGATACGTTGAGAAGTTAGAGCAGCTGCGATGTGAATCATGGTCGTTGAGCTGTGCTTATTTTTCTCGGCATTTGTACGGTACTCCATTCGGGTAAAAAGCATGTGTACGTGGTTCAGATCCTCCTTTACTTTATGTATTCGTGACACAGATTCTTCAATCCGTTATTTTCCTACGGCAGATAACCAAACAAAAATCATTGGCGTTTATTAAAATATTGTTTAGAAAAAAATCTCACAATGCAGTAAATTGGCTTGGCTGAGAGAGCCCCATTATACGGTGATCTTTCATTTTATAATTTACCTTTGAGCAGCCCTTCTCACAGATGAGCCCATCTGTCACAAATCCCCCCCAAAAAAAATCTAAATTGGAGGAGCATTTCATCGTTACGACATGACATCGTTTTTTTTTTCTCCCCCGACACGTTAACACGCCGCTGCCACGATAGTTGTGTGTGTTTCTTGAGCGTGTTCCAGTGTTGCTGCAAGAGGAACGTGTGTCCCATCTGTCAACGCGGCTCAGCCCGGTCTGTACGTCACGTTTGATGTTTAAAGTTGTCGCTGTACTCACGTTATATTTAGATGAGTAAAAGGTTAAACAGATAAAGGTGCAGCCCTGCAATGTTTTGCTCACGCCACTGATGGTGGAAGGGCCTTCGCTAGACGGAGCTCTGGAGAGCCACTCTACGGGTTACTTCGTCAACTCTTCAATGCTGAATCTTGATTTGAAGTTTTCGTGACTGCAGGGATCAAACTCTTTGGTTCTTTCGGTAAAGTCACGTGTGTAGAAAATAAATTAAATTAAATCACGACGTTTCTGGCGCAACACAAGCGTCCGTTATCAGGCGGGACAACCACAGCAAGAAACAATTGCTGGCCAAATATCTGAGAATAAGTTGGAGTACCCACACTTTACCCCACCACACGCGGCCTGCTGATCGACTGTATGTGGTGTACTCATTTCACACTGCTGGATGACAGAGGTCAGGGGGATTTAATCGACTTGGCTATTATTTCAACTGCCGTGTCGGGAAATTGAACCAGCGGCCTCTGGGTTGTAAATCGAGTGTCCTAACCATTACACCACGGTAGCAGAGTATTTTATCATCTCTCAGCAAGGATGAGCCTGGATATTGCTTGAATTGGCGACCACTATTTCGAAATATATGAACAACTGCTGTAGGCTGCTGCAGAGCTACTTTTGTGGACAGCAGTTGGCAGTGCAGAAAACAATCCATCATGGTACTCTGCTGTCGTGCTCCCGTGTCTATGCTCCCCCACCTTCACCAACCCACATTTGGTCAGCATGGTGAAGTACTATATGGTAAAATAACCCCCATGAGCTACATGATGCGGCATAAGCCCTCGGTCCAGCTGTGGAACAACAAAAAGGCTGTACATGTACAAAGGCCACAACGGCGAACAAAGCAAAAGCATTGGCTACAATGTTTCAAGTATACATTGCATTGAATAATGTACCCAATGTATTAAGCACCGCACAGTACCCCCATTTCCATGCTGTCAAAAATTATGTGCATGTTCAACAAATGCAAAAATTTGGAATTGTTTGATCAATGTTTGAGTTATTGGTGACAGCTGATCTTTTTTACATGTTGTGAATGCCTGGATATAATGAAAATGTAACGGAAAATAACATGTAATAATACATTTCCTTAAGCGATTATTACGTTCTTTGAAGACATTTTTCACATCCGCTTTACTCTCGTGTGGGCACAAAACTCGATCAAATATGTGCATATTTCAGGCACGAGACCCAGAACATTTATGGAATGTAATTATAACTTACAACTTTTATCTTGTTTCCTTCTATTTATAATTCATTGTCTCATCTTAGCTTCTGTAATTACCTAGAGGTGCTAAGTTTTTGTAGCCAACATAACAATTCGTGTTTGTTTTCGGGTTAGGCTTCGTGGTGGGTTTATGCCAAAATTCCTGTCAAGAAATTAAATAGGGCACTCGATTTCCAAGCTCCACTACCTGAAGAAGCTCAAAGCAGTTTGATTGAACGTCAATCGTTATTTGGCAATTCAGTCATGAAAGTCTTAAAGCTGTATTGATAAAAAAAAATGTGATCAATATAATTGACACGTGTAAATAATATCTTTGTAAAATGTGACAGTCTTGTCAGGTGGTGGAGGGTTAATGACAATAATTTTGACAATCTTACCTACACCTGGTACTGTTACGGACGCAATACTTTTCTTTGTATGTGATGCATTATACTGTGCGAGCGTTGTTGTATACTTTTTTGCGTTGGTTGTACCAAGTTGATGCACGACCTTGCCATTTTTGCGTTGGTTGTACCATGTTGATGTACGAACGTGCCATTTCATAACTTGACCATGTCCAGGTACACAGTTGTTTCGAATTGTTCGGTTCATGTTGTTTTGCGGTAAGCAGGTTTCTATGGTGTAACCAACGAGTATTTATTGGCCAATGGAGTTTACCTGTGCCAAAACAAACCAAACCAATAAACCAAACCACATGAAGGTGCTGTTTATTGCCAGAAAATTCAATAAAGAAATAAATATTTGGGTGCATTTCATCTTGCATCTACTGTATCTTGGTTGGACCCAAGCACAGCAGTATCATGTTTGTAATTCCACACTCTTTATGTATGAGTAATGTGGAGGTAGTGATATTTAATACTCTTTTGAAACAAAGTCCATTATTTCAGAGAATTTAATTCTTGGAATAAAACAAATTGAGTTTCCTAAAATATACAGCACATGTGATATACATGACTGCTGTGTGTTTTCTTCCACATTGAAAAGATTAGGTTACACATTTAACAGCAAGATGCGCAATAAATCATTTTACTTGTGACAGGTAATTAATCACACACCGCGGTTCGCCAGGCCCGGAAGCTAGGGTCACACACGTAGCTTAAGATTAATTGAAGCATATTCGATTATTATTTATGGTTAAATCTGATAAATGCCACGAGCAGTTCAATGCGCGCGAGAGACAGAAGTGATTGGCGACAGAGTTGTTTATTAAAGTGAAGCGAGCTTTGGGGCGTGCATCCCGCCTCTGAAACCATTTCACACTCACTGCTTTAGGCGATGTGTTGCGGACAACTGCGTCCTTCAGAAAGGATGTTACGGACGCCGTGCGTTCAACTCCTCTCAATTGTAGCGAGCGCAGTGTTTTTCACGGTCATAAAAAAGCCCTCAGCATGCGGTGTGTACAGGTGAACTGTGTTCATTAAAACTCTACATAGCTAATATTGGACAAGTGGTGAAATTAAGTGCCAAAACTATTTTATATTAAAAAAATGTTAGTCTGAGTTTTAAAAAAAAAGTGATTTTTCAGTTAATGTTATATATACAATAAAAACTCTTATTCCATCACCTCTGAATTAATGCAAAGGCCTGTGAAATTTTAAAACCTTATCTGAAATGGGAAATGGGTTCTCTGTGAAAAAGGCATCCTTTCTTTGGCTGATAAGCTCAGTATTTAAATGTTGTTTTAAAAGAAGTTGGAACTCGGCTCAATTTTAATAGCTCAGCCACTGAATCAGAAATGGATGTGCGAGAGGATACAAAGCCATATTAACATTTAAATTGGAGCAAGCGAAATTAATATTACAGGTTTATGTAGGCCACACTGTTCTGATACACAGGTAATTAGATTCCATTTTAAATGTACAGCATGCCATCTGGACAGCTTCAAGCTCGTCCTTAGCAGTTGCTTAATACCCAAACTTTGGATGACAGCAATGACGCTGCCTATCTTGTCGACTTCATGTGATCCCTGACAACCGCTTTTATGATTGCCGCGTAGTCTTTCGGTGGGAAACACAAAATTTGTTTTTAGTAATTGAATTGACATTGGCAATAACAAAACAATATATTCCACCTTTTGTGCCTTCTATATAATCTAAGCGTCCATTGTGTTTCTCAGGTAACTCCCCATTTACACAAATATCTCTTGTTTGGCGATATTATAAACCAATACTCATGACAATAAGTTGGGGAACACCAACAGGTGGAGTTTCACTTCTATATTTGGGAGAGGCAGGACTTTGCCTTGTCTCTCAAATTAGGAATCGCGGGTGCATATAGTTAATCAATTTATATTTTTATAATAAACTATTGAATATAAATTAATACATGTTTCCAGTTTGGAAGACGATTATAGTCTTCATGATTATTATGACATTTCCCACAGAATCCATTGAAAGGCGAGGGGGGGGACACACAGCAAACATTTTCTTATACAGCTCAATTTCTGGCCCAAGGAACCGCTACATTTTAGGCAAGCATATACAGATCCTCAAACAAATTAGCATTTGAAGAGCTCATGTGAAGGGAGGTTGGCGAAGGGGATTTATACCGATATTTGCAATACTATCGATATGAAAAACTGTTATGTTTTAAGTGGAGAGACAACAATGTAAAGGGGACATTTTCTGCTTGTTTTTTTATTATTATTATCGTTTCAGACACGTGTGTGTTTTGTATGTGCACACACGTGCAGTGGCTAGCCCACTGCGCTATGAGCCCAGTGACCGGAGTTCAATTCCTTCCTGGTCCCAGCCAACATCAGAAGCAAATATCTGAACCAGTCTTCGGCTTTCTCTAGGTTGACTCAGCCTTAAATAGGTACATTGCACAGTGTGTAAACGTCAGCACTGGGTGGTTAACGTGGCTGAGTATGGTCCTGGCCACATCACCCCCTCATACTCTCTCATAGCACTTACCTCACATTTATTATTCAGATTTCTCTACCTCAGGAATGTAGGGCAGTTAAATGCCTTTCTTTGAATTTTTTATTTGGCCCAGGAATACATTGCTAGGTGGATTGTGCCTTTTCCTCAGGAGAACGAATATTTCTACAATTCAATGTGCCAGCAACCATTTTATAAGTTTTCTCTTTTATAAATGTGTTTCTTTTCAAATACTTATTGATTATTGAAGAGTTTGCCTGGTGCTCAGGGGGTAATATCGGGCAACTTTGCATGCCAATTTAAACACTGGCCATCAGAAAACATTCCTAAAATGTCATTATCACCAGGCCCCATTGTGTAAAGTGAATTCCCCAAATCGTATCCACTCTCATCTCTGTGGCCTCCCTATTCATACGCTATTAAGAAAGGTCATTGCCAGAAATGTCACCTTTCATATATATTTTTCAATTTAAGGAAATGGTGTTATTGACGAATGTTTCAGTTTTTTTTGTTATTTGTGCTTGTGCACCACTGCCAATGCAGCATCACCAGATAATTTGTTTACAGGAATGATTTCGTCCATTTTATAATGCCATGCTGCACACTTATAGTGTGATGATTATTAATGTAATAATATATGTATTTTCTGACAAACTTTGAATGAAATAACCATAATTAAAGTTCTCAATAAACATTAAAGTTGCAAAAAATAGCAATTTTTCCCATGAGATTTAGTGCTTTATAAAACTTTTTGATGGCATGGTGGTTATGACGTCATGTTTTTTTAAGTCTGTGCATTATTAGCATGTAGAGTGTACAGTTGCAATTATTAATATACTCAGTTATGGTGGGCTTACTTTGAGTGAACTACAACTGAATAACCTTCAAGCAACCTATTCGTATTTGAAGTAGATCAAAGCACAAAAATAACGTGATCAAAAAAAGTGAAATTTAGTGGCAATGTCGTGAGGAATTTATATTGCGATAATTGTCATTTCGTGAAATATTATATCTTATGATATTAATATAGTATGCTGCTGGAACCCTAGTTAAAAATAAGGGCCACAACAGACACTGTATTGATACGCAAAGTGGCTGTTACTTAATGGCGCCAATTCAATTCACAGTTGCAAAGCATTCTCATATAGCGAGGGCATGCAGAACCACCACTGGGCCCAATTAGAGCTCTACTCTTTTAAAGTTTTATCGAGCTGAAGAGACGGTGGGAGATTTGTCTAGCGCAGTATTTATAATCAAGCTCTGGAGAGATGGTCTCTTGGTTCAAGGGCAGTTGATTGATATGCAATCTTAAGTTATAATTGCAAAAGTGCCCATTTGTGTGAACATCCAATTATTGAATTAAAGCAAACTTCTATCAGAAGACTACATGAAGTTAAATCGTTCCATTCATTAACTTTTCATATGACCTTTTTTCCTGAAACAGGCTTGATTTTATAAGCTATTACATTTTAACTATCCTAAACATTATTGCTTTAGCCAGAATACAGTAACTTTAACTTATTATTCGTGTAGATGTGCTATTTAATACATACATGGGGACCAGGGGGAAAGCATGCTATTTGTTAAAATCACATTAACAATATGTTCGTAATAAAACATAAAACATGATTTAATTTTCTCTTACAGGCTTACAATGAGATACCCACCAAGTAATATTATAATTAATATTCTCCAATCCCTCTCTGAGAAGTGAATTTGAACCCAGAGTGAAACCAATGCATTGTGTGCAATGGTTGGCTGATTACCGTGGTACTCAGTCAAGAAACAATCTGTGAAGAAATAACGGCATCCGTCAACATTATGAGCCCAGCCAGGCATGGACGTGGTGCTGTAATGGAGATGTGTGGCATTATTTAGATTTATATCCTAAGGATTTCCGTGTGCAGAGGCAAAATGGCTGGTGTTCTCTGCGTAGATGAGCATAAACCCTACCATAACATTACCGTATTTCAAATGCAATATATGCCAAGCAATAACACTGAAATGGATATAAAAAGTGGGTGTTGTTTTAAAGTTTGGAATTTTGTATTCATGCCTATAATATACAATCGAATACAAATCTGCATTTATATGAATGTATACATCTTGTCTCCTGTACATACACAATTTACACACAAATACGACACGGAATTCTGTACAGTATAAAATGACATACATATACAGTATAATAGAGTCTTTATAATGAGGAAAAAAAACTCTGACGTGCAGCCTGATGGATAGGTCCATTTCACATTTTGGTAAATGTGCGAGATAAAATAGTTATGGGAAGACAATGTGACATAGAATGTGTACACACTGTGAAGTATTTGGAATCTTTAAATTTCCAACACATTGGCTTTATTCCAAATGCATATAAGTCTGCGGTACTTATTTAAATGTACGTATTGATATCTGTTGATACTCCAAACAATATATATGCGCTAATCTTTGGGAATGTTACATTATTCATTATTTTGGTAAACCAATATACATATTTGGAGAAATTACTCGAGTTAGCCATGTAGTTAACTACATGCGGAAAAGTTGTCCAACGCCAGGAATTAAACTCCTAATACAATCCATACATCCAAAGAGTATTTCAACACCCAAAAAAATGTGTATTAAAATCACGTTATATATATTAGGGATGTAACAGAACATCAATTCATCGATTCATATCGATTCCTAAACCCGTAAAAAAAATCAATGTCGTTACATCCGTATAAGGTGTATGTAATTATTCACGTCCGTTTTATCACCCTATTTTAACAGAATAATGATTAACGCATCATTAGATGATTGAGGTATTTCATATATGTGTGTAAATAGGACCACTAATTCTGTTACAGAAACTGGTTCCGCGTCTTTGATGATATCCACAATTACATCATCTTCTCTGGCAGCTTTCCATTTTCTTCATAATGGAAAGGGCAGGGTTTACTTTTTCAAAGTGCGACACGTGGATCTTCCTCCATATCATCTTAAAAACGGATTGATTCCTGGAAAACGTAAACATATAGATCAGAAACATTGACATTGACAAAGGAAATGGAACAAAAGCTAAACAGTGCACAATGCAGCATGTTGGCTTTACATTGCGAGACAACAAAAAGGAACACGAATCAGAGAAGATATCATACTTAGATTTCAGACAAATGGGGGTTAGGCAGAACATGTTATTCGAAGGGTTAATGGCCAGTGATTGAGACCAACCACAGAGTGACAGACAATTGAGGGAACACGCCCTAGAGGACTTCCACGACGAAGATGGAACGATGAAATCAGCTCTTGTGGGGCGCCACATTGGCGAGATGTTAACTACTTCGCCTGGTCTACCGGAAGTCGTGGGTTCGATCTTGATGCCTGTATATTGAGTTTACATATTCTCCCCGTAGTCGCGTGCATTTTTATCCGGGTCCTCCGGTTTCTCCCTCCACATTTATAAACATTCTTTCAGAGTATTTGTCAACATGATAAGCAACTTCTTTTTCAGAAGTGCTTCTGAAAAAGAGCGATATAGCTCATTGGGCCTTACCTGGTGAAATAAAAATAGTTGAGTTTCTTGTGCCGGATGTAAATAGATTGTTACATAACAACACCGTGAGAGATGGCAATAGCTTGGGGAGTAGTTCATCCAGAAGTGGATAGATCGTGGCTAGTGATATGGTGCATGACATGGGTTAGTGTGATTCTTCCAGCCACTTGAGGCCAATTCGTGAATCGAATCGTAGCTCCGAGTCACTTGGATACCAATCATTACACCCCACAAACATGCTAAAACTGTACTTTCTATGCCGAGCTCAAGATACATTAATCCATCATAATTCAGGAACGATATTTGCAGTAAATCCAATAACAGAGTAGATATTTGTCATCCGTCGGACAGATTTTTTTTCCCCCAAATCCCTGTGGTTTTCTTAAACTGGAATAAGCAGCACTTGTTCTCACAAAACAGGATACGTAAAAACCCCACTGACGACAATTGACACAGCTCCCACTCACTCACCCATCACCATCTAATTAGCAAACTGCAATAATTAATCAAGGGTGCACGCAGCTTCACCAGTCTCGTGCAGTTGCGCCAAATTCACCTGCACGCATTTGCTAATGCCTCGAGCGCATGAAGAAATACATTTCTGGCCCACGACGGGAGGAGGGCAACTGCTGTTCCTTGCAACCACACGCACGCACGCACGCGCGCACCAAATCTCGCATTTATTACCGGTCATCTTCACTGACATTTGTCAGTCCTCGTGACTATACTGGTAGGAACCTCCTGGTTACACCAGCCCACAGGGGATTATTGTGTCCGTCCGTCCGTGGTGCATCCAAAAATGGGATGGGTGGGGCTGGGTGGAGAGGGGAGGGTGGGGAGGGGCTGGGTGGGGAGGGTGGAGAGGGGCTGGGTGGGGAAGAGCTGGGTGGAGGGTGGGAGGGGTGGGAGGGGTGGGGCTGGGTGGGAGGGGTGGGAGGGGTGGGGCTGGGTGGGGGGGTGGGGAAGGGCTGGGTGGGGAGGGTGGGGCTTGGTGGGGGTGGGAGGGGTGGTGCTGGGTGGGGAGTGGCTGGTCACCCCGTGGTGCCCTTATAAAACTCAACGTTTAACTTACTCACGCCGGCATGTGCCCGTCCTCACAGTCGAGAATATTTGCGGAATACACCACGCCGCCGTTGACCTTGGCCATTGACCGAGCAACCCAACGTTCCTACCAGTTCCTTCCGCAGGAATGTGTTGAAGCAAAATTAAGCAATGCTAAATGAAGAGTGATGTTTTAGGTTGTATACGTTGGTATTTAGTCGGTAACAGCAAGCTTCAGTCAGTTTAACACGTAGGCTTTCGCGATCTATATCATCCATAATAGTTTTTTTGGGTTAGATCGCGTAAATATATAAATGTGTCGTTGAAACCCGCCACCACCCGACACAGCCAACTAGTAAGGGTTGTCACGTAAACAGAACATGCCAATTCGTCACTAGTACAGCACACCGGTGTGTTGGAGAGCCAAGTTTGTACTCTGTTTGTAAATGTTGTGGCTTGACGAATTGACATGTTCTGTTTACGAGAGTGTTTACATGTCTATGTATTCTGTACATCTTGCATGATGTATACAATATACGTATCAATGCTGTGTGTAATCAGTGCTGGCCAATTAAAGCATCTCTTTCTTTTGTATCTTCACATTCAATCTAATAATGTATAATATAAACCACAAAACATTGTGATTTAATTTCAATTTTGAGACTACCACTGGTCACAACTACGAGAGTTTACTTCAGACTGAATGATATTAAATTAAGAATAACTGCAGCCATTGGCTCTCACTTGAACTAACGGCCACAAGAGCATATTGCAGTGAAGTCCATACTGGAAAAAATGTATGTTGTTTTTGAACATGGGTTTATTGAAAAATGTCTGCAATATGATGTGTACTGGGATGATGAAGACCTTGCTTTTATTTCTCGGGTTTAATTCTCAAAGTGCTTCCCTGCCAGTTAACTTTCTTGCCTTCCCATTTTCTTCTCCAGAGACTAAATGCAATGTATTGCTGTCTGCCTGTCAGACAGTATACTATTATTAGTTGAGCTGGGATATCGGATACTTTAAATAATTGATTTCTGTACTGATTATCATTTATATTAATTGAGTAATCACATAACACAAGAATACATTAAATTACGTTCCCACTGGAGGACTGATGGCTGATGGGTGGGCCTTGGTTATGTCATGGACATAATCAGCTCTGTTCCCCTAAGCGTGGCTTTTAAGGGGTGTCCTGCCTTTAGGGGGTAGGATGTGGAGGCAGCCGACATTTTTAAATGAAGCTTAAGTCAAGGATTATATTATTAAACTTATTTCCCCAGATCCTCACTGAGTCTCATGACCCTTTTTTCAGGAGGATCTCATCAAATGTGTGCAGTCGGGGGCATTGATTGCTAAGTATATTTCAATTTTTTAATACTTTGTGTATCTTTGTTTTTATTATTATCCAAAGTAATGATTAGTCGCACTTTTAAGGAGTCTGAAATGTGCGTCTAAATTATTTTTAGAACTGTCCACATCTTTTGTTTTCCACTTGCATTAATATGTTTGCTGTGGCAGATGGACATTTATTCCAGCAAATAAAACTCAGTCTGCAGTAATCTTAATTAAAAAAAAATAATTACAGAATTAAAGTCTATTTGAACTCTTAATCTATTGTAATCCAGGGCTGTTTGTTAAAGTTGGCTGTGGAAGAGTGAAAACTCTGCTGATGGGTTTTTTTTTTACTTGACTACCAATTAACACTTTAGTAGTGCATATTCAGTTCATTTCCGGTGTTTAATGGGCACAAAATGTATTCTCATCGGGTGGAATTATGGTTTCATCCTATATATTTCTCCAATTCATCATATGTATGTTGGTATGTATGTTGAACTTCTTTCACACCGTACATAGCCCACTGCGCTAATCAGAGGAGTGTTTTAGGCTCGTAGTCTGATTGCATGTACCATGATATAATTTAATCTCCGTGATCGTTACAATTTGCATGTTTCACTGTTTAAAACTCATTGTGGGCTGTGGTGGCAGATCCATCACGATTAAAATAGTTTTACAGACAGAAAATCCATATGTGCATGGAAAATAAAACCTATATTTGTCCATCTGCCTATGAGACTGTGGGTTCCTTGTTTTCCGGCACACTGCATACTCATTCTTACTTCATCAGTTGCTATTTTGTCAAATTGTCTATTTTAACTTGGATTTTTTATGTCATTGTTCATTGCCTTGAATTAATTTACTTATTTATATGATGTGTTGTTTTTTTATAGCGAATTTCATGGGTAAAAGAGGATGAGGAGCAGGATGCACTGAGAACCCAAGGGAGACTGGATACCAGCAGAGATGCTTGTCAATTACCACCGTGCTTGAATTTTGTGAAATGTGTAGCAAGGAAATAAGATGACCGGGAGGTGTTGGAGGTTCATACGTATTCGAGATGACAACTCTGCACACAAGTGTGACTCCTCATGGTTATCAAAGTCAAGCAGGGGAAATAGGAAAGAGCTAAGATTTATTGAGCATGGCAAGTGGAACAGTGCATTACTTGCAGGCTCTAATCAAAAATAGAAAAAATACCATTCACCTCAATTTCTGGCTTTCCAATTAGAACAAAACCTTTCCAATAATTGCCAATCTTAGAATGTAACAGTCCAGTGTTAATAAATGGATCTTGGAAATTCATATTTCAATTCTACTTTGTTTAATCATTTTAATTGTACACTTTTGGTCATTCAGTAAAATGTCAGCTTTGATTTCGTTTGTCATCGCCATATCGGTCGTTTTGTCATTGACATTTGGTACGAAATCTTCAATGGATTCTATCATCTGACTTTTTACGTGCTGCCTGATGCAGGGCTGTGGTGCAGATAGTACGATCCTATACATGGCCAGGATCTGTTTATATTGGTAGGAACCTCTTGGTTACACCAGCCCACAGGAGATTATTATTACCTTCTAAAATGGCTGCTTTGCATTCGCACATTCTGTGTAAACTTTATATCTTATATAAGATATTTTCCAAAAGTAAAAAAGTGAATTCCCACGAACTCTTCCACCCTACATTAACATTCAAAGCACAGTATCGCTTGAGCCCATACAGATAAACTGAAACCGCATGTTTGAGCCATAGTGGTTTACCATTGTCTTATTGAATGTCTATCCTTTTTGCTTTTTTTCCTTAGCTAGATTGAAAATAAACAATTTTCCGAAACGTGTGTCCTGTAATCTCTATGTAATCAAGTATTTTATGTTGCGACTGTGACTGCCGTTGTCTCTCAGGAGCTTGGTAGCCCACTGATAAATGTGTTGGATGTTTTGTTGCAATGCAGGAAGGACTGGTAATTTCCCCTGAAATCTGGCAGAGGACTGCCCTTGATGCATACGATTTCTATGAGCCTGTCGTGATGGTGGGGAATTTCAGACTGATGATTACTATGATTGCCTTGCTGAAGTCAAAAATGTCTCGCTTGAGAAATAAAAAGGTCGGTGTGCTCCAAATCGTTGTCAGGAGTAAACGTTCTCTAGCTGGTTGTGGCAAATTGATGTTGGAGCAGAAGATACTTTTCCAGTGTTGTGCTAACTATGTGATTGTACATTGCTTTGGTAGTTTTAAATGGACGCACCATTATCTATGGGCAGAACTTGTCAATTTATGTTTGCTAGTGTAGAGCTTCTTGGAAACAACGAGCAGTATTTTAAGCAATAAAATACAATGTAACATATACATTGGGGGATGTAATTCATCATTTAGATTAATAATACTAACCAATAAATATATCTATTCTCATACTTGCAATACATTGAACAAGTCATGCATTTTGAAATCTATAACATTTTATTTGTATATATTTTACCACTAAAGATAACGGACATTCGTGTCACTATAAATTCCACATGCATCACAATGGTAATATTATAATTCAATCACGACTGCATACAGACGGATTTAGGAATTGCATTCATAAGGAGGGTTTAGAAACCTCAGGAACTCGTGTGTCTTGTATCATATGTCATCTAATGTCATAATATGATGTTATCATCATCATCATCTCACATTTCATCTCAACCGTTTCGGTGACCTGCTGCACTATAATCAAAGTGGACCCCCCCCCCCTAGTGACAGAGGTCCTCGTGCAGCTCTAGAGGTGTAAATAGCACCAGTCTTAAAACGGCCATTTTGTCTGGAGAAGGTAGAACTTTTTGCCTCAGACTATCCTGCTGTAGAGTGCAGAGATGAACACACACACACACATGCATTTGCTTGTGTGCAGGAGCTAAATGTTAATTGTTTTATTGCTGGACCATGTGAGACGGTCATGGCTTGGGGAAGTATCTATCCAGCAGGGGATATATTATGGTTGATGATGATGATAGTTCATTGCGTAGATGAGGTATATGGACTGGTTCTGTAGTGCGTGCCACATCTGAGCCTGATTCAAAGCAACGCAATCACATTCATCCAGAGATATACTTATTCTACTTTCAATGGTGGATGCTTATACATGTGCATTCTGTCCAAATGCTGATTCTAGAGTTTGGTACAAGTCTGCATTTTTATTGCTATGATGGGCAAAACTTGAATGGTAAACATCAATTGCCATTGCATTTTCATAACACAAATGTTTACTTTCAGGCAGTTACTCTAGCGTTTAATTGTAATGGAACATTCTGGTCAATTTATTTGAATGTATAGTTTGTTTTAACAATGTATTTGTTTTCAATCCATAAACTTAATTTCAAGCTTAAAATTGAATTCCATTACTGTCAGTATGCATCGAATGTATATTCTGTGGCTAGGACACGATTACAATTTTCTCTTCATGGGAATTTTACATTGTAAGAGCACTCATTCCTTCCTTGTCTTTGTTATAATTTGTTTACTTCTCATAAGCCAACTTGAAAATCTGTCTTTGATAATGAAAGCTATTATTTTTGTCCCCATTGTCACTCCATATGGTAATTGTGACTGACATATTGTGCATGTGACTACAACTTTTGCTGATGTTTGTTGTGCAAATTATATTTTAGATGGTTTGTTTAAAAACAATTAATTTCATTTTGGAATTGTAAGCAGTAGTTGCATATCTCAGCAAAAACATGAACCCCCAGAAATTGTTACGAATGAGAGTGAAATTATCAAGCTGCATTAAACATAGATGACATGTACAAGATTGGGTCTTATGTATATGGACCGTTGTGTGATTTATAGTGACATTCTGAAATTACTTGAACCTCTAGCTGTACCACGATGGTATTGATAATGAAAATCACCACATTCATGTGTGTATTGCCACAAGCTTTATGGAACCCTGTACAGTAAAACATAATTATACACTTCTGGTAAATGCTTATTAAAAAAACAAGTACCATTACACCTGCACCATGTATACACAAAGCCATTCAAAGTTTGATTAATGTTTCCATTGCTGGTAAATAGAATTGTCAAAAAATACAAAATTGAGAATACAGACGAACATTATTTTGCAAATGGCCATATTTACGCCAGCTTTGCATGATGAAATTCAGAATAATGTTGTAATACATCAATTGGTCAAACCCATTGTATAGGCCAGAAAAATATAACGTGTGTGCAGTTTGACATTTTGCTGTTACATTTCAGTAATATTTTAATAGGTTCTGTTGCATTAAACTCTTATTCTATTAACTTATGGAATGGCATTTCATACTTCAGCAATGGCGCATGACACTGGGTTTAGAAAAGGATTTATCGAGGGCAGAAAAAGGGCATTGCAACCACCACCACTTGTTCTATACTTTATAAAGCATATTGTTGTCATGATGTAGAGTATTTGAAAAAAGTAGACTTGTTTTTTTTATACAACATAGATTCCGACTTTCCTCTGCTTTAGTTTGTTATTATTTAAACACATTGTACCACCTTTGAAGAAATATACAAAACAACATTCAAACTTTGTGATCTCTAAACATTCTATCTGGAGCCTGCATTGACAAAGAGGTTCAACTTACACTGCATAAAAAATGTGCAGCCTTCTGTTACACTCATATGTGTATGTACAAACATACGCACACGTACCGTATATACACCACAGCCTACTGTGCATTGTTTTGTTATAAAAACAAAACCATAATGAACTGTTCGAAGTGAAATGCTGATTAAACGTGCATAAGATATGTGTCCTTTCAATAGCGTGTCTCTTTTTGTGTAAGGTCATTAATCTGAAAATAATTCCATATAGACATACAGTATTTGAAACACAGAATTGGCTTTTACTTTTACGTGCTACGTCCGAGCCAAATGAAATTATTACTAATCAGCAATTAATGTAATTTTAGAGTATTGGTAGATTGTCTTGTTTGTGTACATGTTTCTGATGTTAATTCAGCTCTCATGGCAGAACGAACTCTACATGTCACATTCCAGAGAAGTGCCTCCGATCAATGCAGTTGAAAAAAATAATGGTTTAGGGCAATTAAAGCGACTATGCTACAGCCTTATTTCACAGTTCATTTACTGTTTTCAAAAATGATTGGTTCCTGAACTTTAATGCGCCGTTTCATCGCTTCAGCTCACACAACTTTTATATCAAACCGATTTGGTTGTTTCTGAATGAGTCCACAGGGCTTCCTGATTTTCATTAGCATTTGCCACAAATGTGTCAATGTACAGTACCTTTCTTATTGATGAAAGGGCTAGCCAGAGCAGGTTTAAAAGTTGGGTTTATCGGATAGGGCTGATGGCCCACATGCAGCCCAGAAATGGAGGTTAAACCAAAATGTAATTAACTGTCTCGTTGGCTTATGGTGAGCATTATGCAAAAGCCTGAACTCATTACCGCACCAATTTATTCTGCATTTGCTGCGATGTAACTCACAAATGTGTGCAGTAACCAAGCTGTGTGTTGATAAAGTGTTAGACATTATACCTTCCATTGGCTGGAAGCCCTGCTGCCATTGCTTATCTGTCACGTGTACTGATGTGAAACTTTATAGGAATTAACTATTCACTAGAGCAGAAAATTCTATTTTGGGATCTCAGCCTTGTGATTTGAAATACTTTTTTAAATTCCGTTATTTGGGGGGGGGGGGGCATTTCGTGCTTTTGTTTTGGTTGAGTGCATTTGTAAATGTATATCAAATTGTAAAAAGGCAATAATAATACCATGTAACTGTTGGCTCTTTATATAGATTTCCCAGAAACGCTTCATTAAAACGACAGAAAACATTGCAAGATGTTAAATGAATCTAAGAAAGATTTTATGACCCTATCCCCACATTCTTGAATACGATTTATTTAAAATACAGTATGTACTGTATTGAATTGACACGTGCAAAAAATATGTCACAACAATTGTCTGAACATTCAAGCAGAAGACCATGTTAAAATATGGATATAAATGTTTTGGTTGTAGCTATCCAAGATAGGACATCATACCCTTGTACAGTGTATTTTGTCATGCAACAGCACAGCACCCGAGGGAATTCATACCCTTTTAAAGCCAACATGGATATTTTTTTTATTATTGCAAACACATTACTTCACCCTGTTTCTGTACATGGCTCATATGTATTTCTCTCCGACGCATCTTCAGGTATGATTGAGAAAAAGTCACAAATAAAATAAAGGTGCACAGCCAATTAATTTTAATGGTGAAACTTGTTTCTTTTGAACCTGCCTTTTTAGGAATCTGCAACAATTGCAAGTCTCAATTTACACCCCACCCACGGTCTAAATGAGCTTTTTCAGGTGTGGCAAGCTGAAGTAATTACGTATTTCACGAAATGCTATCTGTAGTTAACTGCGTTTGAATTGGTGTACGTGGTCGCACGGGAGACTAAAGCTGCCTCATTTTGCTTTACGTCGTGATGTTTAAATTGAACCCCGAGGTTTCATTTGGCTTTTGTGGTTATAGAATGAATATATACGCCGTATATATAAATATGTAGTGTATACACATATGGTTCATAAAAAAAACTGAAGTTGCACGCCGTCATTAATTGAAAATTTGTGGTGAAATTAAAATTTCAATGCTGACTTTCAAAAAGGACACCATTGAATCGGTATATTAAAAGGCATTAGCGTTGTTTAATGAGCCATGTTTCTTTTTAAACACACGCCGTACAAATTAACGGAACTTTATGAATACAATAATAAGACATCCGGCTAGTGTGGAAGATTAGGTTAAAACACCCTCCAAAAACGCTCTCCAGAGTTCCCTCTATTTGGAAGTCCTGCCAGCAATAGCATTGGGCAGGTCATTACAGGATTACACATTTGCCTTTACTAACCATTGATTTGAGATCAAATGCCAAGATGTATGCAATTACTATAGCATGCTGAATGGTGCTTAATTTATAATTTGCTAAACTGTACACTTTCTCATTTCATACATCCTTTAAATAATAGTAATTGTCGCCCAAGACATTTTCACAAATATGTCAATGATCATAGCAAATGAAGATAAATGATGTTGTCAAGTGCCATGGTGATATGGCACATTCACATAAGCATCACCAGCACACGTGAAGCCTTGTTGTAAATTGGGCGTCAGATGTCCATGTGATCTCTGAGACAACCGTGCGATGCACCCACTTGTGGGTTACGGGCCATGGCGGTAAATTGAGAACGCCACTTTTCCTCCTTGCATTTGCTAACTCACGAGGAAAATCTTCCGGGATCATTTTGCGTGCTCAACAACGCGTTGCAAGAGGGAGGAGGATGACTTTGCCATGCGTTAATCAGTAAAACGGGCAGATTGTATTCGACATCTGCGAGCGTGCAACACGTAAATCCAGTACCAATTTGACATGTACTTCGGTCCACCGTGTTGTTTGTGCTATATCTTGTTTCTGACAATAATGCGTTTGAACATGTGCAGGGTTGGGGTTGTATCGTATTCAAATACATGACACAAACAGAGGAATCCTAACTGCCTGATAAGACCACTGGTTTTCCTAGTCTTGTAACTGCCAATAATCTTGCTCTTAATGTGGTCAAACCGTGCATATATATTGTGACCTTTCTCAACTGTCCTGTATTTATTTTCTTAAGGCCTCATCATAAGACTCCTCTCACAACGTTATCTTAACATTAACCGAAATGGTAATAATGCAATATTTATTTTTGACTCGGGGAAAGTATATACTATGCATTCAAAGACCATGAACCTCAGTTGGTTGACTGCTGCATGGGCGTGAATGGAGCGGAACCTGGCAAGCCTGTATTTTGTTACATATGGATACTGCCAGTAAGGGGGTTTAGCATATCACGATAATTACTCAGTTTTGTTAGCAGCAGACTTATCAACCAACCCAAACTTTTGTGTTCCATTCAAGTAACAAAATATTTGCAGCTCAATACATTGTAATAGGTCACCAATTTATGTATTCATAACAAAACAGGTGGTACATATTCTTTGGGTCTTTTGGTAAAGTCACGTAGATAGGATCAAAGAAAATAACAAAAACTACGACGTTTCGATCGCAACACAAGCGGTCCGCATCAGGAAAAGGGGGTTAGCTTCTAAAGGCAAACTGTTTGTAAAGGTTTAAAATGGGCGTAGCCCAAATGTCAGCAGCATGGGTGGGGCAGCTAGTGTTAATGTAAGTGATGTGTAGCGACTGCAAAGGTGGTGGGTTTCCACCAATTAAAGGTACATGCAGTCTTTTTTTATCGCTACATTTTTTAAAGCTCTAAATATGCAGTGTGCCTCTGGGTCAATCCGATAGGTTTTGTTAATTGCAGTTGCTCACCTTTGAGATGCGGTAATATTAGCAGTATAATAGAATTTCAGAGAGATGCGGTATTTTAAATATCGTGGCATGACCTGACTCACACATTTAACATTCATGCCTGTAAATGTGGCTTCGTTAAGTGCGATAGGTGCACACAATCTGAGATCATTGCACACTAGCCAAAACTGTCGTGTGTCGGAATATTTCTGTAGATATTTTATCTACAGCTTTAATTCAATATTAGCTCATTAAATAAAATGGCAATTCTGCGCACACATACACATTCAAGCATGTCATGCGAGTGTGTCAATTGTGTGGTATGGGGCCATGATGAATGGGTTAAAACTATAGGTAAGAAAGAGGGTTGATGCCAGAAGTGTTGGCCATTGCTTAAATCGTATCTCCTGGCCTCTGAAAAAAACATCTCTGAGAGATGTATTTAATCATATTACACTTGGAAATGAATCTAACAAGGGATAAATAAACCTCGCGATATGATACTCTCTGTGGCAGGGTATTGATTTGTTCACAAAGCTTGTGTGCCCAACAGATATTTGCACCCAATATCCATATGTAATGAGCTTGTCCTTTTAATTTTTGTGCAGACTTTTGTCTGGAGTAAAGGTTAATTTCTTTACACTCAGCTGGAGCAGTGGGGCATCTGATTTTATTTCACTGATGTTTATGCAAGAGTCATTGTAATAATTGAAAACTCCGACAGCCTGTTTTGTTCTGAGAGTGTCTATTGGAATAATTAGCTGGGTGCATTGTAGGGTATGTTTGTTGTATTCCGTAATTGAAGCAATCAGCCGTACACTATGGAGTTAATGAAAGTGCTCTCCCATGCCGGGATGTCAATGCTAGAATTTGGACCATCGCATCATGGTGATAGTTGATGTACTGATTGTGGGGAGCGGTAGTGGAGTGGCTAGTGCACTGCACTACAATCCCACCGACCCGAATTCAATTCCCTCTCATGGCTAACACCAGTGACTATTATCTGAACCAGTCCTGGACCTCTCCTGAGTTGACTCAGCCTCAAATGAGTACCTGGTACAATGTGAAATACTGTATTGCCAAGAAGGAGACAAAGGTGGCACGAGCATAATACATGCCTCTTACTCCCTCGTGCCCCATGCCAGGCTTCTTAGGTCCTCACTAACTGCTCTGTCGTTGTGTTTGCTAATGCACTATAATTTGCTTACTTGGGGTAAGTGTGGACTGCATTGCAAGAGTTATTAAACTCTGTGCACCCCACAGGGTTGTAGCGTCCTGGGCTGTGACTGCTTTTCACACTGGGTGATGGCTTACAACAAGCTAATTATATCGGTCATAGATTCCTGCCCGTAATATTGCTTTCGTATAATTGTACGTGTAGCTGAGCACTCATGCTTATTGAGTAAGGATTGAAGTTTATTTAGTACTTAAATGCCACTACTGTACATATTTCAAAACCCTTTATCAAATGCACATTAATAAGAAGAACAACAAAAACAACATCAAAAAGACCATGGAAGGGGGGAAAGAGCAACAGATGTAGAGAAGAAAACAACATGACAGAAAGGCCAATATAAACAAGTTAGCCAGAAAAGTCCGGGGCAAACAAATAACTTCAGGCAGTTTAAGTTCCACCACCAAAAGCCCACTGTCCCACTCCAAGCAAAACATTTCCCCAATCATGTCACTCATCCAAAAAAAGCATCCCCATATGACCCCAGATCCACCATGGCAACGTTTAATAGTACGGTACAGTATTTAATTCACATTTCCACATTCCCAGTCACAGGGCCAGATTAAGGTTCTTGTAGGCCCTAGGTACTCTGTTTCGTAGACTTTCGGTGATAATTTTCTACAGTTGGTACTGCCCATGTGACTACTGCCGCTATCATTCACTTGTTTCACACGTAGGACAACAACGCTTCTCTTCCCTTGCACTACTCTCTATTGAAAATGAGATTGTGCGAAAAACACCATTGGAAGATGTGTTATTGCGAAATTTGCAATGAAAAAATCTTTAAAAGTTAATCTCTCACCTTATTAAAAACAAATATTGACATTGACGATTTTGCTTCTTTGTATATACACTGTGCGATTGTAATATAAATATATTTATTCAAGAAGATATCTTGGTTACATGTTTTATCATCCAAAAAAATACATTGTCAATAAATATTTTTTGTAGGCCCTTTCGGTTTCGTTATCAGTATTGAGGAAGAAGCTATAACAATACATCTTACTGTTTTTTGTGTTATACAACTGCCAGTACATTTTGTGTAAAAAAAACACATTCAGATCACCTTGTGAAAACACCAACTCTAATAGTTTGTTTCATGTCACACAAATTACTCACTCTGCTGGAAAATGTAGTTGAAATGTGTGTGAACAAATACCCTGCTTAATATCGGCAGTTGATCTCTCACGTTCCATTTTTTTACAAACGGGGTACGATTTTAAAGATAGCTGTATTGAGGTTTTCAAACTTTGCAGTTGCAATCAGTGAACTGCTGCCAAGCCTGAAACAAACCTAAAAAAACGAGACTTCAGCCATCCAACATATCTACTCTACAGTCAATGGCAGGACTCAGGGAACCAGTGATGCATCCCTCAGGGCAGGCTACACTTAGCACAAAAGATCAGTTCAAGGCATTTTTGATGGGAATGTGTTGCAGGATCATGCGTGAACATTTCTAAAAGGCATATACTTTCTCACGTCACTGCTGACTGAAGGACATTCACTATCCACCGCGATGTCATTTCGGCCTATTCTACCACACTGGCAAAATGACTTGGAAGAGGTGAGTTCCCATACTTTATCCCACCACCTGGCTAATCGTGGTATAGCCATTAATATGGCAAGGTGGACAGAGGCATGGAATTAGGAAAAATGTGCCCATTGTTTCAACTGCCGTGCCTGGAGATTAAACCAGCAACCTATGGAGTGAAAGTCCAGCACGGTAACAATTGCATCCTCTGCAGCACCATACATGAACATCATATATGGACATACAAAATACATGCATAAACGACTGCGTTTGTTTTGTATAGTGCAAACACCTGTCCATTACACTTGCCACTTCTGTGTGTTTACTAGATGCATATTTTGTGCTTGGTTTGAAACAGCCCTGTCATTAGACACACCCTAAATATAATTGCAGTGCAGTTAGTTATACTGCCCTATTTGAAATTCTGTCACAGTATTTATAACACATTTGTATTTTAAATTGGTTTTATCTGCAGCAGTGTTGCAGTCTTAACATATTATAGAGCTGCTACTATTGTTTTAATTTTGAAATATGAAGCTTATCTGTGACAAACATTACTGCATTGCTTTTGTTTTTTATATGGAAAGTGGTTTTCTGAAATCTCTTTTTTAATATGTGCCAGCCAGTAGCTTTGAAAATTTTTAAAAGGCCGTAAAATTAGTTTGAAGATGAATAGATGATGGGTATTGTCAGACCTCTGACTCCTTGAATCAAGGAAAATCTATTATTTAAATTTAAATCACACCCCCTCATGTTCTTTTTTTGTTTTTACAAAGATAAAATATGCAGTAATTTATTTTCATTCAGTCTTAATAGTTGACAACAAATACAAACTAAATGATTTAAAAATCTATAAACTTTAAAAAGTGCATTTTTTAGGGCCTATAACTTTTGTTTAATCGGATTTCATGAAAATATGACACGTAGCATCACAGCAGATTTAATTGTAGCAAGAATGCAATATAATATATTGTTTATTTCAATCAAAATGTTTGTTTAAACCGTCATGTAATTGCTTATCAATTTGAGGTTGTATTGAAATAACTTTTAGCTACTGTGATATATTTCACCAGGAAAGGCCAATAAAATTAAAAGTAATGTATCATGATACATGTTCCCAGAATTATGCCATGCATTGTATTTCATACGTACATGATATAATTTTGGAAACAATGTATTTTTCTTCTTGGTTCTTTCGGTAAAGTCACGTAGAAGGAAAATAATAAAATAATAAAAATAAAACATAATAAAATAATTCTCACGACGCTTCGGCCACAGACAGCGTCTGAATGTTGTCTTTCCGACAGCCCTGTTCTTCACCTGAGGACGGCTGCTTGCGTTGTGGCCGAAACGTCGTGAGAATTATTTTTATTATTTTATTATTTCCCTTCTACGTGACTTTACCGAAAGAAACAAGAAGATGAACCCCTGCAGTCACGAAAGCTTTAAATCGAAATTTATTTTTCTCTCGGTATTCATATAATTTGCGACTGCACAGGCTTTCACAGTTGTGCTGTGAACGTCTTGGGTGTGTTTTCGGGATATTCTGCGTGTTGTTTAAGCATGATGTTCACTCTGTATGTTCCAGAAGAAGGACCCAGCACGGAGAGTGAAACGTTGAACATCATGCCGAACAACAACATGTGGTACAACCCGAAAATCATCGTAGAGAGGCACATGATATTAGTTGTTTTTGCTCTCTTGGGTTTAAATGCAGTGCTTGTTTGTTTAAAGTAAAGAATGGCCAGCGCTTAATATAGCGCAGGCTCTTACAAAACGGGGTTCAACTTACAAAACCTCTCCGATGATGGGAAGGTCAACGCAGTGTTGCATGAATGGTTCAGACCCTATTGTTTCAATAATTCCCCACACAACGCCCAGCATAATCACGATCGCGGACCGCCGCTCCGTTAACACCCAGGTGCATCCCCTCAATTATGTGGCTCGGAGTGAAAGCACACATTATGGTGTAACTGGGTACGGATGGAAGGGGCTGAAAGTATGCTTTCCTCGTGTCGCTGTGTTTGCCATACATCCACAGAATTGCAGGGCAATTTTAGATATGTAATAAGCATTCTTGTCCAACACGTAATTATTGGCTGCATAGTGCTTCCAGAAATTAAAGTGCCAATTATGTATGCTTGTAGTACGCGCTCCAAATAACCATTGTACTTATACATGGCATTCGAAATGCAACATTGATAACCTAACATCATGGCAATAAGTTACAAATAGTGAAAAACAGCATTATATTAATGACTAAAAAGTCAGAAATAAGTAAAACAAATATCATACTTGCCTAAAGTCAATAGGTTGATGCAGGTTTGGTGGAAATTGGTGAACATTCGGGACTTATTTAATAACAAGTATTTTTTTAAAGCATCTTTAAAATGTTGAATCTCATCTTATTATGCAGATGTGCACTTCAGTCAGCGAGACAGTGATGATGTGTAGGTTTAACTTCTGCCTAATGTACAAATTAGTAATTTTCCTTTGAAAATGCACGTGAACAAAAACAAAATGGTTATTCGAAGCGGTAATGGAATGCGAATGTCAATGGTGTTTTAATGAAATGCGAAGAAACCGAGTAATCTTGACACATCTTTAATTCCCGATTTTGCAATAATTAAAAAGTGCCACCAATCGTGGGTTTAATTATTTATTTTAAGATAAGAGTATGTAATTGCAGTTCTTGCCGGCAATTTCAATTAGGCTTCTTTCTTTAAATTTCACACGCCCAGCTGCCAGAAAATCACCAATAGTCATAAACATATTCATCCAGCCATTTTATAGCATTTGTGTTAAAAGTATCTAATGTAATGTGTATAGGCATTGCAATATGCTGATACCAATTATAATATAATCATTTTAGTTATTTCAATCACCATTGCTATGCTGTATAAATATTGAACGTGCTGATGAGTAGTAAGCAGGACATCATTTTGAAATGAACCAGAATTTTCTGTTGTTTGCTATCGTGCATTTTTTTGATCTCTGGGGTAATCTCGCAAATGCAGCAAATTGAAGAAATCTAACAGGGGCTGGACATTGCCTTGCATTACATTGAATTGCTTCCTATACGCAATGCAGCTTGTTTACGCATGTATGTTTGCAAATCTGAAATTGCTTGCATACGGCAAACTACATCATCCCTGCAGCCATTAATAATATATAGCTCCATATCCTGCTATAACTGCATTAGACAGAGTGGTGCTGGCCTCTGGTGTAATTGTATCTATGCTTCTTTGTTACAATCCACGTGCCTTCCCCAGAGACTTTTGAGGACCTTACTGCAGCCACCCATGTGGACTGCAAAAGTATATTAAGTGCTTTATGGCCCTTAACATTACATGGACTTTTAACTGCAAAACCGACCACATGTTATCAATTTGAGGTGCGTGGGCAAGGTTTGTTTCCCCTTCTGTCAAAAAGTGATAAATATGTTTTTGAAGTACAAATAGGTTTTGTTGGCTTTTAATGTGCACAGCGTCGATGAAAACTTGCCAAATGTTGTGATACATTTTATGGATGGGATGCTATGTCTGTCGTCTGTCTGTCCCCCTATATGTGTGCATCGTACATTGAGTCCGGAGCCATTTTTCTTGTGTCAAGAATACTTTTTTATAGAAATGTGTCTGTACTTGCTGCCAACACTTTCCCAACACGATTTGTTAGTAAATCATGCATCCAAAATTGGGCCTACGGACACATTGAAAAGTGACGGCTTGTCGCATTAACACGGCGGTCTCATTAGAACTGCAGTGAAAGATCGTGGCTGGCGGGGCTTTGGGTTGGGTGGGTAAGTGAGTGAAAGCAGTGGGGGAGGGGAGGTGGAGGAGTTGGGGAAGCAAAGAGGAAGGGTTATTGGGAGCATATAAGTCTTAGAGGTCAGGACCTGCGGGCATCGGGTTTTTAAAATGGCATATGTTGTAGGGATGACTTTGTAGGTGCCATTACCTGTGACATCAGCTTTCTCCTCCATTTCCCACCCCCACTACCCCCACTCCCCTCCTCCCTTCCCCCGTCTCTGGTCTTTCCATCTACAGGTCCATGCCCTTTGGCTAAATCAAGATTCTGTCCCTGGTATATACTGATGTCAAAATAAAACAGCAAGTCGCCATTGTTATTTTATTATTACCTTTTTTCCACTGCACCTTTTTTTCACAGGAAAGGTCAGTATATGTGTTGACATCTTTACACTTTTGAGTCTGCCTGTCGGGACAAGGAATGAGTATTTTTTTTAGCGTGCCACAATGAAAAGGCAAGCTTATAATTGACACAAAGCAGCAAGGACAATAATATTAAGTGGAACACCCTCAGGAGCTTATCTTGTACTCATCTTTCAACATCTAGAGGACTTGCATGACTTTACATACTTTCTTCTGCTGTTTCTCCCCCACACCAATGATATTCCCATTTGATTTGCCAGCTCATTAGATGTAGGCGCTGACTTACGCACATGCATCACAAGATGTCCCCAAGTGCCGCGGGGCTGATGTGTCAAAACAGCACGAGTTGATTGCTTTACCCATTTCAAGTGGAGCGGTTTTGCTGATATCCATCTTTTTTTATTAATAATACATTTTATTTATTTAATTTATTTTGCAGTAACAAGGATTGGTAACAGGTATGGCCAATCTGCTGTGCTCAATCACGAAACTCGCCTCTGCTTAACGAATAACGTAGCGGCATTTTGCTCCTTATTGTAATTTAAAATACCATGTAAGCAACCTGCAATCTAACCCTGGCTCTTTGCTTTAAAATTTTGTCTTTTTAGGAGAGAAAAAAAATATACGTCTGCAAAATCTAGTGTGCTAGTAAAGTCAGCATAGTATTTGAGCTACACCAGTGTTGCACACTCGAAATGAAGGACGTGGGCAGGTGCTACAAATCGAGGGCAAACTAATTTATTGTGGTTAATCTGTAAAATGCAACAGCACGTGTGTCACACACAGCAATCCTCAACCGAGTCGCCATTAACCACGTGACTGGTGTACAAGTCCGGTTAATCAATAACCCCGCCAGCCACCCACAGGCCCTACTCAGTTATCGCATGCTGGTGTGCACACGTGCATTGATGTACTGCACAGCAAGGACTTTCAAAAAACCCCACTTTACTCCCTTGCTGCACGAGGAAATAATAAAAAGAGTGGTCGGTTCCTAATGTGCCACACCAGTTTATAAAAAAAAAAATGTGGCTAGCATTAAAAAAAGAACCAACTTTTGCTTCATACGCTGAAGTTTGTTACATGTAATAATTATCAATTGCAACGTATGTGATGAGTTTTGAAACTTTTGGCAATAGGATTGTGAAATGTGCTGCATGCTCACGTTTATTATTTCATTTTCAAAATACAATTCGCCAGTCAAATTAATAAAATATCATGTTGTACAATTGTACATATGATTAAAATGGAAAATAACTGCGGCATGTCAGCATATTTATATGGTAGTTTCTATACAGCTTTACCAATACAGTAAATGCATACTATTTAACGCTGACTTTTATACAATGTTTTTTCAAATGCAGGAATATAAAAGATATCGGGCTTGAGGTAAAAATAATATTGTGGAAGTTAGAATGCACACATAACTCTTTACTTAGTGTTTATATGGAAATGGGATCAGCTTGATGCGATGTAAAATATCAAATGACAAGGACCAGCACTTTAAAAAACGAATATGATCTAAAAGATGCAGCACGAAAGTGGTAATTTCGACACCAATTTCCATATGTATTATAAATGATGCAAAATAAAATCCACGAATGATGCAACAGCCACACCAGTGCCTATAAAACCTTCCTATAAAACCTGCCGATGCATTCACAATAATGCAACGGTCTTCATGGAAGCAGAGATCCTGGGAAGAACTCAAATTGACTTAAATGCAAATGTATAGTCTTTTAAAAAATATAAAATGAGAAAAGCTTTTTCATTATCACTTAATATTCTTTACCGAAAGACCCACAGATAATGAATTATTGCAGTCACGAAAGCTTTAAGTCAAGATTATCACTTAAATTTCAATGATGGT
Source organism: Lampetra fluviatilis (assembly GCF_964198595.1). Lineage (NCBI taxonomy): Eukaryota > Metazoa > Chordata > Hyperoartia > Petromyzontiformes > Petromyzontidae > Lampetra > Lampetra fluviatilis. The sequence goes on along the minus strand of NC_136284.1, from coordinate 5,337,016 downwards.
AAATGTTACACACCTTATAAAATTAATCACATGTACTTACATTTTACCTTAAAATATAATGTGGTTCAGTGCCCTTGTGAATTCCAACAATCTGAGGTAATTATTTATAATTGCCTGTTAAACTAGATGTGCAGGTGTTATTGTACCCCAATGAATAATTGGCTACAAGCAGAGGGGAAGGAGGGGACATGTCAGGCCTTTTTATGGGATGTGGGATATGAACCATATGAGACGTCGGCAATATCCACGCATTACTCTGAAAAATTGCACAGAACCACTATCTAAATTGAAAAGTACCGTTCTGCATGTGTACCGTAAACAAGTGCAACGGTAATAATAGGGTTTTTCCCCTTTTTTCTGGCAACAAAACTGAAACCTTTTTACAAGGATTCATGTCTGCATTATACTGGTAGTAACCTCCTGGTTACACCAGCCCACCGGGGATTATTCTGTCCGTCGTGCATTCCAAATATGGGAGGGGTGGGTGGGGAGGGAGGGGCTTGGTTGGGAGGGTAGGGTGGGGAGGGGCTGGGTGGGGAGGGGCTGGGTGGGGCTGGGTGGGGGATGGGAGGGGTGGGGCTGGGTGAGGAGGGGCTGGTCACCCCGTGGTGCCCTTATAAAACTCAACGTTTTACAGGTATGAACAACAGGTTCCACACAATTTTCGTGTGCCTGTATACTCCTCTCTATGTGTGCCGTTGTGATGTCTGTCTGCTTGTATGTCGGTCTATAGTTTTCTAGTTAGATTTTTGTTGCTATTTCTTTTATGCCTGATGATGATTGCTTGTGTTGCAATCGAAACGTCGTAATGTGTTGTTTTATTTTGATTTATTATTTTATTTTTAGACGTGACTTAACCGAAAAGAACCAAAGAATAATTCCTGCAGTCACGAAAGCTCCCAAATTAAGATAGGTTCCACACTGCCCACCAGGGATTATTTGTCTGTCTTGCATCGGAATGCAGCCCACCCATGCCCCCCCCCACCGACCGCCGAGCAGGGCCACGATTGGTTGAGGATGTCGGGGAGGGTGGGGGGAAGGTAAACACGCCCAATCATCCAACTCCCCCCCCCCCAAACGCCGAGTGGGGCCGCCATTGGTAGAGATGGGGTGTAAACACGCCCACTCATGCAATCCCCTCCCCACCGAACACCCAGCAACGCCGCGATTGGTTGACGATGTCGGGGAGGGTGGGGTGGTAGGGTAAACATGCCCACTCATCCAACTGCCCCCCCCTGAACGCCGCGCTGAGTGTGTGTGTGTGAGTCTGAGAGTGAGTGTGTGTGAGTCTGTGAGAGTGAGTGTATGTGTGTGTGTGAGTCTGAGAGTGTGAGAGTGAGTGTGTGTGAGTCTGAGACTGTGAGTGTTTGAGAGTCTGTGAGAGTATGTGTGTGTGAGTCTGAGAGTGTGAGAGTGAGTGTGTGTGTGAGTCTGAGAGTGTGAGAGTGAGTGTATGTGTGTGTGAGTCTTAGTTACCTAGAGTGTTATACAGATAGGAACAACAGGTTCCACACTGCCCACCAGGGATTATTTGTCTGTCTGTCGTGCATATCCGGAATTCCGCCCACCCATGCACCTCCCCACCGAACACCGAGCTACGCCGCGATTGGTTGACGATGTCGGGGAGGGTGGGGGGGGGAAGGGTAAACACGCCCACTCATCCAACTGCCCCCCCCCCTCCCTGAACGCCGCGCTGTCCAACCAAGTTCCTACCTGCCCACTCCGAAGGAACGTGTAACCTACTAACGCCGGTTTGTGCCCGCCCTCACAGTCGGGCATATTTGCGGAATACACCACGCCGCCGTTGACCCTGGCACTTGACCGAGCAATCCAACGTTCCTACCAGCTCCCTCCGCAGGAATGTGTACCACAATACTTGCAGTAAAAATGCAAACAAAAAACATACTATGATAATATATGCATTGTCATTGAAACTGATTGTTCCACACTTGGTGTGAACCAACACTTGGTGTGGACCAATCAGTTTCAAGGACAATGCATATATTATCATAGTATCTTTTTGTTTGCATTTTGACTGCAAGTATTGTGGTTAATGCAGACATTAATCCTTGTAAAAAGGTTTCAGTTTTGTTGCCAGAAAAAAGGGGAAAAGCACTATTATTATATTTTGGTACTGGCAAAGGGGGTCTAATGATGTAAGTGCAACGATGATTTAATTTCACGAGGAGCAATGCTTAAGCTCACGATATGTGCATCACACTGCATAAGGATAGCGATTCGTGCAATACTTAATTAATTTCAATGTGTATCTGTTGTTTGTGCTGTAATTGGTTTCATGTGTGACCTCTGCTGCCACTAGAGGCGCTACAATGCGACACAATGTTAAACAGATTCTGGAATTGAATCATCGGGGAGGAGTGGGGGGAGAGGGAAAATCGTTCCAGGCCGAACGAGCATTCATTGCTTTAAGAATACTTAGTATTTTTTGGGAAAATATATATATATACACACACATATTTCAGCAGTAATTGTAACAATATACCCGATGCATACGTACAGGACTTCATAGTTTATTGATGATGGGGAGATGAATGTATTCCATTACAATTAATGAGACTTGCATTTGATTACTGATCACAATCACCAGGGTTTAGTGGTAATTGCACCTTAGAGGATGTAGTTTCTTCTCAGGTAATACTGAAAATTAGTGCCCGTTATCCTGTGGATACAAGAGTAAACCAGGCAAAATAAGAAATCAGAGAGGGAGAAATGTGGATGCATTACAAATTAAACTGAATTTTTTTCACGTTGCTTCAATATTGACCGATCACATAATTTTGAAACATTAAAAATTTGTGTTCCATATTCGTTATCTCATGTAGCCCACAACAGCAACTACATTTGTGTTTGTTTTTACTATCCTAAATGTCCTTCACCCAGGTGTAAATTAGCTTGTACCACTGCAGTTTTCATTTGCAATTTGCAGTTCATAATTACTTTTTTCATATTGCAAAAAAAGAGTATTTCAGAAATAAGTTAGATTTTATCCCAGACCTTCATCCCTTTCCAAAGAATAAATGTATATAATGTAGAACTCTATTTAAAAAAAAAACTCAATATTATTTAATTTTTTATGTATATATGTTATAAAAGAATTATCAATATACTGTATTTATCGGTACACCAGTTTATTTTATTTGTTACACAGATGATCCTATTTAGCCAATTTCCCTGCTTTTTTACAGTGCAGATCGTGCTGCATGAGCACTGTAGCAATAAAGAAAAAAACATCAACAAAACAAGAAGAGGGTCCTTAAGGATTATTTCAAGATTCCAAGTTAAAATACTGGTTTGGGATTAACTCAGTCCAATATTTCGCTGGGGTTGATAAACTAGTAACACTTTGTGGGCAAGTCAACACTGGTTGTTCGATAGATAAACTTATGCTTTCCATAGGAATGTGGAATTTCCACTACCGCCTCAGGGCTATAAAAAGATGAGTGCTGTCTATTTTTTCTAGGAGAGCAGCAAGTTTGCTATTCTGCAGCAAAACATATGACAAGATGAAAATACTGCCTCAATACTCATTTGAGCAAGAAATCAATCGGGCTTTTTGGAATTATGAAGGCTATATAATGATCTGAATATTGCAATGGGATAAAAAGAAAAGAATCCAAACAAGTCTTGCCATGAGAAAACTTTAGTTGACAGTTCATAGGTATACAATTATTACATTGTTCTATGGGCTCTTTGAGGTCCCATCAGAGAGAATTGTTACTATGCCGTAGATGGATTCATGGTCTGGAGAGCATTATATGTAAAAAGCAGCCAGCCGTTTTATTGGGGGCCTGAGCAGGGATGATGTTCCTAAAACAGGCACAAGTGACTTCTAACTCATTTTGGCGTTCGGACAATTTCTGGAAAACCATCGCTCTTTTCACAGACAGAAAAATAATTGACAGGTTCTTAGGCAATGTCGGCAGTTGGTGTTGAAGGTTGGTATGCGGCCAGGACTGGGTTAATCTAGATAATGCTTTCGTTTGACGTGTTGGGGGGAAAAAGACACAGCAGACAAGCCAGTCACCAAACATATTTGTCTCTCCTTACATTCTGTTGAAGCCAACGGGGACTTCTTTAGAGGCACTGAAGAGAGTAATTGCTGACTGTGAATGAATTTACTGTGTTTAATTCGTGTCTCTTGCTAATGAATGCTGATCTGCCAAACATCAAAGATTTTATACCATTAAATACATATTTAAAGGTCTATTTTCATAACCATGAAGGTCTATTAGTTGTGTTAGTTGATACAATTTGGGCAATTATGTCAAGCAAACATATACGAACTTTGATTGCATGTTCGGCTGGTTGCAGGGTAGAGCAGGGCAAACGTGGGACATGAAATATGGTAATAAAATGATGCAAAAACCTGGGTACGTTGACATGCATGACACGATGCAAGAAAGGTAATGATATCAGGTGGGACTCGAGAGAGTTTCCCCTTATCAGTACCCAAACCCCTCGAACATTCATTGCGTTGTAACCGTCAATTATACGCGTTTTGTGTGCATTAACGCTCTTTATGAGGCAGCACAGGTGTTGGTAATAAGCACTAGATGATGCCCTCTCCTGTGGGGATGAGTAGATTTTGCATTCGCCCAGCATCCAGCACTCCATTCCCACCTTGACTCGAGGGAACCCTCCTGAGAAAGAAGAAGCCCACGTTTGGAAGAGGTAGACCACTATGATTAAGACACATAAAGTGACCTGTGATATTTGATGGTGATAAAAAAACAAGCGCAAACGAATAACTATCAACCCTGATCTACCCATTGCTGAACGAAGGACTTAGGTCGTTACGAAATAACACTTACTACCCAGGAACAAACAAAAATTGTGTTACATAGTGTAATTCTATGGCAGTGGGCAAGCGCACATCTTTTGGTCAGTGCTGAACGTTTCCTCGCTTGAGCAAGCAGTTCCATCTTTTTCGGTTCAGTAACTTCAGATCAACTTGAAATAGTGAAGGGTACAGCACATAGTGGAGTTTATGAGCCATGATGGAAGGTTCTGGATGTGCTCAGTAGTCTTTTGGGTCTGCACAAGAACATATTTCCTATAACCATACATTTCAAGTAATCATGAGGGGAAAACATTTACTTTTCTGAACAATTAAAAAAAACTTACAGAAACAATTGTGTGTTCGTTGGATAGGTCATACCATGTTTTACTCTCTGGTTGGTGCAACATACTGCATAATAATAGCAAGGTATTATAGTGTGGTTACTGGCAATTTGACCTAATTTATCTGATGCAAGTATGACAGCATTGCATATGGTTAACTTAATATATTTGTAACATTTTAATTAGTACCTTTTTTATGCCTTTAAGCCAAATGATTCATATTCATTAGACTACAATATTAAAGCACTTTCAGTTATTGCCACAGTTTTTTTTAAAGGCGTTGAGCTTTGCTGCAACCACTCTTTACAATGTGTAGCCCAGCACTCGTGTCACCACTTTGGCAGCATTTTGGCTCATTATCAGCATGTGGGGAATGTATAATTAACAGGGTGCTAAACAAATTGCAAGTTGTTAAAATATTTATCCATTATAGGGAAACAGCTGTTTTGTTGTGCACTGTTGCCTCATAAGTTATTTATAATGTGCTGTTCCTCCCAGAGCAGACCCGAGCACAAACAATAATAGGGCAAGAGGGCATTTTCCGACTACACGCAGCTCACATTAATCCCATGCCCTTCAAGCCCATGCAGGAGTGCTGGGTTATGCATCCGCACTCTGCTGATATCCAAAGTGCTGAAAGCACAGTGCCTGAAATTTGCATTGGTCTCAGATGGACCATTGCCTTAAGCGCACGTTACTGCCAGTGGATAATTTCTGGAGGAGTGACTTGGGTTGATTATTAACCGGGCTGTGTGCTTTTGGCATGAATTGGGGATTAAGATCTAATGGAAATGTTTGACTTGGGTTTAGCATGGGCTCTTTGCTCTGATTTTAATGATCTCATGTATGGTATTAAAACAAAAATAACCTCTGAATAATTATAACCTTGTACATATCGTTATAAAAAAAAGCCATTAGATAATATGGCTTTATGTAAATAGTAAATATAGAAAAAGTAGGAAATGCGGTGAAGCAAACAACATTAGTGAAACATTGCTCGTAGCGTGCGTTATTAAAAAATATTTAAATCCCCTAATGTTGTGACAGAATTTCCATGATGCAATTATTATTTAGAAAAGGTGTTAAATTATAACAGAAAATTAACGGATAATTTAGTGAAAGTATTTTTGTATTTGTTTATGTATATATATTTTCTATTGTAGTAAAATATGAAGCAAATTTATCTGCTCACCTTCGCAGTACAGTATTAACATATGCATATATAAACACACACAGGTTAACAGAATCCCAGCTTGGGGGACAACGGGAATGTCTTCCGGTTCCTACAATCAATATCTTCAATGGGTAGTTTGTGAAGCCTAACCTTGGCTTTAAAAGTAGAATTTCCCATTGATATCTAGGTACGGTAAATAAATATCTCTCTACTGTACTGATCAACAATGTTACGTATGATGATCGAGTAATTGCTGCTCATTTTGAGGATTTGGAGACTACTGCAGAACGTGTAATATCCCATGAAGGGTGTAGGCTCTTACAAATGGCCCCACAAACACATTCCTGCGGAGGGAGCTGGTAGGAACGTTGGGTTGCTCCGTCAATGGCCAGGATCAACGGCGGCGTGGTGTATTCCGCAAATATGGCCGATTGTGAGGGCGGGCACAAGCCGGCGTGAGTAGGTTAAACGTTGAGTTTTATAATGGCACCACGGGGTGACCAGCCCCTCCCCACCCAGCCCTATCCCTCCCACCCCCCACCCAGCCCCACCCTCCCCACCCAGCCCCTCCCTCCCCACCCAGCCCCTCCCTGCACGACGGATGGACACAATAATCCCCTGTGGGCTGGTGGAACCAGTGGGTTCCTAGCAGTAAAACAATGCACCTGTTGGGTACTTTGCGTCATCAAACACACCACACACCCATTCTCTCCATGAGTAATGAGGTAATCTTTAAGGAGGTCAGAGAAGTTCATGTGGGAATTATGCTTATGATCAGCTCCATTTTGAAAATTGAGGTCTCACTCAGAATTAGTTTAGTGGCGTTATCTTTTAATTAGCTACATAACGCTGTGTGGAAGCCATCTGGCTTGTCGCTGAACACAAAGCTCTGGGTTTACTTGGCCACAAGCATGCCCTTTCTTCTCTCGGTTTGAAAAACATGTAACCCTTTACAAGAAAACAGTTTTGGCCTACCTAAAATCCTTCTTGGGCGTAACCACGCTGGATTGTGCGAGGAGCTCACAGATTCTTGAAACGTCTGAACGAGCTCTCCCGCAGATGAGGTTGCAGTGGCTGGGTCATGAATAGGGGTCGGCACGGTTTGAACCGACTCAAACTGGTTTCAAATTGAGCAAGCCAAACCAAACCAAACCAGCGACGACTGAACCAAACCAAACCAAAACCAAACCAAACTAAGCTAAACCAAACCTCTTGAGTTGGCTTGAACCGAAAAGATGCGCGGCAAACAATATTCGCATTCAATACAAATATCAAGTGTATTAATCGCTAATTTCTACGCAGGCTTTCTTCATATTGAGATTCACTAGCAAGTACTGGACGACGATGTCGTCCACAGCCATCTCCTCAAGCTTGGCACGCCCAATGTCCTTGAACGCAGTGTGGTAGTTCAATGGCAGTGAAACCCCAACACTAGGCAACATCCGCGCCCACGAGCGCACACACATCTCGGCCTTGAACGTGCACTTGTGCAGGTTTGGTCGGTCGAGAAAGGAGCGCTTGGCGGCCGAGTTTGCTCTCTCGGAGGGCACGGACGACGCCGGGATAGGCAAATAGTCGAGGGCCACGCGTCGTAGGCGCGGGTACTTGCCGCCGTACAGCTTCCACCACTCGACGACGTCCATGCTCAGGTCCTGAGTCGGCTCAAGCAGGAAGCGGTCGACCTCGGAGGCGGCGCCGTCGTGAGCGTTGGGCGCGTAGACCATGTCAAAGAGGATGTTAATGCCGCCACGCGGCGCCGCCTTCGGCGCCGCGTCCGTCGTCAACGCTGGGTAGCGCTGGTTGAGAATGTCCGTCATCATGTCCTTGATATTGCTGTACTCGGTGCTCGAGGCCGCGGGCTTGGGGTGGCGCAGGTCGAGAAAGCGGGCGACGCGGCTTGGTTCGGACGAGAGAAGGTCGCTGTACTTGACCATGTAGTCGGAGATGGTCACGGTGGCCGAGCTCACGACCACATGAGGACTCGGGCGGTGGGTCATGCAGTGGCTCAAGAGAGCCTCCTGCGCCGTGATGGCGTTCGAGATGGTGCAGTACTCCTCGGCGCCCATGGCATCGGAGATGGCCGCCGGCTTCTCCAAGAACTGGCAGAGCAGCGCCGCCTGCTCCCACTGCTCGTCCGACAAGCCGGCCTGGCTCCGCGACCAGCCGGGCTCAAGGCAGATGGCGTCGATCACTTGGCGCTGCCTTAGCGACGCCGTGAGCATCACGTACGTGCTACCCCAACGTGTGACCACGTCGAGGCAAGGCGGCTGCAGCGGGCACTTGAGGTAGTGCCGCGCGAGCGACGTGTAGGCCGCCCTCTTCGTCTTGCTCTTGCGGATAGCGCCGAGCGTCGCGCGGAGGCTGCGCAGCAGTGTCTCGAACGCGCCGAATGAGGCCTTGACGCCGAGGTTGACGCAGTGCGCGATGCACCGCAAGCAACACGTCGAGCGCAGGTTGCTCCCCTCGAGGAGCGTGAGGGACTTGGCGGATGCGACGGCGTCAGAACCGCTGTCGGTGACGACGGCGAGCAGGCGCGGCCACACGCCAAAGTCGTCGAGCAGCTCGTGCAGGCGCTGCGCCATGCGCTTGCCCACGCCTTCGCCCGGGGCCACCCAAAAGAAGTCAATGATGCAGTTGCACATGGAGAACGACGCCGGGTCCATCCAGTGGAGGGTGACCGAGAAGAAGCCGGTCATGGCGTCGTTTGTCCAACCGTCGTAGGTCAAGGAGACGCAAGAGCCAAAAGTAGTAAAGTACTGTAGCACGAGTAGCTTGAGGACGACATACATCTCGAGCATGCGGCGCTTGACCGTGCGCTCAGACTTGGGCTCGTAACCCGGGGCAGCTCGTTGAAGAAGAGTCGTAAAGGGATCCGATGTTACGTGTTTATGGCCTAGACCACTCGTCGCGATGTACTCGGCGACAAAGCTGTCCATGGCCTTGCTCGCGTGCGCTGACATGGGCGTGGCCATCTTGGACTGCACGAGCAAACCCTTCCCCGTCGGCGGCGACGTGACGACCGTGGGCGACTCGGGGTCGACGATCCCATGGGTCTTGAGATGCTTGATACGGGTGCCCGAGGAGGTGGAGCCCGCGTACTGGAGGGTGCAGATCTTGCAGGTCCGGCTCTGCACGTCGCCCGCGGCCTGGCTCGTCTCAAAGTACTCGTCGTGCCACAGCGCTCGGGACACACGGGCCTTCTTGGGCTTGGGCTGCGTCGCGGTCTGCAGCGCTGCGGCGCCGAGGGTGCGCATGAGGCTCTGCCGCGTGTCGCCGCGCGTGGCGTCCGGGCTCTCACGTTCGCTCGCCATCGGCTCCTCGTCGCTACCGGCGTGTTTGGTCTCTTCCACGTCGTGGATGAGATACCTTGTGATGCTGGAGCCGCCGGGGATGGCGCCGTCTTGAGCCGCTCGAGCCATGGAGATGCAATTGCAAAGTGAATTCGCAGGCAAAGGCAACTACAGCATGTCCTTTCGTGTCGCCTTTACAACCAACCAAACTAGTTTGAGCCGGTTCCACCCTGTCCGAGCCAAACCGAGTCGGTTTTCGTAGCCCCAAACCAAACCGAACCAGTTCAAACAGAGCCAAACCAAACCGATTTGGTTCGGTTCAAACCGCGGTTTGGTGGTTTGAGCCAAACCGTGCCGACCCCTAGTCATGAAGCCCACATGCTCTGCAGCCATCACATGCCCAAGCAACTGCTGTTTGGATTCATAGAAGGGGCTCAATGGATACGGCATAGGCTATAGAACAGACACGCAGATGAGTTACTCATCAACAGGAGACGGAAGAGCAATGCTCACAATGAACAGAGCACCGGGTAGCTAAAACGTTGCAAGGTGGCATGGTGAGGAGCACAGGTGGTGCATCTGCCCATCACCTCAGTGAGTTAACCAATAACACCTGATTTGTTTTATTTTATTTTATTTCTACCTACGTGACTTTACCGAAGAACCAAAGAGTAACACCTGGTTAACTCCTTTGACCTCCTACAAGCAAGCTTTTTACACTTTACAAGGCCTAAAAGTGCACCTAGCATAGCACACTCACAGTTGTGATATTGCCACCACCACTTAGTGCCAAATGGTGGCTGTTGTTGGTTTTGTTATATGGCTGGATGCTCTGCTGAATTAATCTCCCTGTTCAAGTCCAGACATAACACCTTTCTCCTCTCCTGTGTCAATTATCTAACATTTATATCCATCTTAATGTCTTTATTCCAACGGTCGTGGTAGTAAAGTCGTATGTGTCTCATACCATCTTGTCCCTTACCTACACCTTCCCCAAAATATTATTACGTGCATATTTTCCTGCCTTAACAGCAGCTGCAGATGCCATATTTAGACACCAAATTGTATTTCTTTACATATGTTATACTTTATTCACAAAACATAAGTGGCTTGAAACATTATATATTCTTTGCCTGAGGATGCCTGTGCCCTAAAGAGTGTCCGGAATGTTGGTCCTTTCCTGCAGCAAATTGACTTTAAGCGACGGTAAAGTGAAGCTGTCATCCGGTGCTAATCTATCTCCACTTTCCGAAAAATTGCCCCATCTGTCCACTTAGCAATTCTCTGATGATGAGGCTGTCTTAGCCCTGTAGTTTTATTTTGTGCCTTCTCCAAAGTAAAAAAAAACGAGAGCCCACCTAACTGAGACTGCACACCTTCCCTCTTTATGATGGCTCAGTCTTTCTTCTTAGTTCTTAGCCAAGTCAAATTACCGTTCATTAGTCAGAGGGGACTGTACAACATTTGTACAATAATGTGATGTGCGTCGCGGCCTTTTCTCATATATTGTTACTGTACTTTCGGGGTTACAATTAAAACAGAATGCATGACAGATAAAAGCCGATACTATATTTACACATTATGTTTAGAGTGTAACGTTTGTTTACAGATAATTAGCGCTAATTAGCATTACGGACTGCACGGTAGAGACACGTTAGTTTTTACATTGTTTTGCTATCTCGTTTGGCCCCTAAATAACCCGTTTTATACGACCTTGTAATTGTCAAATTTTCTATCTTGAATTCTATAAATAATCTTGGAAACATTATTTCTCTGAAAATGTACTCGAATTTATTTAAAATTATTTTCATTTAGCTCACGCATGCTGTTAAAAAGTTTCACATACCCCAAATTCAATATTGGGGGGGGATATACACATATTATATTAAATAGCATATATACAAAAGTGGTATTTTATTGTAAGTTACATTTATATCACACATTTTAATGGAAAAAGGCATGTATGTGGGATACATAATGGAGTGGGGCAGTTTGGCTTTGTAAGGGAATCGTTGGTCACTGTTGATGGCTTTTAAATTATATCCATCGGGAAATTTATAATATACGTGGATTGAATTTAACACGTAGGCTTTCGCGACCAATATCATTGGTCTATTGTAGATTGAGTGTCTGTGCTAGTGGCCATGTTTTTTCGTTATGTGCAACCAAAACATTATTTTGAAGACACTTCTCAAAAAAAGTTCAAACAAAAATATTACCTACTATAATGGGGCAAGAATGTCTGTGTGCAACGCGCGTGACTCTACGTCGACCAGCCCCCCTCATTAATAATCATGAGCAGGTGACGTCACTCCACATGGAGCACCCTCCCCCCTCATTAATGATCATGAGCAGGTAAAGTCCTCCAAATGGACACCCCCCCCCCCCCCATTAATAAAATTAGCGGCTGACGTCACTCCACATGGGGGGCCGAGGCGCCTCCTCCCCCCCTCCTCGGCGTCAACTCACAACCCTCACTACAAAGGCAGAACCCTCACGTCACGCGATCTCCGTGACGCTGTTGAGACATCAAAGTAAAAAGGACGTCATGATGAACAAGGGATTATAACCTTAAAATGAAATAAGTCTGTCACCGCGCCCTTACAAATTGCACACGCATTGATGCAATTGTAGTGGGTTCCACAGAGGCGCACACTCGAACTTGGAGGCAACACGTTTATTCTTAATACAACGGGGTAACCATATAACCACTTGATGGGATAATGATATAGGGTGGTGACCACCACGGTTAGCTACATAACCACTCAATGGAATAACTATATACTCGGACCAGGTCAGCTAACTCCCTGCCTGGTCCACGATGCCATGCGTGAAGCCCGAAGACCGAAGACGTAGCTGGCAAATTCCATTCCCAGAGACGAACAGCCAAGATCGCTCTCGGGACTTTTAAGGGCTGCGGCGTGACCACGCCCCCTTCCAGATCCTTCTCGGAGACTCTGGGCCCACATCATGTGTCCCTCTCACCTCCTCTTTGGCCCTCGTTACTACCTCATCCAGTCACGTGCCTTCTCAGGTTCACCCAGGCTACCATATCCTCACCCGACCTCTCTCTCGCTGTCACCTGAAATATGCCCCCTAGGGGCCCTTCCGCTCTGTACTCATCCCGGTGCTAAAGAAAGACTCCACCTACAGTACCGCCCTTCTCTCGGTACAGGTGCTACGCCACAGAGACACTATACACGCCACTACACCATGAATATCACGTCGCGGTCTGCTTTTCGCTTGCACTGCAATACACCCGTCCTTGGATGGGCAAAAGGCAAGTTTACTGTATATTCGTTAAACAGGAATACTGTAATGAAGTATGCGTGTATTTCAGTGTCAGTACAATCAGCACTACTAAATGAAAGTTTCCCAACATTTATGCCATCCCTTATACGGGTAACGGAAATGTGGGCTTGGGCAGGACACATCGGTAAAAGGGATGATAGCTTATGGACGAGACTTAGAATGGCAGCCAAAGCAGAGAACATGTCCAAAATTTCCATCTGCCACAGAGATGGAGCAATACGTATGGCTCATGTGCAGGACGATTGATTGTGACATTGCAGAACTGTATGGGATGGCGACAGCATGGGGACATTTTGAACCAGTAGTGACTAAAACTTGGCTGCCATTGCTGATAAGTGAAGGCTTAAAGCTTAAAGTACTGTAATGCCTCGGGTATGTTATACAAGGGCAGTGTGGTTAATGTTGCATAGCCTAGACCAAAGCACCAACTTGGGAAAATGCTGTACTTTACCACAATTATAGCATAGAGCTAAGGCCACATTGACTGTTGTTGACCATACTGGCACCAGGACATGTTTTTGATTAGGGCAAGTATCTATTTAAAGTATAGCTCAGATCATCTAAAACACTGTGGATGCAGCCAACGAAATTATAAAAATGTGAACGTACAGTACATAAGCAATTGAATTATTTAGATGTGGGAGTCATCTTCAGAGAAGCCTTCATGCCATTAAGAGTATGACTACAGCAGTTTAATGTTCATTACATAATCTTTATAATGTACAGATACTCTACTGTACTTAACACAATTATGACGAAATAATGAGGCTCTTGTATTTGTTTTGTATTTCTCCAATACTCTGCTGTCACATGTGACATTCAACATTTGTATTTTAGAACCATTTGCAAATATGCACGTTTGGAATTTTGTTGGCAAACATTAAAGGGGAACCTACGGCATGAAGACCATGTGCACGTTAATGTCATCATTCAAACTCTTAAGAAAGCATTATGTCAGTGGGCTTGGCGAGACAAGTCGCGATGAGGGATGATTGCCGACGGTCAAGAGGAATGACCAGTGGCTGCCAAGAAATTAAACTGGTCTGAGAGTACATCCACCGAGGATATGGAAAGGTGAAATAATCTCGTGTGCAGCTGCTCGCTGGACTGTCATGCCACTGTTACAACGGTGACGATTAACTGAACCGATCATGGGCCTCCCCTAGGTCGACTCAGCCTCAAATAAGTACCTGGTGTGTTAACATCACCACTGGGGAGACAAAGGCGTCTGGGCGTGGCTTTGGCCACCCACCCCCTCGTGTACCGTGCCGGCCTTCATAGGTTCTTGTTAACAGCACTTGCCCCAACCGTCTGTACAGGTTATATTGGGGATCTTTGTCTTTTGTTACATCACAGAATCGTGATAGATGGTGGTGGTTTGGGGAGACATTCATCTAGAAGTGGATTGACCAAGGCCGATGATGATTAAGTATTTATAAAATTACCAATTTTTTCAGATAACGTCATACTTTAGTTAACTGGTTTTTTTGTCAGCTACCGGTGGTGCTGGTTACACCAGCGGTGACTTGCTACTGAAAGTTATCATCATCATAACAACCGAAAGTGAATGAATGCATTCACAAACTAAAGTTTCCAAAACGAGTATGTAGTGGGACGCAAAAAAAACCTCGATTCCAGTGTAAGAGGCAACAGTTGGCCTGCACATGTGGTGGACAAACAAAAAACAACCGTTGAGTCACTTCCTGAGTGAGGTCTGTTCTCCCTTTTCCCCTCTCAAAAACGTCCCTGCCCCCTTCCCTACCTCCCCCCGGGGGCTGCCCCTTCCACATCTGGTCCACCCCATCAACAAAGCCAACCAAACTCACCCCCAACCCAAGCAGCCTCCCCATCACGGCCACCCAAACTAAACTCACCCAACTCAGCCCAGCAACCCAACCCAAGCAGCCCCACCCCCCCAACACAGCCACCCAAATGAAATTCACCCAACTCAGCACAACCACCCAACCCAAGCAGCCCCACCCCCCATCACAGCCACCCAAACTAAACTCACCAAACCCAGCCCAGCCATCCAACCCAACCAGTCCCACCCCCATCACAGCCACCCAAACTAAATTCACCAAACCCAGTCCAGCCACCCAACCCAAGCAGCCCTTCCATCACAGCCACCCACGCCACCAACCAACCGGCACACCACACAGCAAGCCAGCCAGTATACGTGAAACTCCAGTGGCTTGAATTACACACGTGTCGGTGAATTTGTCGACTCAAGTACAGTACCGTAGTCGGTAGTAGTGGAAGTAAATTGTCGAGGAAAGTTAATAGGGGCAGTTATTATTATCATCGACGCTGTGCTCGTGAGGTCGTGTATTTTTTTTTTGCGATAAAGGAAAGAGGGGAGGAGGAGGAGGAGGTTGGGAGGGGGGCATGTAATGTAGTAGGGGTGGAAAGTTGGCCAGCAATTGTGTGCCCCATACAGTAAGCACATAGTAGCCGTGTACAGCAACAACAACTCGTGGCTGTGATGGAGCCAACCTCAAACGTGAGTACGGAGTTGGTATCCCTTTACAGAACTACTGTATTGCCCTGTCAATGCGATGTGTGGGATGCGTTGCGTGCGTGGTTTCTTTTTTTAAATTGAGCTCTGTCCCCATCACTTTTGAGGCAAGAGGCCGCAAGGTTTTTGTTGTGTGGGCCTTGTAGTTAAAGTTCGCTGCACAAGACATCGCAGTACATTTACAGCGTGAGCACGATGCGATGTGTGTACATTGTTGTTGTAAAGTTTCGCAGTAATGGGACCCAGTGTCTTGCACATTAACCGGCCTGCAGTATTTATCGCCACGTTGTGTTCACGTCAAGGCGTTATTACTCCGGCAGCTGCCGTGCACATTTTGTTGTCCAAGATTAATGGTATTTATTATTGTAGCAAATGTCACGCCTTGCATTATTCATACATCAAGCCCCTAAGCATGCCGTGCTGTTTGTTGATGGTACGAGATGGGTTTTTGTTTGTTTGTTAGGCTTGTTTTTATTATTACGATTATATTTAAAATCTTGACTTGAAGCTTTCGTGACTGCAGGTATTCCTATTCTTTGGGTCTTTCGGTAAAGTCGCTTAGGTTCGAAACGTAGTTTTGTTATTTGTTGGTATGTTCTTTGAACTTATTTACGCGGCTTTACCGAAAGACCAAAATAAAACGAAAGTATACATGTTATTCCACTCTCCTACACAATGTACATGCAGTGTGCATGGAGATATTTCCGCATTGGCACGTATTTATATCAGGGAGGGAGAGACGCTTTGTAACAATGTGCAATCGATGGCACATTCATGTTTAAAGAGGAGGCCCCACCACTGCGTGGCTTTCTTTACACTTTAGCTGGCAACCAAACGGTGTGACCTGCCCCTGCTTTGCCTGCGGAGTCGCTGTGGTGTGGCATGGAAATTGGGGCACACCGGGTTCGAGATTCTTCAAATTGCTTGTTGGAAGCAGCAGGGGAGGAGGGGAAAGAGAGATTGCCCCGTGGGGGGGGGGGTCCAGGGTAGCTCGTAATTGTCGGCATTCTCCAGTTTTAAACCCAACGAGAGCATTTTCCAGCCGTAAATTACTGCCTCTCATTTTCCTTGGCACGAATTTCCATCTAGTTATCATCGGGAGGGCTTTTGTTTTTTTCCATCGACCAGAGCTGGGACTATGTTTTTGTGGGCCACACATGGCTGTACTGTATATATCTACTTGTTTTTATCATTACATATACTGCTTGTTATTGCCATGATGGTTGGATGTTTCGCTTACAAATTCAAAATTTTAATGTCTTTATCCGAGTTCTTTATTCTAGATTTGAAGTTTTCGTGACTTGCAGGGATCCATAATCTTTGGTTCTTTCGGTAAACTCGTAGGTATAAAAGAAAATAACCGTCGTGATTTAATGTATTTGATACCTACGTAACTTTACCGAAAGAACCAAAGAGTAGAGTTCTTTATTGTTGGTGAAGTGTGGCAACCCCCCCTCCCCTCACGTGACCTGGCAGCGTTCGGTTGGTCGGGTTCCCTTTGCAAGTTTGCCCTCTTTGCATTGACAGCACCGTGATGACATTTCTCCTCTCGGTTTACAAGTACTGTACTGTATAAGGATGTGTTGAAAGTAAAAGAACAGGTTGCGTCTCTTCCCCACGCCCATTAGTAGAAGTACAGAACGGATTTGTCCTGCACTGTGTTAAATTCATTAGCTTCGCAATGCTTGCTAGAGCAAATTGAAACTGCATCATGCTAATGAAAAAAACATTAGGTTTAGAAGAGAATGTCTGTTGTTCTAATTCACTGCCAGGCGTCGAGTAAACACACTTAAATAGTCCAAGTGAAGTTTTCCAGCCGAGCTTTATTGACCTGACCGCCTGTCTGCCTCTGTTAATCCTCAAACTCGGGGAACGCCCTCCCACATGCTGTCTCTGTCTTTCCACGTCTAATTTGTGTATCCCCTCCTCTATGATGTCAGTCAACAGGCTTGGACAGTAGACCGACAACGCTCAGCATGGGTGAAGTCGTGTCAACCAACACACCTGCAGTGTCCACAAGTAAATGCAAGTAAACTCCTTCCAAACCTGTCTAGTTTTCTTGCTCGCGCTGACTTGACCTAACTCGACAGTAATGAGATATATCGTACAAAAAGTCAACAACGCAACAGCTGGCAATAGCTGGCCACAAAAGGCAGCCAGGGACATTGAGGTTGGCTGAGCATCAGACAATGCTTGCTTGTGAAGTTGCGTTGAATATCGGCATAAGCTATGGGAATGTGATGCTTTGTCGTGGCCCTTAAAATATGTACAACATAAGTCTTAAGCATGCACTATAATAATTGTCAGCCCTTAATCCACTGCTGGATGGAGGCCATCCCACGCCAAATCGGTTATGGGGTTGGTCAGTATGGGTTGGTGAAGGGGGGGTAGAGTGGGGAGTGGTAGTGTAGCGGTTAGCCGGCTGCGCTACGAACCTGGCGACCCGAGTTCGATTCCCGCTCACGGCCAACACCAGTAATGATTATCTGAACCGGTTTTGGGCCTCTTCTAGGTCGACTCAGCCTCAAATGGGTACCTGGTGTGGTGCGTAAACATCGCCACTAGGGAGACAAAGGCGGCCGGGTGTGGTCGCTGGTCACCCACCCCCTCGTGTGCTGTTCCGGCCCTTCATAGGTGCTCGCTAACAGCATTTGCCACAACAGTCTGTTAAGGCTATACAGGGGATATTTGTCTTTGTTTTGTGGAGACCCAGAAGTGGTTCTGTTATAAATGACGTTGCCAATGGTTTGGAATCAAACTCCGGTTACTTTGTTCATTCTGCAGTGCTTCAACCACTGCACCCACTGCTGCACCCACTGCCCTATTCAGAATTTTTGCAATACGTGGCATAAAATTGTGAGGCTCTCCTGGCCAGTCTTGAGTCTTGACAACTTTTGTGATCTAAAAAAAAGGGGGCATGCCTCCAGTGGGCATCTAAGGGGCTTTGATGGTACTTTATTCCCAATCATCCAGAGAGAGAGAGTTATTTGTCAGTGGCTGTTCCCGTAACGTACACACCACACATACACCGAGTCTCAAAATAAACTAAGCGATTGTCTGAGTGTCCCGTGTGGAATTTGTTTTATTTTATTTTTTAAAGCTCACATTTTTCACGAAAAAAATCAACAGTCAATGTGTCGACAGTGTTGAGTATCCTTGGGACTTGGTGCTGCCATTCATCTTTCTGTAACCCCCGTTTTTCATTGTGCATCTCGTGTTTCATGCAGGCCCCACGGCAAGAGGCACAGATGATGTGGTTTTGGCAGGTGAGACAACACGTATATTTCTGCCTGTATTACTGTCAAGGGCAGTGTCCTCAAAATGTCAACGTAACAGCTCCCAATTTTTATATCTTCAAGACAATCATAGGATGCAACTACACTTGATATTTTCACAGTTGTGTTCTTGACATTATTTGTTTTTATTCGTCTGATATTTAGCAAAATGGTACAGTAGAGTGTCTGCTGTGTAAAGGTGGGGTCCTATGTACAGTTAAACGATGTATATAAACTGTTTCGCATATGGGTACACACCCTAAATAGACATAGCATATGGTGTATTTAAGGAATATAGAATATTGGTGTTTGTCGGAAAATTCGACTTTGCAGTTGACTTTTTTTTATCAGATATGGCCATTGGATAGACCTACACAAGTACAGTAGGTTGATTTATTGAACAGGATGTTAGGCCACTGTGGAAAGACCATGTATCGAAGGCTACGTAGGTAGTGAATACAGCACTGGTTACCAATTTTAAGTTACCCCCATAAGTACCATACCATTTTTAACACATAATTTTCACAGAAACATGGGCTTGAATTACAAAAAAACATAATTTCCATCGGAGTTATTACAGAAATAAACAAATCTTTTCCAAGAGCTGAAAGTTTTCCAATTTTATAACATGATAATTAATAACCTTATTTTTACCCCATGTAATTTTTTTACACTCTAAGAAAAAAATGCACAATGATTTATGATGTGAGTGGATGAAACATGCCAGTTTGGTGTTTATTCCATTGTGTATAATTAGATGGTTGAGGGTGAGAGAACAAAAACACATTTATGCATGGGTTTACAAATTTCCCAAGGCAGGTTTGACCATGTTTCTCCATGTACAAAGACCTTCTGTAGAATAGTAACACCTTTCAGATTATGTTTCTCCATGTACAAAGACCTTCTGTAGAATAGTAACACCTTTCAGATTCGGAGAAGATGTGAAGCGGTCTGCTTTAGCAAATTTATTTTAGATTATCTTGGCGTACTGCTTACAAATTATGGACTGATATGACATACTTTTTAATGAAAACTTCATATATCTGTCCATGTGTATGACCTTATGTTAAAATTAATAATAAATGGGAGCTGTGATGTATCTGCTGGATTATAGAATGCAGTATGCAGTACAAAATATAAAACGCAATTGGGGCAGTTGGTTAGTTTGATCGAATACTAAAGTGTACATTTGTAGTGACATAAATGGGGTCACTATGGCGGTTAGTGCCAGCTACTGCCACAAGAGTGGAGCTGTGTGTCTTGGATCTCCCTCTGGCACCAGAGTGGGTATGGCATGGAAGAGGGCCATGGGGGGCATAGTTCTGGTGACAGTGAGAGAGAGGTCGAGTGAGGACATGACAGTCTGGGTGACCCCGAGTGGGCACGTGACTGGACAAGGTGGCAAGGGGGGCCCAAAAGGGGTGGAGAGAGGGACACGTGATGTAGGGGCCAGAGCCTTCGGGAAGGATCTGGAAGGGGGGCGTGGCCAAGGGCGAAGCCCGGCCATGCCACACCTATAAAGGCCGAGTCCCAAGCCCCGATTGGGGCTGTTCTCTGGAATCAAACCGCGGTGCTACGTCTCTCCGATCTTCGGTCTTCGCTCGGCATCGTGGGTCAGTCAGAATGTTACCGACTGACACGGTTATGTAGTTGCCCCGTTGTGGCTTAGTAAATACTCAAGTTGGCTATCATCGATGTTGTTAATTTGCACGTTTATGTAGTTACCCGGTTGGGGTGTTGGAATAAACGTGTTGCCTCGAAGTCAAGTTTGTGCCTCCATGAAGAACACTACACATCTACTAAATTGTCACAATTATATTGATGGCTTCTTTTATACCAATTTTGTTCACCGACGTTTAGGTGCTTGTATTAAATTATAGTAAATATACAGTACGTATATTTATAAAAGTTTCTGAAACACCTTAAATATTGAAATTGTCTACAACTTAAACAGTACTGCATTTTAAAATAGAAGACATTGTATCGTCTTTTGAGCTAACGATGGGTGGTGTTTACAAATCAGTTGCCTAATTATAGTCACAATAGTGTTTGATAATTGTTAAATTGATTGAACAAAATTATTCGGGTCAACTAAATATTGCTTTTGCGTAACCATGTTTAACTTTAGGCAATATTACTCGAACTTGGGCACAACAGATGAATGCTCATCCATGACTCGTCTTGGTGTCAATTACTGTTAAGTATGCAAGCAGGATTAATGGGGGAGGGCTGGTATCACTACTGTGGAGTTTATGGGGAGTTGTTACCAGTGCAGAGTTGGAAGTCACCTCTGAATTCTGTCATTGGTAGGCTTCATTGTGTGTGCCTAGCCCTGCTTACAATAAGATTTTCTCTTTGCAGTTGTGGTCGTGGTGACTGTGATCGTCATCCTGTGCCTGCTGGGTGTAGTTTTGTCCTACTTCCTACGGCACAAGGGTACCTACCGCACGCAGGAGGGCAAGTTCCAGCCTGGCCATGGGCAAGGCACGGCACTGCAAGCGGTAGAGGACAACTGTGAGGGACTGGAAGAAAATATGAAGGAGTACTTTCTGTGACGATCACATTGGCCAAGCCTTGAATGGCATTTGAAAACTATAAGGCGCTCTATTGTTTGTGACCTTTATTAAATATGCTACCCGCATACATTTTCAAACTGAAGGGTGTGGGGAGGGTGGAGTGGTTTCTATACTTGTGATGTTTTTTTTTTATGTATTTCCAATTAACTTAAAATGTAGGTTTTCTGCATCTTTGTAGATGCACATTTTTGACGTTTTATAACATCGGGTGTTTTCAAATAATTTGGTAACAACCGTGTTCAGTTTAACGTTTTGTGTAAAACTGAAAGGCCTTATTTATAGACTTCGTTCGGCATTTGCTTATTTCTACGAATGTTTTCCCTCTAATAAAGCATCGTTGTTGAAGTACAATGAACAGTCTATATGACACAGTTTAACGCATCATAAATGGTATTGTATTTGGAAAGCGATTTTACTGGCCCAGTGTCCTTGCTCATCAACATGTCTGTACGTGCCATTCCTCTTGGACGCAGCCATAAGCAGATATCATTAAAAGTAAAGAAATGTAAAAGATGTCCATTGGAAAATGTTAAACACATTCGTTGAGCTATTGAGTGATAGAAACCACATTGCAGTGCAGCCTTTATAAGCAACTGCGAGGCTGTTGGAGAAGGCATTCAGCCAAATTGAGTGCAAGTTTGTGTTATGTTGAAGGTGCTGTGAACTAGTTGCTAAATATTGACTTAAAGCTTTCGTGACTGCAGGAATTCATATTCTTTGGGTCTTTCGGTAAAGCCACGTAGATAGGAAGATAAAAACTTTTATTTTTATGAATAATATTTTTCTTATATTATTTGTTCTATCTACGTGGCTTTTCCGAAAGACCCAAAGAACTAGTTAGTTTCAGTAATTGGTTTGGAAAAGGCTTGTTTTAAAGGCAAATTCGCATGATTAGCCGCAGTTTATTTTATAAAAAGCCATGATTTTAAAGTCTTTATATACATGAGAATAGGGTTTTCCCTTTTTTCTGGCAACAAACAGTTATTAAGATGTTAAAACACTAAACTGAAACCTTTTATAAGGAATCATATTTGCATTAACCACGATACTCGTGGTCAGAATGCGAAAAAAACACTGATGATATATGCATTGTCTTTGAAACTGATTCGTCCACAAAAGAAAGCTGTCTCTGGTGTGGACCAATCCGTTTCAAAGATAATGCGTTTATTAAACTTGATTTGGAGCTTTCGTGACTGCAGGAATTACTTTTTGGTTCTTTCGGTAAAGTCACGTAGAAAGAAAATAAATTAAATAAGCGTCTATTCTATTATTTAATTTATTTTCTTTCTACGTGACTTTACTGAAAGAGCCAAAAAGTAATGCATATATTATCAGAGGTTTTTTTTTTGCATTCTGACCACAAGTATTGTGGTTAATGCAGACATGATTCCTTGTTAAAGGTTTAAGTTTGGTGTTTTAACATCTTAACACCTGTTGCCAGACAAAAGGGAAAGCCTATTCGTTTACAGTTCTATTTTAATGAAAACGTACAAAAAAAATTACACCAAAGGTAAATAAAAACTTCGTTGTTCTGAAGAATGCAAAAGGTTTTGTCTATCTTTTATTAATAATGTAGTGTACTTTTTCAATTTGCAGCTTCCCATATTGTTGAAACACCATTAATTAAATAAAGGTTACAAAAAGCATTAATTTCTAAACAAAACTAGTACTCGCGAAAAATACGTTCCCTTCACAAATAATTCTAAAATAATGTAATGGTTCATCTAGCCACTGAACTGTCATCAACTCCAGCAGCAACACGATGATTTTGGGACTCAGTGGAGCCTTGTTATGTATCCCCTTTGCAACCAAACTACGAGTTGGTGACAGTTCGACAGTGCCATTTCACCACCAAAAAGAGTTACACCATATAAAAATGGTTTTATAATTAAAGCTAACCCCATCTTTTGTAATGCTTGACACAGGTCTGCTGAAAATGCTCCTGTGAATTATTCCAGCTGGTGGGTCAATCGTGGTCTGAACTCTAAATTCCCACAGATGCTGAGCCATCTGTAGTTGCGGCCCTAAGCAAAAAAAGGACTGCAATCCAAGGTGGGCAATGTTGATAGAAGAGCATTTATTAGGTCCCAAAGCCCTATGTATGTGATTAAAAAAAGTAATCCCAAGATTACTCTAATTCCTTTATCTTGTTACACAGTTCTCCACTGTTGACTTTATTCAACTGGGAAAAGCTGCAAATTTTCCATGAAATTCTGTTACACAGGGTAGATTGGAACTTTAAAGCAAGCTTGACATTGTGTCAACAGACAGTGCTGAAAGGTATAGTTTAACACTATGGGAACCTCATTTGCCAGTAAAAATATGATAATTGGTTTTTTACCCTTCTATCTGGCAACAAAACTGACACCTTTTTACAAGGAGTCATGTTTGCATAGACCGCAATACCTGCAGTCATAAATACAAACAAAAGACATAACTCTGAAAATGTGCACTGTCCTTGAAGTTGATTGGTCCACACCCGAGACAGCTTTCCTTAGAGCCTAGTCTCACATGGGTTGGACCAGATGACGCCAAAAGGCGCACAACTGAAAGACAATGCACCATCAGAGTATGAGAGCTCGGGGCAAGCATCTACACTATGGGAACCTCATTTGCCAGTAAAAATATGATATGATAATTCACTCCTTGTAAAAAGGTGTCAGTTTTGTTGCCAGATAGAAGGGTAAAAAACCAATTATGGTATAGGTTAACTTTTCCATTTATCTGAGCAATTCTACAGTTCGGATGTGTGTTTGGTTTGTACTGCATGTTTGGCATGATTTACAAAGTTTTTCAACTATTGGGAGTTTCAGGTACTGAAAAAATCTCTGCATGTGGAGCAAAACATCAACATTTTCAAAACTGAAGAAACTCCCAGAACGTGGAATGAAACGTCGGACATGCCAAAAATAGTGTGATAGAACCCAAACACTGGAGTGCTGTACAGTACAGCACGACCGCAAAAACCTACCCAGCAGAACATTCTACAATTCCTAGGTTGCGTTGATAATGTACCTCTTTGCAGAACGTAAATGCTGCCAGCGTGGTTTGTTTACAACCACAATTGCTTTGTTGATATAGCAACTGCCGTTTAAGCATCTTTTCTTAGCCTTTGTTTTAGTCTGATTTAATTCAGCTGTAAAATGCAAGCTGCTCGATAAACCAATTGCACATTATATAGATGTGTGCACAAGTTTGGTGTGCACTCCTACAACTTCACGTAACAGCAGTGCTGCCCAGCAAACAACCACCCACATTGTTGAGGACCAACGCTCATGAAGATGGCTAGAAGTGGAATTGAAAGGTTGATTGTTCTTAAAAGATGTGACAAAGCGTTTGAACGATTTGGATTTTGGCTTGTGATGGCAAACGCAAGAATAATGTAGGCTGAATCGCCCTTTATTACAACTTCTCTGTCGACCATCCCCATGCCATCCAGTAACTCCCCAGCTAATGCCACGTGGCCCATGAGAGGAATTGGTATGAAGGAGAAAATGTATTTAAATAAACAGGAAATTCTCGGTGACGGGAAGGGTTGTCACAAGGTGTCCATCAATACCATCCCTCCAGGTTTAGGATATTGTGTTGGGGCTGTGTCCACCCTTTATATTATAATGCATGTTTACTTATTTTCAAATAGTCATGAGTCAGATTTTACCTTATTGAGATGAATATGGCGGGACCCCGGGGTCCCGAATAAACAAAAGTCAAAATCGTAATTAGTAAATGTATTTTTAGAGACTCCGTCCCACCGCGCACTTAAACGCAGCGACCCACCTGGCGCGGATCATTGTGTTGTCATGTCGTTCAAGCGCAGCAGTGAGGACGAATGCGCAGAAGAAACAAAACTTTGAACCTTTGATTAGCGCATCGTGTAGAGCTCGTCGAGAGGAATATATTGCCGTATCGTTCGTCTTCAGCAGGCATAAAATGACGTCGCAACGCAGTTTATGCGAGACCCCGGGGTCCCGCCATAAGGTTCATATCTGCAAGGCCTAATACTGCAATATACATCAGTTATTTTTGCAATATATTAAAAAAATAACATGTTTGTAATGCAGTATACTTTTTTTAATACAAATGTAATATATTTTAATGTGATGTATGTATGCATTTGCATGCATACGCTGTGTATATTCAAACTATCCAGAACATTGGAATGATATAGTAACTAATCAAATACTGTATGGAAAATCAATGTGAAATTGCATGCATTTTCTAAGGAGTGAATTGGAATGAATGAAATGTTTGGATTTAACCGAGAAAAGTCGCACGTGGCTTGAGTTGGTGTGGCTAGGCACCTTGGGCATGTCATTTATTCGGGATGTAACAAAGCATTCATTGACTAATACCAATCCGTAAACCCATGATACATTAATTAGGGTTAGGGTGTGTATGAATCAATACTTTTAAATTCCTATTTGTTGCTTGTAGTGAGTTCGCATGACCCAGCTAAGCCACTAAAGCTCCACAACTACATTCACCACAATCTAAAAAACTATCAAATCACCACCCTGATTATCGTGACAATTCATTGAATCACTGGGGTGAGGGCAGGAGGTGATTCGTTAAACGCACGTTATGTATGGATGCAGCACAATGTCAAGCCTGAGCCAGTTCACAGGAGCAGAGGTTGACAATCTAACCCTACAATGTGCCATGGCTGAAGGATGGTGCGGACAAGGTGCACCGGGTTACTTGCTATATACATAGCCTAGTGTACACATTATTCACAGTTTGGACAACCCAAGTGTAAGGGGCAACGTAGAAGATACAGATCCTAGGGTAAGGGGACGGACTATAGGTGTGTTGTGAATGGTCTCAGAAAATCAACAGTGCGATTAAACAAACACGTGACTTTATCATCGGTAATGGCTGTATTCTATACCAATTGAATATTTCGACACAGAAATACACAGTAGAAATATTCAAGTGCTCTGCACTTGTAGTCAATACAGTGTAATCATCAAGCTGCTCTGAAGCATTACACGTATAAGTACTGTGTAAAATAGCATTACATGATCACACTATACGCGTGAAGAGTTACCTCTTTTTATTAATGTTCCATTAAGTCAAAAAACGGACGAAGAAAGCAATTTTACAACATTTTTACAATTATTTACAATCGTTACCGCACATGAAACGTCACCCACCTTTCATTTAACAAATGTTAATCGTTGACACTTAAATGCAGTTCACATTAGCGTTGTTTTTACCACTGAAAACATTTTTTTAATCTTTAAATGATTTTCTTCAGAATACATTTTTGTAAACATAAATTGATATACAATACTGTACTTAGAAAAATTATATCAGTATTTTTCAATGCATTTAATGTTTATTATTCTTTTATAAGGGATAATTGGTTATTACACGAATGTTATGACAAAAAATAATGGTTTACCCTTTGTAAAACTACAAATAGTAAAAAAAAACTGTAATATTTTAACAAAGCATTAATATTTTTGACCAAACCAATTAAAATATGGCGACATTGATGGTAACATCCCATTGACTAAACTTATTTGTATACGCAAGGCGTGATGTGGTTACATTTGTAATTTTTGTTGTTGAATGTATTTAACACAGACAACAAAACAAATATTGCACTTTGTTGCTGCTTCCACATTTATTGTGATTGGATTTTCAGCATAGTCTAGTGTGCCAATTAATGAAATATAAACGCAGACAAGAATGGACTTTCCATGTTAAGCTCACATACAATAGCCACACCGCTGTAATACTCTTTGCCAAACAAAACTCAAGCTACATTCATGATCAGCCTTGAAATGCTAAAGCAGTGAGCTCTATATTGTCTCAGCGATTCACAAGTGTGCACCATTACTCCCCAGAGTCTGGCTGCACAAGCCAAGAAAATACATTTTAATTTGCCATTCAGACATGATTCCCGGCACATTAAATGCCAATACTAATTCTCGGAGATGGTTTTAATTATAGAGGCTGCAGAGAACCTTCAGTTGTTTTTTTCTGATGTTCACCATTAGCCCAATCCTCGGTTGTCAATGTGTTATTTATGTCACCTAATAGATTGCACATGACCGATGTGTAAGAGAAATGGTACCATAGAGGATTATGTACACATTCGATTTTGTGGTCAAAATATGTGTTTATCAAGTGCTCATGATTATGTATGTATACAAACATAAGATTGTTATGCAGTTTTTTACAATTTTAAAATAACACATTCTATTTGCAATTAATTCTATCTTGCAAAATTAACACAATAAATTAAGGTACTTATTTATCCAGGAAAACCTCACTGAGTCTTGGTAATAATTTTTATAAGAGTCCTGCATTGGGGTTTTTTGTCCAATTTTTGTATAAGTATTCTGTACTTGAGAGGAAACTGGAGAAAACCCACACACATGGGGGAATAACACTCAAAGTTCTTTGCAGATGGGTTCACAAACCCACTTCATGTACAGTACTGCCATTTCGCAAACAGGAGTTGGTGGAAAACCAACCCCTGTCGGATTGGCTGTCGAACACTTGCTGACATTTGGGCTACGCCCATTTCAAACCCTAATAAACAGTTTGCCTTGGAAGCTCACCCCCCCCTTCTCCTGAAGACGACCGTTTGTGTTGCGATCGCAACGTTGTAGTTTTTTGTTATTTTCTTTGAACCTATCTACGTGACTTTACCGAAAGACCCAAGAATAAGGGGGATTGGGAGTTTCACAAATCTATATGACCCACCAACCCTCGCCTTCAAAGTGCTGGATTATAGGCGTGTGCCACAACGCCCGGCTAACATCAACACAAGCAGTTTCATAAGTGTATCCTGGAACATTTAGCCATATTTTAAATCATCATATACATGTGATAATGTGAATACATTGTAACATTTTCACCATATTGTTTTAGGCTTATATCACAATATTGGAACAATATTATTTCACCTGCTATAATGAAGATTTAGCTGCGTAAGCAGAATTAAAACATTAACCATTAAAAGGGAACCAAATCTGAATTTAAAATACATACAAAACTACTGGCCAGCAACAGTTAATGCCATGGGAACTGTATATTTTGAGGAAATAAAAAATATGGGAAAATCGGACAATGGGTTCACAACATTTGAAAGGGTCTCGAAGGAAAACACCAGGGACACGTGTGAAGACACCGTCTGTGATCTCAACATCCGGCAACTACGGGTGACTTAGTGCATTCACCCGGGCCATCCCCGTAAACAATATTCTCGACAAATGCGCGTCAAAGCATCTCGTTGCTGTCCCTATTCTGTTAAATGAAGTACTCCTTCCTGGTGTCCTCCAGGCCATGGTGGAAGTTCTGGTGGACACCCTGCATGGCCGAGGAGCTCTCAACGACCTCCGGCCCCCGCACGGCTGAGCGATAGCAGCCTTTGCGCCCAACGATGTAGCGCGCCACGAGCGCCAGCAAGCAGAGGATGATCACGATTGAGACCGCAATCACTCCTTTAAAAAAGATGCACACAAACACGTACAACGTGAGAAACCACAAACTACAAATACAAAATACTTGCATACTCTGCGGTTCTTTCGGTAAAGTCACGTAGGTATAAAATAAATTAAATCACGACGTTTCGGGCGCAACACAAGCATCCGTCATCAGGTGGGACAACCGAAAGAACCAAAGAGTATGGATCCCTGCAGTCACGAAAACTTCAAATCTAGATAAAACACTTGCTTGTGGCTGAAACGATTAGTTATTTTACGTGGATTAAGCGACTAAAATTGTATTCAGCTAAATTTTGTATGGTAGATTACTCAGGGATCTTTTAAAAAATCACAGCCGCCCCAACCTCCTGCCTCTTAAAGGAAACGACCCTAAAAGCTATACCCAGAATGACGGGGCTGATGATGTCACAGAGCCCCGCTCATCACCTCCCATCCAGTGGCACACATGGTAGCAAAAACGTCGAAGACGAGACATTTTCCTCAACTATCTTAGTGTTGAGGAATCAAACTGATAATCGGTAGAGTAAGGAGTTACTTAAATAATATAATCGAGTCGTCCAGCTCTAGTTTCAACGCTTACTCTGATGAGTGTGTATTCTGATGAAAATCTTTTTTAAATTGTTGATTAAATTAATAGATGGAATTTAAGGCTTAATTTTGCACACATTGTTGTATATTCAAGAAACAGTCAACAGCCATCTACCTCCAATGAGAGCTGAGTTGCTTCCGACTGGACTACTCATAGGTTTCCTTTCTTCTGGTGGCATTTCAGAAGAGTCGTCTGCAGAGCCAGAGAGGGACACATTACTCCGTCCCACAACAACAACAACAACATGAGCCAGGACTAAACTCAATAACTGTGAGTTGTGGAATCTGGGCGTTCGTTAAGGCTACTCAGGAAACATCTCTCATGGGACCTGAAGTGCAACAACAACAATCTGACACGACGAAGGAATCTATAAATATTAAAACATATTGAAAATTAACAGGTTGCCAGCTGTGCCTATTATTAAGAGCCATTTTCGCTTATGAATCACAGTCTTCCTTGTGGCTTTAAATGGTACCAATTTGGAAGAAAAATACAAAAACACATGCATATGTTGGATGGATGATAGCCAGAACTGCTCATTAGCACTGTTAAAATGTGAATACACGTTCTGCATGTGTAGTTCATGGAAGCAAAAACTAAATTTTGCTGTCGCTACATGGTCAAAATTAAAGTAATGCACTTGAGGCATGAGTGTGAATTTACTTTCCAGAAATTAATTTGACGATTATGTGTATTGTGCAACATTTGAAACAAAACATAAACATGTCCACTTAGGACCATTATATTTGCAGAAACAAAAGAGAGGTGGCATACCTAGGGCTGGATTACGTTTGATGGGAGCCCCTCTTTGTATACAGTTTTGAATAAATGTGTATTGTTTTACCACCACCCATATCCAATGTAAAACATCTCCATTGTTATTTATCTCTTATTTTCAGTTGTAGTTTTTGATGTGATACACAAGCTATAATTTTTAATCTATGTTAATATTAAGAAAAACTTCATATTTTGGCGCATAATACATAGTCAAGCTATGGCTTTTATTACCAAATTAACCACAGATCTATCATAGTGATACAGTATTGCATTTCAACATTTCTGAAGCCGTCTACATTTTTGGCAGCCCCTCAAAATCGGAGTTCCTGGACCGCAGCCTCTAAAGCCCCCCGTGTTAATCCGGCCTTGGGCGTACCCGGGAAGATCCAGGGCTCTGTGCTGGTCGCCGCCGGGGTGATAGTGGAGGCCGGCACTGCGCAGCTCGATTCGATCAGTCGCCCGTGGACGACTACGGGCGAGCTGGAGGGTGACAATGGGATGGAGGACGTGGAATGGAAGGGCGCTCCCTGCTGCATCAGAGCAGCCTTGAGTGGCGCCACGCGGTTGAACTGCACGCGGGAGAGGCAGCCGACGAACCCGTGCAAATTTGCCCGTTGCAGCTCGCTGTCTCGCACCTCCGAGTCTGCGAGCGGACGGGAAAAAATATGAAACGATGCCCCGTTAAAAAACATTTTTTGTAAAGGTTAAAAGTGCAGCCTTACAATTGCTTGCTCGCATGACTGCTGGTGGAAGAACATCTACATAGGGAGCTCTAGAGAACCACTTTATAGGGTATTTTAGCCTACTCTTCCACACTCGCCAAACATATTGGAAGATGTAGAAATATGAACTGGCGATCGACTAACTGTGGTGTACCCATTTGTACTGCTGGGCAGACAGAAGCAGGGGTATTTAAGAAACGAATTGACTGCCACTCCAGGACAAATGAGACCGCTGGATCGCAAGCAGCCCAAAGAAGACGACCACTACATCACCTCTGATTAGCACGCTTGGCTGTGTACGGTGCGAAAGAAGGTCAACATAGTTCATACATGGCGGCATCCATTTACAAAAATAAAGCTACCTGAAAACATCTTGAGATTTGTAATTAGCTATGGAAATTAGTTGAAGCGGAAAACATTGCATGTAATGCACAGTAATGTGTTTTCCAAATATTATGTGCATTTGAAATTCTAATAAATATATTGTTCATGTGCTGGCCGATCTAAAGTGTTTCAAAGGGGAAGAAGGAACAGGAGCAAGTCATTTTTGCTGCTTTCGGCTTCAGTTAAATTACTCTTGAAAAAAGTTAACAAATTCCATAAATGGCCTAATCATGGAAAAATGTATTATATTTTACTACCTGATATTACACGTGTATGAGCTTATTGCCCTGAGTAGTGCACAGTTCTGGGAATACCGATTGAGGAGTGGCCAACCGGTGTGTTGGTTGTTTCTGTGATAATCTAGATTTGGAGTTTTCGTGACTGCAGGAATCCATACTCTTTGGTTCTTTCGGCAAAGTCACGTAGGTAGAAAATAAAATCAATTAAATCACGACATTTCGGGAGCAACACAAGCGTCCGTCATCAGGTGGGACAACCACAGCAAGAAACAATTGCTGAAGTGGGTAAAAGGGCTGCTGTAACAAGAGGCAATATAGGTAAGAGAGGGGGGGAGAAGCCAGGGAGTAGAGATAGATATGATATTATACTCAATCTCCCTCAACCACAACCTTTGCCGAGTCAAATGCCTGGAATAGTATAACAAAAAAATTTAGTTCCCACTTTTTGTCTCTGTTTAATTTTCAAAGGAACATTCAAATAAAATGAATAAACAAAACTCCACACACATTGTGGTATGCTAGGTTTGTGAAGTGTTGCAAGGTATCATCGGGTATATGAAATCTCTAACGTGGTTTTCCCTTACGTAACTTTCACCAGATATTCCAAGTAGGCTCAAATTATATATGGGAAATCATATCTCGTATGCCACAAGCTTTAAATATACATAATCTGGGAACAAAACAGCCCCATTCACTCATCCCCCACCCGGCTGTTTTATCTCAAAGTATGCATCAGCCACCGTAGAGGCGATGCAGAGATACAAGAAAGCTGGGAGGAAGAGCGCGCGTCTCTGATAACGAGTCACACGAGCAGCCTGCTCGCACGATAATGCAAAGAGGATAATGCCCGGGATCGCGCTGTCTAATGGCCCCATGCCTGGGCGATGGCGTCACTTGCGTCCCGTTTGCTCGGTGTCAGACGTGGAGTGCTCTTCAGTGCGTTTAAAATGTGCACATCGAGTGCCCCTTGTTGCCATTGCCAGAAAGAAAAAGAGCGCTACTGGAATTCATTCTATGTCCGAAAGGCACACTTTCGAAAATAAATAACTGGTATCTGCTTGGGGGTTTAGCATTGCTTACGATGACAATCTTGCATTATTTATTCTGCCATCTTGGTTTATATTATCATGCCAGTGCCTCGTAACTCTGCCTGTTATTAACGACAAGTCTGCAAATGCACGCTGATACGTTTGCTTTTTTTTGTAAAAAATATACACGTTGTAAATCTCATTCCCCGAGTCTGTTATGTATTCATTAAATATATATAGGGCTGCTAATATTTGATATGCTGCCAAGATTGGTGATAAAGCAATGCTTACGATAATACCTCTGTGGGCACAGAATATCACTTTGAGCCTCAAAGCAACCATATTACAATGGATGATACTGCATCTATCCCTGCACCTCCGATTAGCACGGGTGGCTGGCTACGTACGATGCGAAAGAGGTTCAACATACATATCTTTCACCCAACGAATGCTCTACATGTACGTTTTTATTGCAAAGTGAAGAAAAAATAGTCCATTCCACAAGCTGATATTTTTCACCTGCAGAAACCATCGTAATTTACTAAAACAGGGCAGCACTGAGCCACTCGCAAGGGCCAAGGCAGAGTGTAGGCTGCTCCCCGTGGACCATCCATCACATTTTGAGGGCACGCCGATCGCTTGGAGTAGCAGGCGGCCGCTTCATTAATATTTCATTATCCCTACCGATACTGGGGTGGCAAGCCTGGAGTTGTTATTCATAGCTTCTATCCCTGGCAGGGGTCCACAAAGGATCGCATTCGTAACTTTCGGCGTTGCAGGCCAGTTTAAAACCCCTTGACGAAGGTGCCATCGTGGTGGCGTTAATGGCATTGAGGAGGTGGTGATATATAATGAAAGAGGGCTGGTGGTGGGGGTTAGAGGTAATGTTTTCTCTCATCTGCTTTGGCTGGTTCGAAAAATACCCCCCCCCCCCCCTCATTAAGGAATACTCGCTCTCCTTTCTAGCCCTGTAGCGAGGCACCTTTCCCCAGAGATCGCTCACCAATTGAACCTTGTTCTCAATGCAATAGATGCCATCGTAAGTTCCCTCTCACAAAGCCAATGTATAGCAGCACTGCAATCAATGGTGCTTCTAAACGAAGGCAGTTTCTCAATAAGAAAAAACCCAACGTGCGTGGAGAACAGGTACCGTGTCCGGTAAAGTGTGGCTAATGACGTTTCCAATATTGTGCACCTTACAAAGAAAGGGCTTTGTGCAAAAAATGTACAATACATATGAATATATCATGCGTTCATTACATAAACATTAAAAACACAAAGTGTTATATAAATTCCAAAGAACACAGGATGAGATGTTACTATCCTTTGTGCAAGCACTTTCAAGAGTTCATGAACAGTGAGCCTGGTGAAATATATTGCAAGTTTATTGTGAAAATAATGTTTAATATAAACAATAGAATTTTGATTTAAAGCTTTCGTGACTGCAGGGATTCATATTCTTGGTTCTTTCGGTAAAGTCACGTAGAAGGGAAACGATAAAATAATAAAAATATAAAACAATCAAATTCTCACGACGTTTCGACTGCAAATTTGAAAAAACCGCCACTTTTTTCAAAATTTCTTGCTGTGGATTTCACACCTGATGATGATTGCTTGTGTTGCAGTCGAAACGTCGTGAGAGTTTGATTGTTTTATATTTTTATGATTGTATTGTTTCCCTTCTACGTGACTTTACCGAAAGAACCAAGAATATGAATATAAACATTTGACTTAATTTTAATAAAATGCTTTTTAATAAATTCATCCCACATCGATGATGTTTGCTTGCTACTTAACAATAATTAATCTGATAGAGCAGCTCACTGATTTAATAAATGATTTAATAAATTACTTTTATCCAGAGCGAAGAGCAATATAAGATAGGTAAATTAATTTGTATGTAAAACCACTTTAAATCGAATATCTGCAACAATGTTACATAATATAGTTATATTATATAAATGCTTATACAGAGCTAAACTAAAAAAAGGAAATTCTAGCGACACTTTAATCGTTAATTAAGTCATCTATTCAAGTCAAAACCACCCCAAAACTAAGAAGAAAAGAAACATTCCTCATATAATTACAACTGTATCATCGTTGCGAGGGCTAATCCTAAATCTTCGCCCAACAATTTCAGCTCAGAAGTGAAAAATTGCAGAATTGGTGTCCACGTGCCATGGGATTGTGAACACAATTATTGGTCATGCTGCTTACCGGGCACCTTGCCAAGGTAGATCACAGAGGCTGTGTAGTGCATCTGC
This sequence comes from Lampetra fluviatilis, assembly GCF_964198595.1. NCBI lineage: Eukaryota > Metazoa > Chordata > Hyperoartia > Petromyzontiformes > Petromyzontidae > Lampetra > Lampetra fluviatilis. The sequence goes on along the minus strand of NC_136284.1, from coordinate 5,302,269 downwards.
AGGGCATGAAGCCGGTGCGTGGCTGCTGCGTAGTGATCCAGCTGGCTCCCAGCAAGACAAAATGAGTGATTAGAAGAAACAGAAATTTAGAAAATATTAAAAGTTTTTTTAATGTTTGTATTTAAAAGGACGGATTTATAATTGAATGCAAATTGGAGCCCGTTACATTTTAAAAGTTTAGGATTTTCGGATAAAGCTGTAAGTATTCATCTTAATCACGGATAGCCAGAAATGTACTTGAGACTTATGATGTCGCATATCCATAAAAATACCTACAATTCACTGTCTGTGCTACGTGAAGAACATGAATAACTTTGGCACTTGCTCATCCTAGGTTTTGTGCTCGATCCAAGTGGCATAGCTATCAGTGTGCAGGTTTCGCAGGCCAGAGGGCCGTGGGTGCCGGCCTACGAAGAGGAAGGAACATTTCACAGGCCCATGCCCAACCATGCTACACCAATGGCACTAGCACTAACATTTGCCATTTCTACATGTTATACATGGGTTGGCCACCTTTGAGATAGGGACAAATTTGGGTCATATCATGTGAAGATGAATTTCTCACAGTATCCTGAACAGGTAAAAGCTAAATGTGACTGCATTGCCTGGAGTGGTGAATTATTACACAGCTGATGAAAACCAGGACTTGTAATGTCCTAGATAGACTTATAGATGTCCCAGGATAGCATTCTAAAATTGAGGGCGATCCTAGAAAAAGCAGGACAGGTGGAAACCCCATGTAACACCCACCTGCACAGAGATTTCCCGTCCATGCCGAGTTACATTCAGGCCGTGTGGCTGCCCATTGGCCAGGTTGCGTGGTTCCATATAAATGGCCTCTGTCTCTCCCCCCAGCTGGTAGCGGATCTGCAGTCTGCCTGCAAGCCAAACAGAAACAATGAAATGCACTCTCCACCAGGCCGTTTCAGAGCTCCAGAGCTCCAGAATGATGAGGCAACAAAGTTCATCTCGAACTTACCAGCGTCAGGTGGTATTTAAAAACTGGGATAGAGACTCACATAGACGCCTATAGATTTCGATAGAGACTCGCAAAACTCACACAGAGATCTATGGACATATATAGTTCAATTTGGAAATCACATTTTGCTGACAGTGGCTTATTCATCCATGTTTTCTCGCATAAAAACTCTCAGATTCAAATAGAAACCCATAGACTCAGATCAATCGTAATGTGTGGCAGTGGCTTCATTATCAGTACTTTCTCCACCAGACGGATTGCATGCAGCTCATGTAGCTTTCTAGAAGAACTGGTCTAGTGCAAGCACTGGCACATTATGGGCACACGTTGCCTTTGTGTTTCATTTATCAACGAGTCCACCTACACGCACGTTATCACCAAACAATGAAAACTGGAGAGTGTGGACTTGTCGCCACCTCAACATGGAGTCACAAACTGTTCCTGCATGCCACCCACAGCTTCTGAACCAACGACGTCCTCAGATGGAGTGATTCAAATGCTTTTTAAGGTAGCAGTGGAAGGTTTGTGGACATGGCTTGTCACAATGTTACGTAACATACAGCATTCTGAAATGTTTTTGTCATATCTAACCCTTCACTAACATACATAGATATATAATTGGGGCAATATTTGTAAAGTGGTGCTTGGCCATTGCTGCCATTGCAGAAATCATCAATGAGGCTTTAATTGTCAGGCCTAGGTTGAGTGAGTAACAAATAAAAAGCCACCACCATGGTCAGAGCCAATCCTGGCACTTGCCAACCCCGCCCCCGCTCCGGCTCACCGTCCTCCTGCAGAAGCACGGCGAAGTACTCCCACGAGTCGGTGCCGACGTAGAGGAGGATCGCGGGCACGCTCGTGGTGCTGAAGCTCAGCAGCACCGTCTCCCCGGGCAAAGAGTCCTCCAAGGGGAGCTCCCTTATCGCCACAGCCACGGCCTCCTTCACGTACGTCCCCGCGGACTTGCCGAGCGGTAGCATCACTCGCTCCTTCCACGGCTTGCTCTCGCGCGAAAGTGCAATGTTGCTCGGATCCCGCTTGGGAGTTGAAAACTCATTATCACCCTCCTCGTCGTCGTCATCATCTCCCAAAAGGTCGTATTGAATCCATGTTCCAAGCTCGAAAAAACCACCAACCTCTGAGGAGAAACACAAGCTTGGTATGGGAAGCACTAAGGGCTTCTCAGGTAATTTAAAAAATAAAATACACAACCACGGAGGGGAATATTAATACATTATTCTTCTTCAGCCATCAATTTCCAAGCACTTCGTTAAAGCATTTGCGTGTGTTCAGAATCATGTGGAGATTAGCTAAACTTAAACCTGCCTTCGCTAATAAGAATGAACTTCAACAGCATTCCAATTACCCTGTAAAGGACAAACCCCAACCTCACCCCTTATCAATCTTGTCTAACTCTGTATGACCATTACTATATCTCTTATGCTGCTTACAAAAGGCGAGCGCCTGTGAATGCCGGCACGGCACAGAAGGGGGTGGGTAGCCAGTACCATGCTTGGCCCCCTTTGTCTCTTCAATACTGATGTTTACACACTGCACCAGGTACTCAATTGAGGCTGAGTCGACCCAGAGAGAGACACACACACATGTATGCGCACCATTTGTGCAGGAGGGTCCGTTGTAGGAAGATGTGGAGCAGTCGCACGAGTAGCCATTATACCGCTCGATGCAGCGGCCCCCGTTGCGACATAGTGAGCCGTAGCTGCGGCAGTGCCCCGAGCAGCCTGGCTTGACACCCGGCGTGACCCGTGCTCTCTCTTCCAGGTCCAGCGTTGCGCCGTTGATGCGCAGCGAGCGCACACAGCCCAGGAAGCCGCTGTGGCCGGACACGGAGGATCCTGGCGCAGTGATGGAGCGTGCGCGTGGGGCGAAGGGGGAAACGATGTCCGTTCATCGCGTTGTTTGCGTGCTACAGTACGATTGTGTGATGTGAATTAGCAGGTGGTTTGATGAATTATCGCAAGTCAAGGGGTGGCGCAATTTGATTCAAAGATAAATTCTTCTTTTTGTGTTGGGTTGAATTTAGTGGCCACTAGTGGCTGCAGGGGTCAACAGAACCCATTGCATGAACCAAACACGAATATAAAAAAAACATCGAATCTTATGTGTGCAGTTTGAGTTATGTATCAGGAGCAATGCAATCGATATTCATTGATCAATCAATGCATTATTACACCCTCAATGAGAATGTCATATAACAAGCTTTATTGTTGTGTTCTAAGCTCGGCAACATAGACATAAGCACATGTTTTACAAATTTAATAATAACACAACAACAAGAATGATAAATCATCAACGAACAGTGACATTGAATTGAAATAGGCTAACTCAATGTTATTGCAGACTTTTATACCCACGACCCACTCAAATAATGACAGCAAACATTTTAAAGCCCAAATTTCTGTGACATCTTGTTCAAGTCCTGAAGCTGCAGCAGTGCATGCCAAATGCTTGGGAGAAGAAATGCAGCCTTATTTGGAAAACAACACGTCAACTAAAAAACAAAAAAATATTTTACCAGTTAAGGCCCACTGAGACAAATTTTTCAAAAGTGACCCTGGCCGCAAATGATAGCTCAAGAAAGTGGCTTATCACGTGGAAATGTATAACAGCCAAAAACTTAAAATGCATGTTTCTAAATATGGAGGGAGACAATTCAAACTCCAAATATACAGGCATCAGGGTCGGGATCGAACCCACAACCTCCTGCATACGAGCCGAGGGAGTTAACATCTCTCCACCGTGGCACTCACTTGGATTGTGAGTGGCTGCAAAAAAAACAACCTACAACGCTAAAATAGGACACTGCAGATTTTACTTCGGAATTGATCTAAAGGCGCAAGAAACGCATTGTGTGGTTGCGTGTTCCTACCGACGTAGAGCTGGCTGCTGAGCTGCAGGCTGGTGTGGCCCTGTGCGGGTGCAGGCACCAGCTCGCGGGGCAGGAGGTCCACGCGCAGGCTCGCCTCCTTGAGGCTCCGCTCGGCGCTTACCACGTGCCACTCCTCGTCGTTGAGCGGCTGCTCCGAGCGCACGGCCATCTCCACTGGGCCATTGCCAACGTCGAAGCTGAAGCTCACTTCGTGCGGGGCTGCAGTATGCAATAATATCATTGTTATTATAATTATTATTTATATAAATGCCCATGCCATCGCTGCTTTTGATGTTTGAAGGAAGAAAAAGCAATGCATATCCAACTCCTATGGATCAAAACATATATACGTCCGTAGGTAGATTGTCCAAAATGCCGCTGTCAGAATTCTCCCTCATACCCATAAATGACACCACATAACTCCAGTACTGCAATCGCGTGGCCTGTACCTCAATTTTAAGTTTAAACTCGTAATTTTCAAGATCCTTTATGGACCCATCCTTGCCTATCTCTCCCCTATAATCTCACTCTCTGCAATCTATGCTCCTACAATCAAGGCTTTCAATGGAAGCCACCAGTCAACCTTTCATTAGGGAAAATTCATCCCTCATGGGCTGAAACGCTCTTCCTTTACCCCGCAGTTCCTGCTCTAGCAGTCTAGAACGCCTTCACCCCATGATCCGTGTTGTTAACTTTCTCAAGTCCTATGGCCACCGTTTCTGCCATTCAGTCACGTTTCAACTCAATATAGATCCATGTTGTATTGTATGGCTGGTATGTGGTATATGGCAACTGGATCTGCTCAGCATGAGATGTTTCTACGTACATTTTTGTTAGAGATTGAGGTTATATATGTACTGTATTTAATGAGCAGAATTAGTTTTTTCACTTATATAATAATAAACCATTTTAACACATAGATTTCACGACCAATATTATCCATAATAGTTTTTTGGGTAACATCGCATAAATATAAATGTTAAACCCGCCACCACAGCCAATTAGTAAGGTAAGGTTTTTGTAAGGTTTGTCATGGAATGAAAGATTCCAATTCGTTACTAGTTTAGCACACCGGTGTGTTGGAGAGTAAACCCACAACATTTACAATTCGAGCACGACTTTTCGCCGGTAATTCCAACCAGCCTCATCAGGCGACTGCCAGAGTTGTGGAGAAATCCTCCTGTTTCAGTCTTAAAACCTCTATTATGGATAATGAACCATGTGGCACCGGGTGTCTCTGGTACATGTCTGTTCTCAGTTTCTGCGTACAATGAAATTACTTTGAGCAATTTCTGTGGAATTAATTCAGAGCCTGTGATTGTTACAACATATTCCTTCAGGGTCTAATGAACAGACCTTTGATGTAATACATTTCACACCATTTTCTGCATTTGTGCTTAAACGTGTGCTTTTATTCTTTTAAACTATCCCAATGTGAAAAGACAATTTGTGACTTGGGCATCTGTCTTCAAAATTACTGCTAACAGGTAGTGACAATGTTTTCTTAGTATAGTATAATTTTGTTATAATTTTGTTATACTATGGTAATAAAAACACATTTCTCTAATTAAGCGGCTGAACTATTTTAATAAATGTAATTAAATGAATCACCCTAAATCTGGTATGGCATATAATGGGGTGTAGTGTTGAGTGCAACAGTAGGAGTGACCGACGTAAATATATATTTTTATCGAAATATCAGGAATCTATCTTTTGCATTGAACTATAAAAAAATAGAGTTGACTCTTCAATTGAAATTGTGGCAATAATTGTATTCTGTAAGCACTCACAATATCAGTAATGTGTTATATTTATACTGGCAATGTTTTACCCGTGGCCCACCAGCACTGGAAGGGGAGCAGAGTGAAGGCATATAACAATGGGAATTTAATGAAAGATGGAAAGGGAATTGAAAAATGGGAGCCAAGAGGACAGGAAAGATGACGATGGGTAGGAACAGGCTACATCGGGGCCTCACCGCAACACGGAGCAGTATCTGTTTTCACGGGGGACGGGGAGAGGGCAAGGGTTCAGTGGGGTTGGCCACACAGAAGTCGTGTGATTTATTTATATAAATGCCATTATGTAATGGTTAAAATATAATTTGACAGCTTAATAAGAAAAATATCTTTGGTCGTCGTTTAATATTTTGATGAGTGCTAATTTGTGAAAAGTTAAAAAATAATACACTAACATGAAATTATAATGATCAATAGGCAAGTAACAATGTATTGATTTAATGTTTAAAATGAATTCGTACACGAATTGCATGAATAAGAATTACATATTTTTTCAACTGTATTTATTTATGAATGTTACATTTATTTTTATACATGTCGACCTCCTGTAGCCACTAGAGGCAATATATTCACGATAATCTTAAATATATATAACTTCTAAATTGTGACCTGGAATGGTGAAAATCGGTCCCCTCCTTAAATGCCAGCTCATCACACTGGCGATCATTCATAATCATGTCGAAGTGGGCAGCGGTAGTTTAGCAGTTAACGTGCTGCACTACGAACCCGGCGACCCAAGTTCGATTCCCGCTCACGGCCAACATCAGTTAACGATTATCTGAACCGGTCCTGAGCCGCTCCTTGATCGACTCAGCCTCAAATGAGTACCTGGTCCAGTGTGTAAACATCGCCACTGGGGAGACAAAGGCGGTCGGGCGTGGTGCTGTCCACCCACCCCCTCAGTGCTTACTAACAGCACTTGCCTCAACAGTCTGTTAAGGCTATACGGGGGATCTTTGTCATTTGTGTGCACGCATGAATCTGCAAATCGGAAACTCACACTTGAGCTGCACACGAATGAAGTCGCTCGCCCCCATGTTCTCAAGGATCACGCCGGAGTCAGTCGTCGTCTTGAAAAAGAACGCGATGTCCAGGCTGGTCTCGGCTCGAATTGGTGGGAAATGCAGGTAGGAACTTGGCGTCGTGAACAGCACTGAATTCCAGAAGTGTCCTGAGGCGTCCATACACAGGTGGCACAAAAGTATAATGTTATATCTTGATTTGAAGCTTTCGTGACTGCAGGAATCCATACTCTTTGGTTCTTTCGGTAAAGTCACGTAGGTATTTTATTTTATACCTACGTGACTTTACCGAAAGAACCAAAGAGTATAATGGTATATATCTGCTCGTAATACCAATGCCCATGAGCCAAGGTCACGTACGTAATTTAAAACACATTTTAAAAATAAATGGAACTGCTGTTGTACCTTGAAAAGTGCTGCATTTTCTGATATTATTATTTTTCACATTTAAAGCAAAATATTTCCAGTTGATCTATTTTATTTTAAAGCTATTTTACCCATCGTGTGAGTTGTCTGATCATCTTGGCCAAAAAGCGATTAATATAGGGGGTTGTATCTCTCCACTTGACAAGACCTATGGCTAAAGAGGCCATGTGATTATAGTCTCTGAATGACACTCAGAGGCTATAATCACAAAGTTTAAATGAGGCCCTGTTGGCAGTCCCCATTTGACCCCAAAAACCCATTTTTACCTTCCTTGTGCATGCACAAGTCAACAACATTCAGAAACGAGTGTAGTATTATATATGCTTGTTTAATTTGTCATATAGGTTATACTAATCCATCCCTTTCCTTCATACTTTTCTGTGTCACAGTCCTCTGGTGAACTGTAGGATTAAAAACATTCTGTGGCAGTTGGGACTTCGACTTAATATCTAAACAATAATAGGTCAGGAAGGATCTTCCCAAGAAGACATTTCTCCAACTGTTGTAATTTCATCTGTCAAAATGTCTGGCGATGAAATTACTATGGTTGGAGAAGCATCTTTTGGTGAGATCTTTCCTGACCTATAATTTTTTTAGATATTATATACTGTACGATTAGCACTCTGTAAGCCTTAGAAAACTCTTGCACAATACAAGTAGAACTCCGTTCTGTTTCCAGACCAAAATTATCCAGCAGCATTTATTGTTTCAGCAAGTGAGCTACTCTGCAGTTGAGATCCATCACTCGAGGTACCTTTGTATTTTTAGGTTACTGTGTACAAAGACGTAATTATACCATACATTTGGTAAACATTGTATTGAATACACGTCACGTATCAATATATCAAGAGGTCGAGCTTCACATGATAATTTTGTGAAAATGGCAAACTGGTAGAAGATTACACTCTTATTTTTTTTATATTCTTGTACAGTGTGCAAGAGACAGCATGATAACACACCATCGACAAACACAGTTCGGCCACAATGACAAATACACTTTGTATTTGGAAATTATTCAACACATCGTCTTTCTTTTAAATCCAACAGGAGGAGCTCTGAAGCTAAAGTACTTTTTTCCCCATATTACGTACTTTGAAATAGATATTCTGTTTGTGTTCCAAAGCTTTGACACAATGGATCAGGCGCAAAGGGGGTAAGGGGAATCGAGATGTGAATACGAGATAGGAGTCTATCGGAGACAACCAGGTTTCCTTGACAAACGGGCCCTTGCAAGCCAAGTGCCGAAAAACGCCAGAGCGTGGTCAGGGATAAGAGGAACAGGATGCAGAGTGACCGTCTCTCCAGCGAGCAGGCGGACCGCCGAGCTCAATGAGGATGCGCAACAGCGTCTTCCCCAGGGTGGGATACAATGTTTGTGCTCATCTCCCCCCCCCTCCACTGCCCACGCAATCCTCAAAAGCACACACACGCCACCGCTGCTGCTACGTGGGCCGCGGCGCGCTTGTGTAACCATTTAATCACTACGACTGCAATTATTTATTTTCTGTAATTATTTGGTTATTCCCCGCGTTTTAACATCAGAGCTGAGAATGGTCTGTAAGCTGCTCTTGGTTAATTGGTAACAATTGGCTGAAATTGTGCGCACACCCACACTTGTACGAACGGATGCATGCACAGCGTCTAATGCTGTACAGCAGTGTTCTTCACTAATTTTCAATAGGACATCGGTGTGAACGCCGCCACACATTTGAAACCATTGGGTTTGACAGCACTGGGGGCCGCACGTCAGGGGCCGCACTAAAGGCCACCAGGGTGCCGCCAGTGGCCCATGGGACTTGCAAAGAAGAGCACTGCTGTGCAGTATTTATCACTGTGGAGAACAAATATAATAATATTGTACAGAAATAGCTGTATGTAAGTACAGCTGCGATATAAGCAACATTATACTGGCGGTGGGATGACAAAGGCCTACTTTGGATACAGGCACACTTCGGATATAGGCACACATGGACTTACACTCATGTACTGACAAACAACTATTACTGATTTGCCCCCCAATGTCGTTGCATGCAGCTGTAACTGTTCTAGGATGGAACCTAGAATAAACATGGAACTCTCCATGAACATAGACCTCTCCTCCTCACGTCTTTTCCTTCCATCCTCGAGATTTGCCACCACCTCTGCCGGAGTGATATTAATGTTGACCCCCCCTTTGATGCTTCCGACAGAGCTAAAGAAAAAATATGACTTCAAATCCACCTAGTGTGGGGTCACAATGTTGTGCCGCGCTGGCTGTAATTAATGTGTGCAGGTTTGTTGTTTGGCGTCAAAAAGACAATGTTCGTTCCACGTCATCTAAAAAACACTAATCCGAGGTGGCAGCATCAGCAAGCTCATATAGTACTGGACAGTAAAATATATCCCTGTGCTGTGACTGTGACAGCAAGCTTTTTCAGTAGTTTCCGTGTGATGGTGTCTTTAAAACACATTCCCTTGATACCATCTGAGGTTGTTTAGTGAACAAATTTGAACCAGTTGTCCTTTTGATGCCCACGGAGATAGGGGTATTCTTAACAACCTGCAGATACGTTAACAAAACATAGACTAAGGTCCCCATAAGCGTATACAAACTGTTTGGACAAGTACTGTTGGCGAGCACCTATTAAGGCCGTGGTTCTTAACCTGGGGTGCACACAATCCCTGGGAGTGTGAGATGCCATTTTTGTGGATGCGAGACATCCCAGATTTTTTGAGAAGGTAAATCATCGAAACACAAATTAAGCAAAGGCACGTTAGTACAACTACTTTGTTCCATCAAACCTATGTATTTATTACCATTGTACATTTTTTTTTACGATTGAGAACCAACGTATTAAGGCCAAAAATGTGGCAAGTATCATGATCGACCATTTGCCTCCCAAGTGCTCATGTTTATATACTGCACCGGGTACTCATTCAAGGCAGAGTCGACCAAGGGGAGGCCCAGGTCCAATTCAGGTGTCACTCATCACTGATTTTAGCCATGACCGGGAATCAGACTTTCCTTGTCAGGTTCACAAAACAGCTCCCTAGCCGCTCCAACACTGCTGCCCCCATAATGAGGCTTGTGTTACGGGATTTTTTTTACATACGTACAAATTGTACAGTTGCTTACTGCTCATTTCATAATGATGCTTTTCGTGGTTCTTTACTAGAATGGAGCCAAGGTTGGATTTGAATGAGAACACTCTTGGATCAAGGGCAATGGTACTCCCCAATAGATCACCTGGTTACCCATTCGAGATACTTTAAGCACATTGCCACTTGACGCCACTTGACACCACGGGGCGCCTTTAACATGGATTTATCAGCACCGCTGTGTAAATGGTATGTTAAGCAGCGATTCATAACACATTCATACAGAACCCACTTTAAGGCAGGCATTATAAATCTAATCATGTTGAATTATCAGCAATTATCTGCCGAAAAAAATGCATCATAAACACCACATTAGCAGTAGCTGGTCACTTATCAGCATGAAAAACACTGCACGGCCACGTAAAAAAATAAAATAAAAACAGAGACTGTATGAGGACTGTAACTGTCAGACGTAAAATGTGTACACTGCAGATATCTTTACTGCCGTAGAGGTCAAGACACGTGTCTTTTATGATGCTTTATGTCAGCCTGCTGTTAAATGTACATCATTATGTATACCGCAATCTACCGAGCTTCGTGTAGATACTTGCAAAAAAATGTACCTGCAAAACAAATGGGGAGTTACTTCGTGGAGCACGTACAGTATTCGTTTTACTCAAATGGCATGCGCAGCCTTTGCTCTCTTCATGAAAGATCTTCCCTACATCGCCAGTTTTAAACAGGCAATTAAAATCAAACAAAGTCTTCTACAACTACTCGTGAGTGCCAGAGATCGAACGGAGAGCAGCGGTACTCCATCAAAATCTAAATCCCGCATTCTCCACGTGTTGCCAGGAGGATTACCGAGCTTTCATTAGAACAACGTGGTCCTCTCTCTCTCTCGAATTTGTAAGCAAAAGCAGTTGCTCTATGAGACATCTCCTTTACCAGTGGCAAAATATAGTAGTAGGTTTTTACCCTTTAAACTGGTACAAAATGACACCTTTATACAAGGCATCATGCTTGCAATAACCACAACACAAGCAGTCAAAATGCAAACAAAAAGAAACAACTCTGATAATGTTAATGATATGCACTGTCCTTTATTAGAGTTGTTTCTTTTTGTTTGCATTTAGACTGCTTGTGTTGTGGTTATTGCAAACATGATGCCTTGTATAAAGGTGTCAGTTTTGTACCAGTTTAAAGGGTAAAAACCTACTACTATATTTTGCCACTGGTAAAGGAGGTCTCATAGTGTAAATGCTTTCCCCGAGCTCTCCATACTCTGATAGTGCGCTGGTTTTTTTTAGTTGTACGCCTTTTGGCGTCATCTGGTCCACCACCAATGGAGACTAGGCTCTAAGAAAAGCTGTCTCGGGTGTGGACCAATCAACTTCAAGGACAGTGCATAGCATTACCATTATCAGAGTTGTTTCTTTTTGTTTGCATTTTGACTGCTTGTGTTGTGGTTATTGCAAACATGATGCCTTGTATAAAGGTGTCAGTTTTGTACCAGTTTAAAGGGTAAAAACCTAAAAGCAGTTGCTGTCTGCCTTCTCCGCAGTGGTGGCTTTGCGCTGCGCTGCGCCGTGCGGCGTGTGCCATGTGCCCGTGCGCCGGCTCTGCTGCTGCTTACTATCGCCGTGGCAGGAGAGGGGTCCCACTCTGTAGGCAGCCTCTGAGAGAGCTCGATCAGTGTCCCCGATGAGCAGCTGCATCACAGGCAAATGCGGTTTGTAGCCCAGCAAACCCGAGTCCTCCTTCCTGGAGTGCAGCGACATTTGGGGAAACAATGGGGAGGTTGGAAGCAATGGTTAGGTAGAGTTAAAAATAAAGAGCGATGGTGTTTGTGAAAAAATCTCAACAATTCTTTAAAAATAAAATTGATAAAATTAAATAAAAATAAGAAAAAATACAATTTAAATAAATAATAAATATTGCAAAACCCCACGACGTTTCGATCGCAACACAAGCGTTTCTTCATCAGGCAGAGAGAAGGAGTTCCACAAAATGAAAACATTTGAACCTTGCTCTCCGGTGTGTTTTCGGATTGTGCCCGCATATTGTTCGGCATAATGTCCGACGAATCGCTCCACATGCTTCTTCAGGAACTGAGTTTGGCAAATCGTCGGACAATACGTCGAACAACACGGAGTCCAATCCGAAAACACATCGGAAAAGTGTGCAGCACAACCATTAAATGTATGCAGGAGAATTTTTATGTTACAAATTTTTTTTTACGTTAATTTGTATGAGCTTCAAACATAACTTTTAGTTTGACCTGAAAATATGTTTATTGATGAGCTATATACAGATGAGTAAACATGACATATCGGGGTTTTGTGCATCGCATCCAGGTCATGTAGTCATAATTAATGACAACTTTACACCTTGTGCTGCAGGCTATTTGTGGAAATACATAAAAGATGTATTTTTTGCAATTAAAGCGCACGACAATGTCACTGGTTGTCCTTCGGTTTTTTTTAATTGTACCGTAGTTGTTTGACATTTACAGCTTTATATACTTGTGAACATCAATCACGCAGTGTATGTGTCAACGACACTTTTAACGCCTAATATTAGCAAACTGCTGCCACACATTACCTTTGTTCTTCAGCAGCACAGACAGTCAGAGAGCTCTTCATCTCTTACGTATCGCAATGTCTAATGTCACGATAACCCACGTCACTTGTCTGACATTTGTAGACGAAGAGCTGGCTATCTGCCCTCAGGCTGTTAAACTTGTTGGTTTGAAATCCAGCAAAATTGTCGGTTGCAACTTTAAAATTGATGCAGCGAATAATGCCACGGCACGTCGTGCCAATGCACTCGAAAATCCACGCCAGAGCAAGCCCATGCATTTGATCTCACACATTGAAAGAGTATACATTTTATTGTAATAAAATACTTTTTTTCAGTGGCAATTTTGAAGGATTATTTGTCAAACAAGTATTTTTTTAGGGTACATTTGCTTGACGTGCAGAGCCCCTTGCTTCTAACATGTAGACTGCATCGTGCGCGTTGTAGTAGTTTAATATTTGGTTCGTCGACGGTTAATGGACAGGGTCAATTCCAATTAAAAACAGGCCATGTGTCTTGGTTCTTTCGGTAAAGTCAGGGAGAAGGGAAATAATGAAATAATAAAAATAAACATAATAAAATAAATTATTGTAATTTTTTTATTTTCCTTCTACAAGACTTTACCGAAAGAACCACAAAGATGAATCCCTGCAGTCACGAAAGCTTTAAATCGAAATTTAGGCCATGTGTCGTTATGTGCAATTTGACCAATCTTTTCAAGTCGCTAAGTAACTTCATCTCTACGTTTCCCTGATTTTGAAAGTTGTTTTTCTTTACTCAAATCCTCTTTTAAAGTGAATTACCAACACAATAACCAAATGAACTCGTTAAGTGGCCCTACTGTGTGCATGTATTACATATGACGTGTAATACATGCACACGTTTGTTAATTGTGGTTTATTTTTATTCAGATGTATAGCTAAAACTAAAATATTTAAATACTCCAGTATTGTACACAAATACCATACTACATGTTTAGTTGCTTATTCAAGCTCTACTGATGGGAGGTCACCATCTAGAGTTCCTATCAAGAATGAGACTGGCATCAAAATTGAATATATATTTTAATGGTTGATTAAAGTAATAAATCTGGATTATTTAGTTTAGCAAGACACCAAGCACTCGAATGTCTCAACACTCTCATGGCAATGCATCTGGCGATTGACCCGTTGAGAAGAGCCAGCGCACTTTCCCATTGTCTGCAGCTGTAAGCAGGTCACCTCTCCGTGCATGCACGCGTGCGTGTGTGTGCATGTGCCAACAATGACATGACCTGGTCAAGGACTGTGATACCATTAATAGGCCAGGGCGAAGGGTTGTTCACGCTCACAAAAACAAGCAGAGTGCGGGGCAGCTAAAACACAGCAAGTTGGAATAGTAGGAGGCAGAGGTGGTGCATCTGCCAGCCATCTCAGTAAGTCAACACGTGGCACCCGAGTCTGTCCGGTGACCTCCTGCCAGCGAGCCTTCGACACTTCATGTAGACTTAAGGTGCACATAGTCTGACACAAGCGCCGTTAGTGGAAAAAATGGAAGTTGTTGCCAACTATGCCCATTCGTACCACTGATATCACGGACAGTGCACAAATAATCTGTTCAACTGTTCATCTCATTGTCTGCGTGCACACATGGACAGTGGGGCTCAAGCTAACAATGAATATTGAATGTTTTCACTTTCAGAACTGAAGCCTTTTTAAAATAAACAAATATTTTGTTGCGTCAGATATGTTTTTGAGAATTTATTTTGCAAGTGCCCATTAAAATGACATTCATTTGACTGAATGTGAGAAATATGGCACATTTCAAACGTACATACTTATTTTTCTGGACTCTACAAGGGAAATACATACATATATATAAAACCTTCGGTCATCACCGCAGCGGATTTTGGCTAGCCATCGAACAAAGACGGCCACTGCATCGCGTGCTTTCGGATGCACTTCTGCGGCCGTTTGGATGCTTGAAAACTCATTTATTTAAAACTGCTTTTTGTATTTAGTTTGTTGTTCTTTCCCCGCACCGCCAATTAGCACGGTTGGCTATGTACAGTGTGAAAGAAGTTCAACATACATAAATCGTTGTAAATTAAAAACACCGCATTTATAAGAAACGTATAAACTACACGAATTCTCATTCTTCAGTGTTCATTTAACAAGTTTAACACGTAGGCTTTCGCGACCAATATTATTCATAATCAACGTTTTTGGGTTTAGATCGCGTTATTTATAAATGTGTCGACACATTTAGAAATAACGCGATCTAAACCCAAAAACGTTGATTATGAATGAATTTAACAAGTTTTCGATGAAGATAAATTGTTAAACAAATGCTGATCGCGAATGCGGTGCACATCCACCATACAAAATGACGTACACGTGCACGCACCCGCAGACGCACGCGCGCGCACGTGCGACTTAGCATTGCCTTGCAGTCAGTCCCTGCTGTAACAACAGTTGTGGGCTAAGATGTTACAGCAACGTTATTTCTTCCTTGCCGGTCTGGGGAGAATTAAGCCTTTTTTTCCCATCCTGACAAAGAAGCAACACGATCTCTCCCCCCCTTAACACGACACTCTTGACAGGGGAGTCTCTGATCGAAGTCATTAACTCGGCGGGAGCAGCACGTATTTTACATGGCGCAGTGTTGACCCATCGCAGAGGCGGCTATATCAAACACTCACGTGCATACACCAGAGCTGCTAACCAATGCCCCTACTTTAAAATATCAGCAGGAGGCCACAAGTCATGTTCCTCCCTCTATAATATAACATTCAATTTGCACCGATGTTCCAACAGATACGAATGCACGGGGGGGGGGGGGAATAGACATACGAGTGGTACGGACATCACAATAACAAATATTTTGGACTCTTAAATTTACTTTTCAGCTGGCAAAAGACTTTCATCAAAGTCTTTAGTAAAGTACCCTTTTAATTATGTAGGACTGCACACATTGATCTCCACTGAAGGTTGCTGGCTGTTGTTTTCGAGCTGAGCTCTCCCTGTGTAAGGACAGTACGGGGGTGATGTAGGGACAGGACGGTTCCTCATGGCCATGGTTACTAATTAACGTAACGGCAACAGACAGGGGTCACGTTAGGGTACGGTGGGACCTAAGTGGTCGCTAATAATGATTGATGCGACAAGATTTGACAGGGTCGCGTGAGGGACCTAACGGTCGTGAATTGTAATAAGGGCAGAGACGGACAGGGCCAGGTGCGGTGAGAGAGGGTTCGAGAATAGGGGCGTGGCTGGGTCGTGAGGGGGATAAAAGCCGGCGTGAACCAGGACTCTGGGCTGCTGTTGTGGGAGAACTGCCGTCGCCGTCGTCACCTTTAAGCGGGTCGTCTTCATCATCCTGGAGTGGGCACCTTGTAGTTTTGGAACGCTAGAGTTATGTTGTCTCAGAATAGAGCTACCTAAGTTACCCAAGTGTATATAGTCTATCGCGGTTATTCGTTAAGTTATCAGTGAGTCGGCAGACTTTATTCATACTAAATATACATGTAACTGAACAAGACGGTGTTTCTGAGAGCTACATTACACCTGCACTCTTTAAGAACAAATCCGCGTTGCTTTGTGGTAATCATCCAATTGTTCAGCAAAAAAATCTACATAATGAAGCGGCATTGTTTTTCACAGGTAAGGTATAGTAAAATGTCACCCTGGTAAATATATGCTTTTGAGTATCACTTGCAACCCATATTCAGATATAGAGCATTCGTGTATGGTTTTAGTAGACAATAACTTTGTAACAGGCACAGATAAGTGGCTTCTACTCGATATAAAGTGAAGCAGTCTCATGCTTATCAAGTAATTGCCATCTGACTGCAGCAATGCACGTTTCATTAGTTTAAGATCTGCGCAGTGGTTTTGCGCCAAAATAATACAATTTACAGCTCTGACTCCTGCGTAATTGGATGGATGCCAACTCTTTGTTCCTGGCATGTAGGACAGGTCAGTGTAGATAGACGATGGTTGTATTACTCGTGTGGGCTGAATGAGCATGCGCATTGTGCTCCCAATCGCTTTCTCTTTTTACATTAACAAAAGAAAAATAATTGAATTTCACATGAGTATTTCTTATTCACCTATTATTCGCAGGTCGGAAGGTTAGTTGCATCAAATGAGGGTCAGACTCATGAACCGAAGGTCAGATGAAAGGCTTATTAATTTGGCGTTCGCAACGGAGCGACCACTTCAGTTGATTTACTGTCACTAGCACGCTTCCATTAATAATGTCTTTAACCTGACAGCACAAGGCATGGCTCCCACATTTATGTAGACACTTTTAATTAAACCGTTGCAGAAAAT
This sequence comes from Lampetra fluviatilis, assembly GCF_964198595.1. Lineage (NCBI taxonomy): Eukaryota > Metazoa > Chordata > Hyperoartia > Petromyzontiformes > Petromyzontidae > Lampetra > Lampetra fluviatilis. Next base: position 5,285,182 of record NC_136284.1, on the reverse strand, counting down.
ATCCAGAAATACTCAATTAAAATATCAAAAGAAAAACACGTAAAAAAATTTAACAAAAATATATTCAACCACAAGTCTTGTGTCTGAAAAATTATGGGTACGAGGCAGTATATATATGTGTCTATCATACAACTCTCAGATAACGTTATATATATAGAATGCATATCAAAAACTCAAGGTGCCCTTTAAAGTGTTATAAAAAAATATATACTATTCAAACGCATTAAACAAACCAAGAAAATAATCCATAATCCATTTCCCACAGACTAAATATGTTTCAGCAGCTGGAACAAAAAGTGCAAATCCTGTACTTTCATTTGAAAGGTATGATTATCTAAACACTGAATGACTTCGAACTAACACTGACACAAACACCGTCTGCTAAAATTACCATTAATATGCTATGTATAATATACCGATTAAAGAATAATGCAGAAATAAAAATACATTCTGCTATTTTTACAAAGACTTGCGGACACAATGTCTGAACATTGCACGAAAAATATTTTAAAAAATTGCACACAATAGGCATAACAGATTATAATTATTCATCAATTATTAAATCACCAAACAAATGTTCGTGCTATTTTTAATACTTGCTTAGATTCGGTGCATTGGAAAAATGATATGCAGGTTGTCACATACATTACCTCCAAACAAGCAGTGTACCGATACCAGGAGTAATTATAATTCAGATTTCACTTCCATGACCTTAGTTTGCAAGCTGCGAAGGGAGATCTTTATGCAGAAGGTTAATGATGATAATCCCCTGGGCAAAGCACATCAATGCTACACCTTAACCTATTCACCTGCAGTTCAACGAAAACTGGGATGAAATTTAATTATGACACGACGCCGGTGTAAGCGAGCTCAATTTTCAGGAGCGCATGGAAAAGTGTACGTATCGTGGCATACAATGAACGAAACACTTTTTGGGGAAATATAGTTATAATTTAGTTACTGCTTATTTTTTGTTAGATTTTTTTTCTCTAAACTTTCCATTTACAATGCTTTTAATTAACAAGAGTAAACACTTTTTTTTTTTATAAAACCTGAACAAATAGAGGACCGCAGACATTGGGCAATTATTGTCACCGGCTCCTTGCATGGCTGCCTTCCTACTTGTCTGTGGTTGCGTGTGCCTTTGAGTTGTTCTCTCTCTACGAGAGTGGCAGAATACTGTGCGTGTTACAAGTGGAAACGATTATCATAATTAGAGAAAAGGTTGACTGAAATAATACATGAGAAAAATCTTGTCATGATTGTTGGATTTTTATCATACTATATATTATGTTACAAAAAGTTTTGCTGGCTGGAGGGAAGGACAGGTGGAGGGTGTTGTTCAAAGGATGTGCGTGATGCTAGTTTACATTTTTATGTTATGTTTATTTGGACATTTTCAACATGAGTCCCGTTCAGCTTTGTTCAAATGTTGTGAATTGTGTTCTGGTTCGCTTCACAAACACTACATTGTGAGATCACCCACTACTTGAAATTATTATCGAGGGGTCTTTAACAACACCAAGCACACTAACGAAATATCTGGTCTAAAGTTTCCTTCTTCCCGTTATTGTTAACCATGTTTGACTCAACATGGAAATGGAGCATGCTTGCTTTGTTGAATTAATGCATTTTATTTATATGCAAGATATACCATCAACAGTGACTGGTTCCATCAAGAGGGAGGAAGGGTATTCATCTTTAATTTTCTACATCGTATTTTCATGAATTTCACTTTCTTGGGTCATTATTATTGTTATGAAATAAGCTGTGGAGCATTAGTCCTCATTGCATTATTCCATTGAGCCTTGTTATAGATATGTTGTAACCTTTTGGAGTCAATGCATTCATTACCCAAATGAATTTGAAGGTGTGCAGATACACAAAGGTAATAAAGCATTCTGTTTTACACCAAGGAATGCAAAATCATTATCGACATGCTCTTTCGGTAAGTGGAAAGCAAGAGAAATATGTAGAAGACCAATGTTTTAAAAGCAATACCTTAAAAAACAATGCAACAAGCCAAAATAACATTCAGGATGCTATGTCATAACAACAATTGGCTACTCATAGTAAACATTTGGCTTTTAAAGGCTGCAGTTGTGCCATTCCCAACAACGTTGCTAAATAAATCTGGGATATTATTGTGGGATATTATTGTGCAGTACAATGTCGCACTATCTGGCCATCATGTATCCATACTGGCCGACTAACTGCCCACACCAGGTACGGTATTTGTCCACAGTGTAACTGTCATTTTCTGCCGGTGTTGACACATCTGTCCTTTTCACATATGCGCCTATACCACAGTCGCCCCATAGTCGGATATGCGACGTTGTACTGTACTTATCCAACTCAGAGACCACTCACCAGTGCTCCATGTCCGTGTCGCAGTTGCAGTGGAACTTGGGGTCTGAGCAGTTCTCTGTGATTCCGCAGGCACACTTCTGTACCCCAGGGATTGATCCTCCCCAGTATCGCTGCTTCTCATTGGTCCTTCCGACCCACCAGGTGTATGGCTCTCCATCTGACAGCAGCAGAGCATGATCATAATTAGAGGACCCTCACTGCCATGAGATGGTCATCATAAATCTCGATTTTCCACACGTCAAAAATCCCTCCAATGTTGATTGCAGCTAGGCCTCAAATGTTTTTCCAAATGTGTGGGAAAATGATCATGGTTATCCCACATAGACAATGATCCATGATAAAGGAAAATTCGCATTTTCTTCATTGGCCCCATAGAAATGAATACCATAAATTTCTTAAAGGAGCATGGAGACATATATATGACGATATACTGTGTGTACACAAATATACTTGAATTAGTCAGCATTTGACATCTCAACTAAAAACCACTTCTGTAAAGCATGTTCATAGTCTTTAAGTCTACAAAAGACTGTCTACAAAATAATATGAATAATGGAAAAATATGCGTCATCCAAGCGCTCATATACCAAGGCCCTCATAATCTACATTGAAATTATCAAAGCCGTTTATTAAAGATGGAACAATTACACTGAGATTGCATAAAACAATTACAAACCTGAACAGGAGTCAAGTCAGTAAATGCATTCTCACTAAGGCTATTCACAGCAACACTTGAATATATTTTCTGATAACTGGATTTGATGAAGACATACAGGATTAATCATCTCAGATTCACTGACAAAATAGTCATGATAACAACAATGAAAATAAAGGACAGGAAAATATTTTGAAACTTCTTCTTGGTTCTTTCGGTAAAGTCACGTAGAAGGGAAATAATAACATAATAAAAATAAAACATAATAAAATACAATTCTCACAACGTTTCGGCCACAACGCAAGCAGCCGTCCTCAGGTGAAGAACAGGGCTGTCGGAAAGACAGCGTCTGAATGAACACCAACAAGCTTGGCAGCGTATATTTAAGCTGGGTTAGAGGAGGAGGGAGCCTTGACAAAGGGATTTGCATATCAACAGGAATTTAGCATATTTATGGAAAATGCAGATATGGGATTAGTCACTACTTGTGGAATGTGTAGGTGATGGGGGGGGGGTCTCAAAGTCATATTATGCTCGTGTATTATATAGGATTAGCAGTAACCCAGCTTAAATATACGCTGCCAAGCTTGGTGGTGTTCATTCAGATGCTGTCTTTCCGACAGCCCTGTTCTTCACCTGAGGACGGCTGCTTGCGTTGTGGCCGAAACGTCGTGAGAATTGTATTTTATTATGTTTTCTTTTTATTATTTTATTATGTCCCTTCTACGTGACTTTACCGAAAGAACCAAAAAGATGAATCCCTGCAGTCACGAAAGCTTTAAATCGAAATTTTGAAACTTTACAAAGAAGACTAGAAAGTGGAATGAAAGTTAAATACGAGCGAATATACACTCATGGCCTACAAGTACACTGAACAAAACAACCGATGGAGAAACACAACTGGAAAATTCCAAAGCGTTCAATTGAAGGTGGACTGGGATCAAAATGATAAATTGGACAAGTCGGTGTGAACAGGATGAAGTGCTTTAATAAAATAATGTGATTATGAAAATCAACACACCAATGTGTCTCAGGAAGAACACCGAGTACTACCTGCTATGACGTGGGCTCGAACAATGAACATTGAACAAAATCTGAAAAGTATGCAGGGTAAGCAGCTGGCGAAGAAACACAAATTCAAGATATACTGACTGTTGAGAAGATAAAGTGAGCTTGGGCAGAATTAATCACGGGGAGGGATGATAGCAGATAGATTAGACTAGTTGATGCAATGGTATCTATGTTGAACTTTTTTCGCACAGTGCATAGCCAACCGTGCTAATCAGGTGTGGGAAATGATAGCCAATAGAGGGAACGTGCACGAGATGACAACCACCCAAGAAATGGAATGATGATGAGACCAGCTGATAGGCAAAAGTGGGATGGATTGTAGCATTGCAAGAACGTGACAGATGTCGACGTGGACAGAACATGGCTGGTGATTGTCAATCAGCACAATGATCACATTTATATTATTGCTGCTATAATTACCATCATAACTATTATACGTTTTTTAATAATCAATTTTATTATTGTAATGCAAGACCTTGATTATGTAATGTTTGTAAAACAACACATTTTCGGCTCACGCGCAGATTGATTGTAAAACTGCAATTGCATACGATTAAAAATACGAGCTGCTGTCAAGTTAATTCTTCCCAATGACACATGGTGTAATTAATTACCAATAGCACCGCCATAATTACGTGAAATATGAGATCAACACAATATGTGAAGCACTCTTGCTGCGGCGGCCGCTAATGCATAATCTTCGGCGGAGATAAAACACTGGCCCATTAGATTTACAAGTGTTTCAGTTTTCAAAGGATTTTTCCATTAAATTTAAAAACCCTCATTAATTTATCTGGTGATTATAAGCACAGGCATTCAGCGCCCTCCTGTAATATGAGAAGCCATCAGCAGCCCGAGCGTGGACTCCAGACTGCACTCCTCCCCGTGGGTCACCTTGAATTAGTTATCGCAGTTCAAACCTTAACCCATACATTTTCTTCGGGATTTCAAGCATATTATTTGAGATAAATGCAACTGAAGAAATAAAAAGGAGCTAGGAATGAATAATAAAATGAATACATAAATAAAGCGGCCAAATGGTAATGGGGCCCGATAATTTCTAAGAGGCGTACGTCAGGGACCTTGTAAAATGAACAGCACTCTTAAGGCCAAAGATTTATTTGAAAATCTTTATAGAGGGTAGCTCCATTAAGCTGAATGTGGCTCGTTTGAAAGGAGGCCATGTTTTGTTGCAAAGGATATTGCCTATTTATTGCAGGTAGTTAATTTGGTCAGGGCACTGGCGTACATTGGTCTTATCTTGCACAGGATATCATGGCCTCCTTTTAATGTCCACTTGTGAGCAGCTCGCAGGCGATTTTGATACATTGCCAACATATTATCTGTACGGCAGCAGTGGCAGCTTCAAACTGGCAAAGTGTTGTAAAAAAAAATGTTGTACCAAAGGCTTTTAAACTTGCGGACCCCCACATAACGTCATAAGTGCAGATTTTCACATCTCCTTCTTGCTTAAATTTATTTTAAATGTATACTCAAGACCAGACGTTCACTTGAAAACTCCCTCTGCAGATGTGGAAAATAGGTACTGTAATATGCATTAGGCACATCTATTTTAAGGGTAGATGCACCCAGTAAGAATACAAACTTTACTCTTAATTGTTGTGAGTAGTAATGGATGCCAGGATAATTTACATTTCAGACCCCAGATAAATATTGTCTTGTCGTGTGGCTCATCTTCCATTTTTACTCCTCCCAATCACTTCCCGTCGCCTGTTAACGTCACCAAAAGTGACGACCCTTGAAACATCAATTTTATGCATCAATACTTCATGTCCTTTCCTCTCTGAAAATACCAATTTGAGCAAATAAAAGAATGGAAGGTCAACACGAGAAACGCTCCATCTTTATTTCACCGATCGGACCCCTAGAAAACCACCGCACAGCTCGCAGTTCAGTGCTATTTATGTATTATTGATTCACAGTATTGAACATCTTCCTACAGGGCAACTCAATTCAGCAACAAAAAGCTGTGGTTTGAAAACATCCTGCACCTCTAGAGACATGCAGCAACATTTCTGCGGAATGTTTAACGTTCTCAAAGAGAAGTATGACCATTTTTTTCTGTTTCCCCAATTATCTTTGAGTTGTGCTTTTTTTTGTCATGCCACAAGATGAATAGATTTCCATTCTAAAAGTCTCGCAGGAAGCAGCGAACTGTCACACATTAGAGAATCGCATCTGGAAAATTACAACACAGAACTACTTCTGAGGGCCTCTTGTGCCTCATCCATGCTCGGTAATACACCTTCTCGTATGTCCTGCTCAAGAGGCATTTGTTGCATAACAATTTAAAAAAAAGTTGTACTTAAATCTATTTAATCATGGGATATTTTATAATCGATATCAAACCCAGGTACTGAGCCACCTGTCCATTGTGACTGGTTTGATGTTGCATTTGTAGGGCTGTTACGGGAGGGCTGTAAGTGCATACGATCCAATGGGTAACAAACACAGTGGGCGGAGTTACGGGAGTACACGGGGGGTGCCCGCAACGACGTCCGCGTCAGGCAGCCTGGGGGGGTTGGGATCCTGGTGAGGAGTATAAAGGGGGAGGACAGAGAGAGCTCGGGGCTCAGTCTGGGAACGAAGGAGGAAGAGTGAAGATCCTCTAGCTAGAGCCCTGGACTCCCCTCGACGCCGCCCTTGTCAGGGCTGCAGAGGATCGAGCCAGAGGCGTGGTTCCGTGAACCGGGGTTAGACCCTGGGACTCCGGAGACCGTAGCCCGACTCACCAGTGTCGGGCCAGTTAGCCTCCCCTAGCTCGTTAGAGGAGGACTTGGGGATAGGTGAGGTTAGCTAGGGGATATCCCCAGTTAGCCGGGTGAGGGGGCCGCTACCCCCTCTAGTGTTGTCCTGTACCGACAAGCTGAAATAAATATACGTGTGCCTCAACCTGGGTGTCCAGCGTCTTCACCGGTACTTCATCTGGTGTCAGAAGTACTACGGACATGGAAACACGTCAGACAGCTCGAGCCAGAGTACCGGAGGAGGACACTCCTGAAGTCGTTGAGCCCGAGGCGGCTCACCAAGACATGGCGCAGCCGGGGGCCGACGCGTTCCTACCGGGGCATCGGCATGAAGAGGGGCCGCAGCCAGACGCGCTACGGCTGGCTCACGAGAGACTGGCGGAGCTACTGTACGCCGCTGCCGCCACACTGGAAAACATCACGCGGCTGGGGGCTGGTGGTCCACCACGGGGCGAGGGGAGTCGTCGACCTGAGCGCCTTCCCGCCATTTCTGAAGACTCCAACTTTGAATTTCCCGCCAACGTCACGGCAGCTGCGGAGGGCGTGGCCGGGCTCAACCTCGGGTCCGACACCGCTCTCGCTGGGACAGCTGCGTCATCTCCAGCGGAGGGAGCGTCATCACATCCGCGACAGGCGATTCCATCTGCCATTCGCGCCGACGCACAGCCGAGTCCCGGGGATAGCAGCCTACAGACTTCCAAGGCGAACGCTGCGCTGCAACAACGGCTGCCTCCGCTGAAAGAATTTGTTGGTGCAGAGGGCGACTGGGGCGGCTTCCAGCGACGCTTCATCGCCCACCAAGAAATGGCAAGGTGGTCCGACGATGAAGCCCTCTGCGCGCTGCCGGCGCTCCTCGACGCAGACGCGCTCGCCGCCCTCACATCGGCGCCGAAAGAGAAGCGGTCTACTCTGCCGAAGGCACTACAACTGCTGGCCGGGGTCTATGGACCTTCAGCGGAATGCAGAGAGCAGTTCTACGAGCGCAAGCGGGGTGAGAAGGAGTCGCCCCTGGCATACAGGACGAGCCTCCTAGCGCTGGCTAAGACGGCTTTTCCCCGTATGGACGACGATGGCGTGGACGCGATGGTCACGGAGAAAATACTCCTCCTGGCAGACGACCTGGACATCGCTGTCGTCGCACAGGAGGACGCCGAGATGACCTCTCTTCAGGCGGCGCGCCTCCTTCACGCCAACCTTCTGTCCCTGCGGCGGAAAGCCAGCAGGGCATCGGCAGGGCGTGCGGTGGCTGCAGCCACCCTTCCGACGGAGGAGCTCTTCGCCGTCGACCATCGACGGCAACAGGCGCAAGAAGTACGGTCGGCCCGGGACGGGTCAAGCCGTTTCAACCGCCCGTCGTCTCCACCGGGGCTCCCGCGGTGTTTCAACTGCGGCGTCCGGGGCCACGTCGCCTCGGGGTGCCGCTCTCCTCGACAGCGCGGGACGACGCCTCGACGGGACGCCGGGCCTCCTCCTCCCAAGCTCCAGCAACATGACCCGGCGAGTCGCGGCACCACACATGTTTGGCCAAAGCACCTACCCGTTGCACGCTCTCGCACCACAACAAACGGGGGGCCGATGTCGCGTTGCGAGGGGCCAACGCGGATCACTGCGGGGACTCAAATCGAGCCCAAACAGTGGTCCGTGTTGGCCCATCGCGTGGTAGCCGCGTCGTCAGGGTCGTCGGCCGTGGTCGGACACATTGACGGGGTAGAAGTACGCATCTTGGTCGATACGGGGGCATCGGCGACAATCATTTCGGAATTAATTTACAATATTCTGCCCGTACAAAGCCGGCCTTTACTGCCGGTTAACGTCCCATTCTATGCCGCTAACGGGGGCTCTCTCGGCATCATGGGACAGATTCGAGCGCAAATTTCTATTGGGGACATCAAATTGTCGGGGCCGATTTTCGTTTCCTCCTCGCTGGCGGTTCCGTGCCTGCTGGGGACGGATTTCTTAGGGAAAATGCCCATTCGTATTTTGATCGACCAAGGATGCATTGAGCTTCCATCGGGGCGGCGCATGGCGTTCCTGCCATCCCCTGCGGCGGCTCGGTCGGCGTTCGCGACGGTACCGGCGTTCGTCGTTCAAACTGTTCGTGTGCCGCCGGGAGCTCAAATGCTAGTGCCTCTGAAACTTCGTAAGCCCTTCGCTAAGGGCATAGGGGATCAGGGTGTTTTGCTGGGACCGTCTAGGGCCGGGGTTAATGGGCCTCATTTGATTCCGGCCCAGACCGTCGTAAGAGGGGACGGGGACCCTTTCATCGCGGTCCTCAATGTGGGATCGCAGACGGTGGTGGTTCCTCAAGGGACGGTGCTCGCTCACGCGACGCCAGTGCCCTGCGAGGAACCTGTCGCGAACCTCGTTGACACTGCTTCCCGGATGCTCCCACATTCGGACAGCGATGAAGGGTGGATCGACGCGCTTTGTGCGGGATCGACGGACCTGACAAATTCAGAGCGCCAACAGCTTAGAATGCTACTGAGGGAATTTTCCGACGTTTTCAGTCGAGATAAATATGATTTGGGTTGCACTCACCTGCTGCGTCACCATATTGACACGGGTGACAGCCCGCCAATTCGCCAAAATCCGTTTCGGTTAAGTCCCGCCGAAAAGGACCATGTCAAATCGGCTGTTGATGACATGTTAGCCGCCGACATCATTTCTCCCTCCACCAGCCCTTGGGGAGCGCCGATCGTCCTGGTTAAAAAACAGGACGGCTCGTTGCGGTTTTGCGTGGATTTTCGGCGCCTTAATAAAATTTCGGTTGCCGACGCATACCCGCTCCCACGGATGGACGAATCGCTGGACGCCTTGGCGGGAGCGCGATTCTTCTCCACTCTAGATTTACTTTCGGGATTCTGGCAGCTTCCTCTGGACGATGATTCTAAGCCTAAAACTGCTTTCCGTACACCGCACGGCCTGTTCCAATTCAACCGGTTGCCGATGGGCTTACACTCAGCGCCGGCAACTTTCCAGCGATTGATGGAATTGGTTTTGGCTGGATTGCAATGGGAGTCGTGCCTGATTTATTTGGATGACGTTATTGTCTTTGGTAAAACTTTTGACGAACATCTCCAGAGGTTGCGGGCGGTTTTCCTAAAGATGCGGGCTGCTAATTTGAAATTTAAGCCCCAGAAATGCCATTTGTTACGCGAGTCGGTGCGTTATCTGGGGCACATCGTAGGGCGCTCGGGTATTGCTACCGATCCCGCCAAAACGCAGTGTGTCAGCTCCTGGCCGACTCCCACCACGGTGGGAGAGGTCAGGAGTTTTATTGGCTTCGCATCATATTACCGACGCTTCGTCGCTAATTTTGCAACGATTGCAAAACCCCTACACGCGTTAACATCAAAAGGGGTCCGGTTCCACTGGGGTCAGGATGAGGAAGCCGCTTTCTGCTCCCTTCGGGACGCGCTGGTGAAGGCTCCTCCCTTGATTTACCCAGATTTTTCGAGGCCGTTTTTGCTCGACACCGACGCGAGCAACACAGGTATTGGAGGCGTGCTTTCCCAGGTGGTTGACGGCGTGGAACGGGTGGTCGCGTACGGCAGTCGGGTGTTGTCTCCAACGGAGCAAAGATATTGTGTCACCCGTAGGGAACTGTTGGCAATCGTCTATTTCATCCAACAGTATCGCCCATATCTGTACGGTCGGCATTTCACCGTCCGCACAGATCATGCGGCACTGCAGTACGCCCTGAAGGTTCAACAGCCATCGGGACAATTGTCCCGATGGTTGGAGGTCCTCCAGGATTTCAGTTTTGAAACCACTTATCGTAAGGGCGTCCGCCACACCAACGCTGACGCTCTGTCGCGGATGCCAACCGCCTCCGAATGCGCATGCCTCCTGGGGTCGGGGCGTTGCAAGCCAGTAGGGGACATGATGGTTCCGGTCCTGGCGGCGGCCGCCGACGATGAAACGGTAGTCCCCATTGATATCGCCGAACAGGGGAGAGATTCCCTGCTTGGATTGCCCGTTGATGAATGGGGGCGCCTCCAGTTGGAGGATGCCTCCCTCCTCGCGTTGCGTCGTCGCGCCGGGGAGAGGGGGCGTGTGACGGGTCATGCCGACGCATGGGAAACCCATGCGGGCTTGCTTATGCATTGGGACGGGAAATCCCAGCGTCACCGGCTGGTGGTCCCTTCTGGCCTACGGGGTAAGGTGGTGTGGGCTGCTCATGAGCGCCTCCTCCACCTAGGTACCCAGAAAACACTCGCCTTGCTCCAGCTGAATTTTTTTTTGGCCGGGTATGACAAGGGATGTCGCTGATCTGTTGGCGGCATGCCCTCAGTGTGCGCAGCGCAAACCACCGGCACGGGAGTCGAACCCGCCCTTGCAATCCATCCAGGTCTCCAGAATAAATGAACTGGTCGCACTGGACATTCTGGGGCCATTCCCCGCCACCTCCAGGGGAAATAAATATTTGCTTACTGGGGTCGAATATTTTACGCGCTGGCCTATGGCCTGGCCCCTGGCGAATCAGTCGGCAGCAGCCATCGTCGACGCCTTTGTCCAAGGTTATGTCATGGACAAAGGTGCCCCGGAGCGGTTGTTGACCGACCAGGGTAGAAATTTTTCGGGGAAACTCCTAAAACAAGTCTGTGATCTCCTAGGAACGAAAAAAATTCGAACCTCTCCCTATCACCCGCAAACGGACGGGATGGTCGAGCGTCTGCATCGCACCATCACGTCTATGTTGTCGCAGCAAGTTTCGGACTCACAGGCTGATTGGGACTTACAAATTCAAGGGGTTCTAGCGGCATACAGATTGGCTCCCCATGCTGCGACGGGGTTTTCACCTTTCTTTCTTATGTATGGCCGCGAACCCGACCCACCTGTTCGGGCACAGCTGCAGATCCCCGTGCCGCTGGGCAAATCTAAATTGGACGATCACGTTAAATTTAACCTTGACAAACTGACTGAGGCGCGGGATGCGGCGAGGCTAAATTCTGACAGGCGTCAGAAGGCGAACGAGCGCCTCAGACTGGCTCGCGCGCACGTGCTGCAGTGGAAGCCGGGGGACAGGGCATGGCTGCACTGTCCCCAGGTACCACTCGCGACCTCCTCTAAACTCGTACGCCCGTGGCGGGGCCCCGTCGAGGTTGTTGAGGTTTTGAGGCCTCAGTGCGTTCGAATCCAATGGGGGAGGCGCCGGTGGTTTGTACACCCCTCTAGGCTGAAGCCGTTTGTTGCGGTGCGGGGGCCCACGCCACGCACGCGAGGCCAAGCATGTGGGGGGTCGACCGACTCGGAGGGTCCGTCGCTGCTCTCGCCTGATGTGTTGCCGGCTGTCCCACCCACAGGTGCACCGGGAATGACGGGCTCACGCCCTGGAACCCACACAGGTGATGCCGACAGTCGCGCGACTTCAATCGCGACCTCACCTCGAATGGGACAGCCGCCACCGGATGGTCCGCCGTCCGGGGTTGCCCCGTGTGACGGGCCTGCGGCAAGGACGCGCGCTAAAATGCGCAGACTCTTATAATATACAGCAGGAAGAAAAAGAAGAAAAAAAAAACTTTTTTTTATTTATTTTCCTTCACGTGTCATGGTCACTGTATGCTGCGTCGGTGGTGTGCTCCTTGCACACTGTGTGTGTTGTGTTGTGTGGGCGCGGTGTGTGTGTTGTGGGTGCGTTGTGTGTCGTGGGTGTGCTGTGTGTGCTGGGGGGAGTTCCTGGCTAGTTGTATATACGTGCTTTTACGGATTTCGTATTTATGCGGGGGGGGGGGGGTGCGTCGGACATTCCTTTCGGGGGTATGGTTGTTGTTCTTGTTGTTGTTCTTCAATTTGCATTTTGTTGAAAAAAAATGAGGCACACACGGGGTCGAGGGGTAAATGTTCCTTTATTTGGAATTGTTGCAGCCGGGACGGCTGCGAGCTGTAATGGGGGGGGTGATGTAGGGCTGTTACGGGAGGGCTGTAAGTGCATACGATCCAATGGGTAACAAACACAGTGGGCGGAGTTACGGGAGTACACGGGGGGTGCCCGCAACGACGTCCGCGTCAGGCAGCCTGGGGGGGTTGGGATCCTGGTGAGGAGTATAAAGGGGGAGGACAGAGAGAGCTCGGGGCTCAGTCTGGGAACGAAGGAGGAAGAGTGAAGATCCTCTAGCTAGAGCCCTGGACTCCCCTCGACGCCGCCCTTGTCAGGGCTGCAGAGGATCGAGCCAGAGGCGTGGTTCCGTGAACCGGGGTTAGACCCTGGGACTCCGGAGACCGTAGCCCGACTCACCAGTGTCGGGCCAGTTAGCCTCCCCTAGCTCGTTAGAGGAGGACTTGGGGATAGGTGAGGTTAGCTAGGGGATATCCCCAGTTAGCCGGGTGAGGGGGCCGCTACCCCCTCTAGTGTTGTCCTGTACCGACAAGCTGAAATAAATATACGTGTGCCTCAACCTGGGTGTCCAGCGTCTTCACCGGTACTTCACATTTATCAGCAAAGATGAGTTGCAATTTCATAAACATTAAAACTAGCCAGGGAATGGCTGCCTCTAAGCCTGCACTTCCACTCCCAAGGTAGCGGCAAATATGCTGGCATAGCAAAGGTTCAATGGGGTAAAGTGTAGAGCTTAAAAACATGCAATTTGGCTCAGACCACAATTGGCAAAATGCACGATTTAGTTTGCATACTACTGAGGATCGTAAACAGAAAACGGTTTAGCTGAAAGTTCTCTAGAGATGGTAAATAAATATATAAGTGTATTGATTGGTTTGCAGCTTGCGCTAATGAAAAGGCTGGCATGGATGAGGATTTTTTTTAATCGCAACAGTGAAGGATTATCCACGGATCATTGAACAGTTTACTGTGTGCATCACGAGGCACTCGTTTTGTGCTAAACTTGTCTCCTGTTCAACATTTTTATTTTTAACCATGCATTCTTGCTCCGACGTTAAGTGTTGTATTTACACGGCGTTATTTCGCAAACCCGCGGAGGTGGAGGTGTGCTGCAATCAATTCTCTGAGTGTGAATGCGCCAAAGAGCTATAAACGCGACGATTTTTCACAGCCGGTGTTGCCCGGGTTCGTGATGAGTGCTAATTTTTCCAATCTCGTATCCCTTCCCCATCCGCAGACGCCTCTTGTGGCCAAGCGATCCCCCCCCCCCACCGGATGCCCCCCCCCCAATCAATAACGAGTGTTTTGACTCCAGTCTTCGTTGTTGTGACTATTCCCGTCGTGACGCCTGCATCAAGTCGGGTTTTCTCATCACGGCTCGGTTTGACGATAACGCACTCAAAAGTGAAACGTATCACGGGCGAGGAGGAGGAGGAGGGGGGGTGGACAACGCGCACGAGCTAGGGGCTGTTGACTCCTCTCTGCGCATTGGCCTTGAAAATTACCTGTCATTGTGTCCAGCTCGCAGCGCAAGGCTCGCTCGCCCACCGGCAAGCGGACTGAGTTGTCATTGTCAATTGGCGGTCACAGAATCAAGCGCGGAAATTTCAAAGCATTTCTATTTTGTCAGCACAAAACGTGGCCCTATGATGCAGTGTCGCACCAATTTAACTTTTGTGTTCTCAGAACAGAATTTGAACACTGGCTAACACCCTCTGACCCGAGACGTTGCTATTGTAGGGAATGAAACAGTTTATTAAGAAACTCGCTTGCGTCGGCAGGATACAGGGCAAAACAGTGGGCCTCAAACCGCAGGGACGTTGGGCAACATCAAAATGCCTTTGGGGATGTTTAAAAGCACCTAAGTGCTTTGTCTAATATGCATCGCTGTTTCCCAGCACTGCAGACGAAAAACTAAATTTACAAGTAGATTCCTGTAAAACATAGCATGACATTTTTCACATTATATACAATGTGCAGTGACTATTCAGTGGATAATACCTGTTTCGATCAAGGGATCAGAAACATTGACACTGACGAGGAAAATGGAACGAGAGCTGAAAAATGTGCAGAGAAACATGGAGAGATGCGTGATTCGAGTTACATTGAAAAACATTTAATGAGGAACACATGGATTAGAGAATGTACACAAAGTGGGCTTAGACAGAACACATTGCTAGAAGGGACGATGACCGGCGATCAAAACTAATGACAGCGTGTAGGGAACATGTCCCAGGTATATGTCTGCTATGGAGATGGAACAATTAGATAATCTTGTGTGCAGGACCTATATGCATTATTGCATTGCATGACCATACAATATAGTGATGGCTTGAGAAGACCTTCATCCACAGTATATTGACTATGGCTAATGATGATGTTGCTATACAGTATAGCACAACGGTTTTTAACCATGCATAACATATTCTTGGTTCTTTCGGTAAAGTCACGTAGAAGGGAAATAATAAAATAATAAAAAATTCTAACAATTAAAATTATCACGACGTTTCGACTGCAACACAAGCAATCATCATCAGGTGTGAAATCCACAGCAAGAACATGTGTATATTGAAATAAGTCATTTTACAGATAGTTGCACTGATTCATTGGTCTACAGCCAAAATGCTTCCGAAATAAATGTAGTCCAACTTTACTCATTCTGGGTCACTGAGAATGAAAATGATGCTTAAAATTGTTGATTGGCGGAGGATAAGTGAGTTTTAAAGGGAAGTGATCTCAATTGAAACCAGAAATGACGAAAATACATCGTTGACTGGATCTATGAATAAATCTATGACTGAGTTTAGACAGTACTTGCTTTTTGAGCAAAACAATGAATGATGCAATCTGAACCTGGTATTGTGTCATACATGATATGAATTGCATCATGTTATTCCTAGAAGTCATGGATGATGCAATCATAACTAGGCTGAACAAATTGCCCTATATCAGCTCTATAAGTCATAGTGTCGTGCTCTCTTATTTGTCAGTCTTTGATTTTGCAAAGGGACACATTTCTGTTAAGCCAAAGTCAGCACAGATGCCTCGAACTTGTGTGAACAAAGCAGATCACTTCTGCTATGTTTGTGGTGAAGTGACGTTTGCATCACAAAAGCACAGTATAACCACTATGGTTAAGAAAGCATATCACCTTTAATTTGGCTGCTAAATTGGAGATCAGGACAAGATGTGGGCCCCACACATATGCTGCAACACTTGTGCATTTTGCCATTAATTCTAGTTGGTCATGCAGTCCTTATAAGGAAACCTATGACAACATGAAACAACTTTTGAGGTGCATAAACTATGACCAACAGCTTTGTGGTGATTTGAAGGTTGTTGCTCTCTTGCTTGGTCTGCAGACTGGATACAAAAAGTACTGCTATTTTCTCTGCGAATGGGATAGTCGTGCGAGAGATTCCCACTACATCAAGATAGATTGGCCACTCTGACAGTCATTGGAGCCTGGGAGGAAAAATGTTCAGTATCCACCACTTGTTAAATCAACAAAGATGTTGTTACCACCCTTATACATCAAGCTGGGTCTGATGAAGAACGTTGTCAAAGCCATGGACAAAACACAAGCAGCTTTCAGGTACCTCCTTGGAAAATTTCCAAGGTTAAGTGAAGCTAAGATAAAGGAAGGTGTCTTTTTTGGTCCTCAGATTCGTGAACTTCTGCAAGATGATACATTTGACAGTGCACTGCGTGGCAAGGAAAAGATGACAGCATGGGAAGCCTTTCAGTTAGTGGAAACAATTTTTCTCAGAAACAACAAGGCAGACAACTACAGGGAGTTGGTTGAAAACCTCCTCAAGGCACACAACATGTCACTAAAGAAAGTTTTTTGCACTCTCATCTATATTTTTTCCCACTAAACTGCGGAGCAGTGAGCGACGAGCATGGCGAGCGATTTCACCAGGCCATTGCAACAATGGAGAAACGCTATCAGGGCAAATGGAGCCCATCAATGCTTGCAGACTATTGCTGAACAGTGACAAGAGATGCTCCATTTAATGAATACAAGAGACAAGCCAAGATGCACCGAGTAGACACTGAATAAGGACTAAACTATGTTCTTCTATTCTTGGTTATTTCGGTAAAGTCACGTAGAAGGGAAACAATAAAATAATAAAAATATAAAACAATAAAATTCTCACGACGTTTCGACTGCAACACGAACAATCATCATCAGGTGTGAAAACACAGCAATAAATTTAGAAAAAAGCACCTATAAATGGAGAAGATGATCGATAGACGCACGTGTTGTTCACGACTAAGGTCACCATATGTCCTGGTTTCCCCAGGATCGTCCTATTTTTTAGGTGGATTTTTTCCATTGCGTATATTCAACACACCACTGAAAACAATGCATGTACATGCAGTTCTCCCCTCTTCTAGTATCGTGGGATATTGTTCCCATGATGTGTCCCAGGTTTTTGTACCTGACAGGTGGCAACCCTGAAAAACACACTTAGACAAATATTCAAATGTTTGCTGCACTGCCCGTTGTCTTGAGGAATCTGTAAGTGTTCCCGGGACATTCAAAAGTCCTGTTTTTTTGTCAGTTTCTTAATAATACACCACTCCAGACCATGCATTTGCATGCAGTTCACCCCCTCTTCCGGTATTGCGAATCATTATTCTTCTCACAATATGTTCCCAGTTTCCTTTGTATCCCAGAGATGGCAACCCTGCCCGTGGCTCGGGTCTGGGTGTGTTGTGGCTCTGTCCCACCTGGTGCATTGAGCAGACGTGAGCGCTTGCAGTAGTAGGCGACCTCCTGCTGGCAGTGCTCAGCGGAGCTGATGAGCGCAGTGAGCTGCTCCGCCGACGCGCTGTACGCGAACGCCGCCACGAAGGGCCGCTCCGGACTGGAGCCGCTCACCCACGTCCGCTCCGTGTTGTTATGAACCACCGTCGTCCACACCTTGTCCTCTGCACGCTCGGAAACACCGCGGCATGACACGAATGGGAAACGCACGTGGTCTGTGCGAGCTACGGTGATGCCCGTTTGGTTCTCGGAATACTCGCGCGATGCACGTGGTTTTCCCAGCGTATGCGGAGTTTGAACCTCATTGGAGCGGCACGAACGGGCGGAGGAGTAAGAGGCATCGCGGCGGAAAGACGATAATTGCATTTGAGGTATGCATCTCCATTACAAGCGAGTGGACCCTGGCAATGTCAGAATCCACGTTCATTCACAGAGCCCTGTTTCCTCATCAGAATAAAATGATGGAAACAAAAAACAGTGACAGCTAATGGGAATGTGGTCGTGGTAAAGTCGAATTCAAAAACCTGCACTGCAGTTGAAATTCACTCCAATCGTTTTGAACACTGCATAAAGCAAAGGGCAATCGTAACAATCAATAATGTAGGATCGTTCGTTTCTACAGTATTGATAATAATTAGTTTTTACTATTAATAGTTAAGGTTACTATAATCAGACCTGGTCGAAAATAATTACATTCGGCTTATATAGGCAGTTCTACTTGTAAAGATGACAGAGAGACACACTTCCTGCTTACCTCACCTTGAAATTCCTGCTCAAAGTCCTGTAAAGCTTTATTTCTTCAAAACACATCCAACTTTTATTTTCAATGATCCCATTGCCTGCATCCACAAAACTCTCCAGTTTATCTAATGAGTTATGAAGCGTACCGTTGGGAAAATAAATTGCTTTTTTTGTGATGAATTAATTGTTGCATTTGTTCATTTATTTAAGTTTCTATCAAGATTATATCGTGATTAAAATTACATTGCATTGAAAGATCGCACACCCTTTGTCAAATGGCAGTGTTCACGTAAACGTCAACTGTTGTCAGTCGTAGAAAAAAGAGAGACCAATAAAACAACGCGATTGAGCTCAGTACGCAAACATGCAGGCTGGCCTAAATGTAAAACAGCCACACCAACGGACCAGCATGCACAAGTGACAGACATTGTATAGACTGTTAAGAAAAGTTAAAGTGGACTTGGGTGGGTCATCGTCGCTACAAGGGCTGATGGCTGGTAGTCAAAGTGATTTTCTGCTCAAGATGAGCATTGATTCAGTGATCATCTCCAATTGACAGCCCTGAGCCAGTGGTTGAAGTTTCGCATTCCTATGATGAGTGGGACTCGAAGCTTGCATAGGACAACCACTGTTGACTTCCCCACAAAGTGGTCCTATTTTTTAACAACCCTGGAGAAATTATGCATTGAGTCAACCCTCATCCGGGAATTGAACTGGAAACATTTCGATTGCGAGCTGCGAGCTCTACCGCTGAGACACCTGTCTGGTTCGATGAGAATCTGAATCTTTATTGAGACTGGAGGAATCCAATGGGCTATGAAGGTCTTTTTTCACAGATGTCCACTATGGGCGGGTCAGCAAGTTACAACAGCAAACAATAGAAGCAAGATCCAGCGAGTCGCTTTTACCTGCAGTCATTGCACGGCAGATTTTATGCCGATAAAAGTAATCGTGGCTTCCACTTGGGAATGATGTTTCTCTACAGTCTTAGTGAACTGTAAAAGCATGCAGCTTCTTCATGTGGCCATGAAATGTGCAGCGTGCCCCGTGTCTGCAGGCTCATAGTCTTCTTCGTAATATAAATTAATTTGAAACACTGTCAAGTTATTCATGGATGTGGTGTCATGATTAGATTTTGTAAAGTGATACAATGTTTCAGGATATGTTGGTGTGTAACTGTTAAGAACGTGTTCATTGATGGTAAAATGCTTTGCAATTATTAGAAAGGCCAATGAACCCAATGCACTCAATCAGGGTACCTATGCAAAATAACGTTGTGTTTGTGTTGGTCTAAACAGCAAGGCTGCAACAATATTCTTATTATACATCTTGGGTACTTACAAAAAAAAATCTAATTCACATTTGTTACATCCAAATATAATAATGAACTCACCTTGGTACAAGTTAAAATGACAAATCTATGTACAGGCCAATCAAATCTGTATCATTAAACATATTTCACATTGTTATTGTCTGTTCAAAAGAAATTGTTATTCCAAGTTGCTATCGAACAACAGGCAAAAATATCACAGCGCCATCAACACATTACTTTTGGGGAGTTAACTGCCACCCCTAGGGCAATGCAGTGCTTTTTCATGGCGCCTGTCACTTTGGAAATGTAATAAAGCAGTGGGGGTCTGCATGGAGCAGATAAACCGCATGGCACTGAAGTTGCCTTTTACAGCGCGTGACTGCAAAGTCTCCGTTCGGTCAAAAAACAGCTCATGAGACAGATTTCTGTTAAACTGCTTCGTGACATACAGGACAGTACAAATGAGTCACCTTACATTGCATAAAACACGGCGTGGAAAATTTGGAAGCAGTTTGAAATTCCAAAAAAGCAGCAGTACTGTACTTTTTCGACAAATGAATCGCTTTTTTCAATCCACTGCTGGATGAACGCCTCACAATGCCTTGTCGGTTACCGTGGTTGTTTGACCACACTTCACCTGACTGGTCAGTTCGGGTTGTTGAAGGGGGAAAGGCCCACATAAATTCAATCAAATTCAGAATGCAGTGTGCTAACCACTGCGCCACCGAGCCCCAATGACGTTGTTATGTGTGTCGTCATATCGCAACGTCGCAAGTCACGTGCCGGCCGAAAGCGTGCCATTGTTTTGGCTTGAAACATAATGTTATCATTGGCAATTAAATACTTAAAGCGATAAACGTACGTTAGAAAGCATTGTAGAATCCATGCACATATGCAAACGCAACTAATTAATTACATCTACTTTACATTTGCTTGATGATAATTATCAGCGTGCAAAATTTGGATACAATTCATCATTTGCGTATCAAGAACATGTAAAGTAGATACAATTCATGTGTCAACATTTCACCTCTGACATGGCAGCTCTGCAAGTAATAAGTCATGTCCACGTCGCTGATTGACAGCGCAGGTACGGCTACAGGCCACATTGAAGATGCAAGATGAGGAAACCCAGTGGTTCCCCAAAACTGACCAAGCAGCCCTCTTTACCAATTTTAGCTGTGACGGTCCCACCTGATGACGGAGACTTGTGTTGCCTCCGAAACGTCGTGATTTGTTATTTTATTTTATTTCCATTATTACTTTTATTAACTTTTAATTTTATTTTTTACCTACGTGACTTTACCGAAAATACCTAAGAGTATGAATCCTTGCAGTCACGAAAGCTTCAAATCTAGAAGCCCTCTTTACCGTTAGGGGAGGGGGGGGATTGTGCACTAATTGGTTGCCCTGTAATGCATTTTGCAGGGCTCTGTTTGCAATTTTACAATGTCAAGACAATCCGTCGACTCGAGTCAAACATATCCCACCTTTCAAGACTTTGTGAACAACTACTGTGTGACCTGAGCTGAGCCCAGAATCAGCATTATTTCTCATATGCTGTTGAATGGCATTGGAAATTGCAACATGGTGTAAATATTTCGTTAAAATAAACGGTATATAAAATGGAACGAACACATTTAAGACGACATCCACTGCAGATATGGAGCGATGAAATCAGCGCATGTTCAAATGCTAGGTTGATTATATTATATGGCATGATCGTGAGAGATGGTGGTATATTGGAGAGGGCTTTATCTTGTGGTGAATTTACCACAACTGATGATGATGCTGAAAACTACATTGCAGTCATGCTGCAGTATTTTTACACGTACCTTCTCAGGTGAATATTACAACTATTTAAATCTACCTCCTAAATGTATGTGTGTTCAATCGCTAATTTTTTGGAGCAAATAATGGATGCCACCATACCCTTGGCTGTTGCTTTATAGTGCTGCCAAAACCCAGTATGATGCAAGGGATCATGTGCAAGGTTTCCCTGATGTGAAGCCGGTCTGTAAAAAGTATACCCCAATTACTGTAGAGCAATTGTGTTCTTTCAGAGGTCACCACTATTGCGATATCGCATGACCTCTGTGCGGGTTTGATGTACAGGGCCAACACTTTGATAAAATCACAACAGCTCTCTATCATGGTGGTGGGAAATTTAAAAAAAATGTGTGAGATGGCGGCAAGCCATGAAGACTGAAGAGGCTCATCAAGCCCACTATTGGTTCTCAGTCAGTCATTTTTCTGCGTGTGAAAGCTGTCATTTATATTGCTGATGGCAGATGGCTGTGAAATAAATATTTCCGTAAGTGACAAGGGTCAGTGATGAAGTTAATGGTCTTAGGCTGTAGGTATTGAAAACGTAGGGGAAAGGGCATCTGAGGGAAATGCCCCTCTGACAATTGGTGCAGTCAGCAATTGGTTTCACTTGGCTGATCAATTCAACAGCAACATTTCTATTTAGGGAGCACATGTACGCAGCATTAATTGGGAATTTACACGAGCCTAATGACTCTTAGTGGTTGAGACTAACAAGAGAGTGACAGCTGAAGGACAAAACGCATTCAAGAGAAAGAAGACCACACAAATCAGCTAATGTGCAAGTGCTATATAAATTGTTACACTGAAGGATAGTGAGGGGTAGCGACGGCTTGGAGAGCTCTTAATCCAGTAGTGTATAGAACATGGCTGCTGATGATGATGATTCACCCTCTGGAGAGAATTACAATTGCACCCAGCACACTTCTTCCCTCGACGTCCGCAAACACTAACCTCGGCATGTGAATGACCAGCAGAGAAAACACACCTATTACAAGAAGCCGCATTTTACTCACTCACCATAAAGAACTTCAAAAGCCTCATAAATGCATTGGAATGTAACAAAAAAAACTCGCCTAACGGTGTTGCCTTTAACCTGCACTCTGTCTCTCTCTCTCTTCCGTTCTCTCTCTCTGTGTGTCTGTAGCTTCATTACTAAGAAACAGGGCAGCATTCATTCAGTCAGGACATGTAGCACAGGGGCCTGGGGGCATGTTGCAGGTTCACATCCTCCTTCCCCAGTTCCACGTGAATAAGTATAAGCTGTTGCCAGCACCCACCTGTCATATTGCAGTAGACATGCATGGCCCTCAGAGGACCACTACCGTCAGGGTCAACCCAGTAACGGCCTGATGTTCGACCCAGGTGCTTGTAGGCCTCGCACGATGACTCGTAGATGGCTTGTCATTGCAACACAACCAAAAATGGGAAAAAAGTGGTGGGATAGTGGAGAGGAGGGGGGAGGGAGACAAGATTTTGAAATGATTTCTCTCTGATGGGTGTTCGGTTTGTATCCCGGATTGTTCAGGATGATGCCCGACATTTCTGTCCGCGTGCTGGACGCTTCAGTTTCACGTAGGACAGTTATGCAGCACAATTGTTAAAACCCTATGCAATAACGTTTTATATTAGATGATTAAACAGAACATGATTTGATGTTGTGTTTTTTAAGCATCTGATTATATCAGCACTGCTAAGTAACGGTGGGGGAAATTTGTAGATCTCTCATCATGGCATGCCCGTAATTGTTCTACGAATCGGCAAAATACATTTTTATGTTAATAGTGTGGAATTAATTGTCAGACAAATACACAGACCTGCAACATTAGTGTTTTTCATAGGACTTCATTTAACATTGGCTTAATCTTTAGAAAGCTATTTGGGTTTGCATTAGTCCACTGACATAAGTGAAATGTTTTACCACGCTTGAATATACTAAAGTGAAGAGACATTTTCATAAGAAGTATTTTTTATCATTAAAAAAAAAATTGTATGGAACTGAGACATTGATAAAAGCCCTGAACTAACTAAAGAGAACAAAAACCTAATAACCAAGAAAAAAAGGTTAAACTACTCCTTTGAGGACCATTTTACAGCTATGAGGAGACATCAAATATGTTACACAATAACTGGATTGCTTCTAGGGAGTCATAGTTAAACGCATGTGCTGTGTCATAACCAGTAGTACATAGAATGCAAGTGCTGCTGCTCTCGCACGCTTGGCTTATTGACGGACACTGCTGAATGATTAAAACGAAAGTATTTTTATTATTATTATTTTCTTTACGTCTATGAGACCAAAATGAGATGAAAAGAAATAAAATAATTTATCTAATGTGCTCAAATTGGTATTCCTCAATAAATAAAATCGTAAAGCATTCCACTCTTAAATTAAATTGCCAGAGCGTATTGTGCAAGCAAATAACTTTTTAATGAGGAGGAAAACTAAATCATGAAATAAGTCAAGCCTTTTTGGCAATGTGCATTTTAAGATAGATTTTTAGAGTGGCAGAGTTTTAGCTATGTCCTCCTTCAATTTCATGAGAATTAACAATATCTCGGATAGACTGCATTTGCAATGTAGATAATGTTAAAGCTGCATGTACTATTTATCTACATTGCAAGTAACATTTATCCCCCCTCCCATCCCCCCAATAAAAATATTCAAAACATATTTAAAAATATACTTTATCATTAGCAGTAACATTGTAGTATCGTACGCCAAAAAACAAAATTAACATTCATTGTTTTAGGCAGCAGTTCCGCATAAGCTAATTTGTGCAACAGTTACGCAATATTTTTTCCCGTAAAATATTATTGTCTATTATTTGTGCTTGGCGGCACTTTTGTACATTTAGACTGTCGGCATAAATATTTTGTCAGCCGCAGTTGAAACTCTGCCTTATTTAGCGCAGCCTTGCCCTTGAGGCAGCGATCCCCAGCTGTGTAGTTTTCACACTTCATCAACGGAGACACGGCCGGGTCTAATGCCGTTATCATTTTTGCCCCCCTTTTTACCAGCACCCTTAAGACCGTGAGTCCAGGCCTCGTATATCCTTTGTGAGAGCCTCGCAGTGGGGGGGGGGGCGATGGCAACGATACCTCATAAGAGCCGAGATGTAATTCTACAACGTGAATTGAGGTCATAACCTGCTCAGACGTCAGAATTTTGTGCAAGATCAACCGGTGGGGGGTGGGGGTCACGTCTGCAGATTGGATACTTGTAACTCATCAGGAAGCTTTGCCAGAGTTTCTGTCAGGGGCCTCAATGTTGGCCACACAAAGTGATGAAAACATTATGACTGCACCCTACCATTCAACGCTTTGTACCCCTTGAGGTAGGTTGGGCTTTAATTTGCTTACGTGAACTGTGGACAACTATAAATAAAATAAATGTGTGCGACACACCAACAGTTGACAGCAAGACGTGTCTGCTCCAACTGTGGGAAAGACACACTACTCCGTTAATCAGCCATTTCCTTCCGGCAGATGAAGAGTTAATTTATTTAACAAATCGTTTGCTCTAGCGTTAATTTCCTGTGAAAACTGTATTTTCGTCCACATTGATTGTGTGTGTGGTGGGGGGGGTAGCATTATCGTGCTCCCAGTGTCCTGCACTGAGATTCAACACAGAAACGTGAGCAGTAATTTTCTCCAAATCAATGGCTTTCCTTAATCAAAAGCAGATGAGTTGAATGTTCCTGTGCCTTTATGTGCCTTGGCTTTTGTGAGCCTTTTACAGCAATAATGATTCAGAGCACGCGAGTGGGAAAAAAAAGATGTTGGTGTAATTTAATTAAAGCTGAGGAATAATAAATAAACTTGATATGCATGCCTATTATCATGTACACATTTTAGGTGAATATTAAAATTAACCTTCAAAAATAAGTGCCTACTTAAGAACCATGTTTAACAAAGGGTAATACAAAAATTAAAATGTTTTATTCATCATTCAAACTATAAACATAATATGGCTGATATTTAGAAAAAAATACGTGTTAGTTTTGCCCAGTGGCTGTTCTATATATGCAATAAACAGTTCATTGATATATGTTATGCAATTTGTAAACATATATACCAATCCCATAAAAATTATCCCATATGGCTTATTTTGAAAACCCTTACAGACATTTTACCACTGCTATATACGAAAAAAACCTGAAAGTAAACTTTGATTAATGAATTAAAACTTTTAACAACATTTGCTGACACCTCTAGATGCCTTACATGATGATTCTCATTAATAATTAATGTATCGTGACATTCCGGTGTTACCAATTAAATTGTAAAAGCGGGACAAAGATTAGAAATGTAAAGGAAAAACGTGCCCTTAGCATCGGACACTTTTTTTTCAATAGGGTTGAGAGGTGAACGATCAATCAGCAACGGGCCCTTCTTACCTGCGACAGGCAGGGCCCGCAGCTCGGCAACGCGATTGAACAGTGAGGCGGCGCTCAACCAATATGATGAGACCCACGAATAGAACGTGCGGCGCCGCTCATTAAACGTGGCACACGCCTGGAGCCCGCTCGCCCGGGGGGGTGCGAATTTGCAACGGCGAGAGACAAAGAGAGGAAAGCAAGGCTTTGCAGCTCACGTGTGTGGCAGGTGACGCCCGTGTAGCCCGTGCCCGCGCAGCTGCACGTGAAGCTGCGCCAGGTCTGCGAGCAGGTCCCGCCGTTCTCGCAGTGGCTCGGCAGACACCTGCAAACGAGACGCCAGCGGCCAAAAGAAAAGCGTTCAAACGTCAACCTCCGTTCGTCCGATCGTGGCACGTTTGGGCTACGTACGGTGAATAAAGAAGTTCAAAGTACACACGGCACGGGCAGCAGCGCGATTTCATTGCTACCGATTTCCTCCATGAAATGTGAAGTGTCACACTAGGTTGTTTTAGTGAGCCATTTATTTGGGCAAGACAGTTGAAACAATGGGGCAAGTTTCTTCAATTGCTCCCCCCCCTCCCACCCCGCCTATGTGCACCCTGCAATATAAATGGATTCGCCACAGCAAGTAGATCAGCAGGTGGCATGTGGTGGGGTAAAGTGTCGGTATTCACATCTCTTCGAATACGTCTAGCCTGTGTGCAAGCGAAGGCCAAATTTCCATATTGAGGTTCATAGAGCTCCGCCGAATAGAGGCCCTCTTCTGCCTGCAGTGAAGTGAGCAAGACATTAAAGAGCTGCGCCTTCAACGTTTATCTTCTCCTTTTGGATAATATGCAGTTAAAAACAGCGCACTTGCATGGCATACATATTGTTGGGTATTGAACTTTAGTATGTATTACTCTTATAGCTATATTGCATTTGTTTTTTGCATTTTAAACAACATTCCTGCAATGATATAAGCTTCATACAGCGCTGCGTACACGGACTTATTTAATATATATACTGTGCGTGTTCACACCTTGTGCACCTCTGTTGAACAATACGCGTAGATCAATTTTATTGCACGTCAATTGGATTTTAGTACCTGTTATATCAGCAGCAAGGCAGCTGGTCCGGGGCTGCCGTTAAGACGGTGCAAGACTGTCACCGCTCACCAGTGCCTACTGTAAGTAGCCATTATCCAATTAATGTTGTCATTCAGAGAGCAACGCCACTTTTTTGCTCGCAACCACACGTCCACAAAACAGACAGCTCCATTAATATGGCTTGGCACCGCCCGGAGCGACGTAGTTATTTTTGGTCCGATGGTTTTTTCCTATTTTAGATCTAGTTGTGGGATTTTCCAGCACTGTTGCTGGAACCGCTCACCCACCACGCTCATGCCTTCCAATTATATTCGAGCAGACAAACAGAAGGTGAGACCGGTGATGGGTTTATGGATTTACGTTGTCGTTTACAAAAAAAAGAACAGAGTTGCCCGTCTGCCGAAAGGTTATAAATATCTTCAGCAGACACAGGCTCAGCATAGTTCCTTACGATTCCCTTGGGCCTGTGTGGTTACAACAATCTACAGTGCCCCGTTCATAAAATCACGTAGCTCAAAGCCATGCTTTCTATTTTCTATAAAACTGCCAGCCTTTCGCATGCCACAGGAGGGAATGCGTCGATGGATTTCACTTGGGTGTTTGCAGTGGACCTCACCATGTACTCTGCACCAGCGGTATGTGATGACAAAATAACTCCCATTCCCTCGAACGTGAATTATGTTTTGCTGTTTGACCTGTTTCAGGTCGTCGTCGTCATAACTTTACACCCAGGGGTGGGCGCTGCTCGTTTCGCATAGGCTCTACAGTAAGCCGTGCCTAAGGTTTCCAGCTGTCATGGTTTTCCCAGAATCGTCTTTTTGAGGTCGCTGTCCTGGGAAATCTTGCCGGAACATTAAAAGTCCGAGTTTTTGCCAGTTGTGTAATAATACACCACTCACGACAACGTGTTTAAAAGTAGTAAATACATTTCCCCCCTATTCTGGGGATGCTCTTGTTATTCATACTCTTAGGGTTTTTTCGGTAAAGTCACGTAGGTAAAAAATAAATAATAATAAAATAAATAATAAACATTAATATGCTCTTCTTGTCAGTTTGTTGTACCTCAGAGGTGGCAACCCTTGCTGTTGCCTCACCTGTCCGTGAGGCCACACTGGTCGAGCATGAGGTTTGTGTAGTTTCCCAGGAGGCCTTGCTGCAGGAGGGAGAGGTCCACCAAGTGATCATCAATATTGATGAGCCTCATGCAGCCCAGGAATGGGGGAAGCGACCTGTTCGCATCTCTCTGAGGAAAGCCTTGGGAGAGACAACAAAATGGCATTCATTTTATTCAAATGACTCACATCGATATATTAAAATAACAAACTCAATATATTCTATTCATGTCTGATGATTTTTTTTGTCTTCTTTTTTTATTCATGTAAAGCTTTTTTGCTTAAGAAAAAATGTATTTCTCTTGAAAGTGCTTATTTTGGACACATTTAAGCAATATGAAAAGTAATGCATTGATAGTGCACAGCCAACCAATCCTTCCAACTTGCTTTAGTTGTTAACACGGTAAATAAAATACACAGCAATGAAGATACCACAAAGGCATTCCGACGTTATGTGTCTCGCTCCTCCATGCTTTAATTAAAAGCAAGCATTGCTCAGCACGGCTGCCTTAGACCCAGAAGTGCTATTGCACGGTGGCAGTGTGCAGCACCCTGCCACTCACACTGCGGTTGCTCAGAGCTGCCATGCGTTTTGAGTTCATGGCTTTTTTCAAAGACTTAATATTCATCCAGAGAGCAGCGCGTGAGTACGTTTGGACAGACTTCATAGCAGAGCTCTCACAGGTCCTATAAGTGTGTGTGTGTGTATCGGCCCAGGCTTCATTATCGTAATCATCCCTTCATATTTTGAACGCACTTAATATGCCGTTACATCTTGAAGCACGTGCGAGGTGTTTTAACAAATCAACCAAATGCCCACGCACATCTGAAAGTGCAATAACAATCAATTACTGTAAAAAAGAAACATGCATATAATGACCGTACTATATAACAAAATAAACATTCTCTTTTTCCTCGTAAAATGCACGTGAGCCATTGTTTATAGCTAATTAGATTTTTAAAAAAGTAAGCCTCGAGTCTGCACTTAAATTAATCTAACCTCGTCAATGTAGTAATATGGTCAGACCGTTCCGTAAATTCAGCGCCACAAGAGTAAAAACACACCACACAATGATAATGTTGATGCGAGGTACCTGAGGAACGTATTGCCTATAACTGGACCTTAATTCTAGATTTGAAGCTTTCGTGACTGCAAGGATTCAGTCTTAGTTTTTTTCGGTAAAGTCACGTAGGTAAAAAATTTAAATTAATAAAAGTCAAATAAAATAAAAAATCACGACGTTTCGGACGTTTGTGACGGTTCCACCTGAAGACGGAGGCTTGTGTTGCCTCCGAAACGTCGTGATTTTCATTTTATTTTTTATTTTATTTTACTTTTATTAATTTTAATTTTTAATTTTTACCTACGTGACTTTATCGAAAAAACCTAAGAATATATAACTGGACCTGACAGTGTATGCAGGAATAAGTGACTGCAACAAGGTAGACACATATGACGATCCCTTATCGTGAAAGGAACTTGAATGCAGTTGAATTATCCTTTGTTTGATCATTTTAACCAGGCGAAAGAAATATGAGACGCACGATACATTTTCTTCTTTTGCAAAGGCGGCCTGGCGCTACGCCGCAATAACCGGTGCCTTAAAAAATCACGACGGCGGGCCATGCAGGAGGAGTCGGAGACCTCCCGAGGTCACCACCTCCGAAGTAGTAGATGCTGCCGGTGGCGACGTGGAAGGGCAGCAGGGAGCGTACGGCCATGTCCTCGGCGCCGTCCACGACGAGGGAGAGCGTGCGCTCCCGCGCCTGCACACTCGCCGTGTGCCACTCGCCGTTGTTCAGCAGCACGCCTTGAGCGCGCGTGGGCACGGGCATGAAGGGGAAGGGGTTGGGGGGGGGTCAACGAAAGTGAAGGAAACACATATTTCTGAAGATATTTCCATAAAAGGGCACGGTGCCATATATATTGGTGGCCACCACAGAGATGGAGCGATGAGATTAGCTCATGTGCAGGAAGGATTGTTTGGATTAAGAGACCCTGAGAGATGACGGATGGGTAGCAGAACGTTTCATTCAGCAGTGGATAGATCATGGCCATGAGTTTTTTTGTAATTGTATTCTACGTTTAAACTAAAGTATTGTACAGTGTGTATACATGGAATTCTGTGTGTTATGTACATGTGCATACCATATATAAACATCCGCCTTGTGTATGTTGCACCGCATACATCATCGTAATAAGGAGTATGAAAATTAAGTTACGACCCGAACGTGCTTCAACAGTCGACCTATTTCATAAAAAAAACATTTCTTTTGAACTTCACTTTAATTGAAAGACAATGTTTCACGCCCAGAGAATCACAGGGGGTAATTTAAACACGCGTCCTAATCAGTATCAACTTCTTCTATCCCGCTTTGAAAGCGGCACCACACGCGCATAAAAATAAAAAAGGTCTTTGTTAACCTAGTAGCACTTATTCATTTAAAGACGTACACGCGCTCTTAATAGTGATAATATATTTTATAGCCCATTTTATAACTATACATGAATATCGTTATGGCCAGCATACAGTATTTCAAACGAATGGAGGCTATGTGTCTGATTTTATATACAGGACACCATTATCAAATCACTTGATAACAATGTAGATGTTATTTTTTCTTTTGAGATAATGCAAAGCATCTGCATATATTTCTTTTTTAAACAACATTTGACGTTACTTTTGTTTGCTCAGCATTAGAAACACAATATCATCTTGATTGGGTGTTCACGTGTACAAATATGTGTACCGTATTGCCGTACATGTTCTGAATTGCACATTCCACATGGATGCAAATGCATTTTAATGTTGTGATAAAAGTCCATTTATGTATGTGCCTGGCGCAGCAACAATACCGCATCGCGTTTTTTTGCCCCTGAATGTGCAGCAGCGATATTATCTGCGCCGGTGATGTGGCCCTGTTTTGTGCTGATGTAGAATAACAAAGAGCTTTGTGTGTTCTTTCGCAACGAGGTTTCTAATGACATTACTTTAATTGACTGCCCTTAATCTGTAATCACGTGCGAGTCCACTGCCGCTCTGGAAATTAATCAATAAACAAAATTGACTTGCCCGACAAAATCTACTGCTTACTACTCTTTTTTTGAGTTGTTAATTGAACTCAAGGTAGCCACATATATACATTGGTGACACAAACAATCAGGCACCCTGGCTATTGATAAAACCATTATTTTGGGAGGTCGAAACTTTTGCAATTTTTATTTGTGGTGCTGTGATTGTATTTTGGAGACAGGGTATTTGCACGCAAATATAGTTTATGTGCATGTGGATATATGTGTGTGTGGGGAGGAGCTCGCAAACATCACTTGTTCAAACGGTCGGTACACGCCATACCAGGTGTCTTTTGTGTGGGGAGTGGTAGTGGATCGGTGAGCACAGTGCGCTATGAACCCGGCCACCTGAGTTCGAATGCCGGTAACAGCCAAAACCATTGGTTCTGGGCCTCCCCGAGGTTGACTTTGACTCAAATGAGTACCTGCTGTGGTGTGTAAACATCACCACAAGAGAGACAAAGGCAGCCAAGCCAGTGCTAGCCACCCACCCCCTCGTGTGCCGTACCCGCCTGAATGGGTGCTCGCGAAAAGCATTTGCCCCAGCAATCCGTATGGCTATCTGGGGGGTGGTCTTTATGTCTCATTGTGCAAGCACGTGTGGATGAGCAGCACAGCGTATGTACGTCCATCCACCCTGATGGGCCCAAGTGACCGCAACGAGGCCCTGTTCAATGATGGATCGATGTGGTACGCGTGCCATGCTGTGCGGCGCTCGCCGCATGCTGAGCCACGCTCTGGCGTCTCCTCCTCCGCAAACCACGACGGCGGGGGATTGCCTGATGGGTGACCACGCCGGCAAACAGCCACCATGGCGCAGCAAAATCGTACACAAGCCCCCCCCCACCCCTCTCCACCCCCACTAAACTCCCATCGCCACTTTTTTCCCCCAAAATCCCCCGCTGCTCAATGCTGCCGCTGCTGCAGTCCCTAACACCGCTCGTGCAAAGCGCACGACCCACGCAGTGCGCACGTCTGTGCGGCTGGTTTCACGGTAGTGAGAGCATAAATAATTTATCGGTGCTGCATTGAGGGCTGCTGGGTGGGTGGGTGGTGGTGGTGTGCTGGTGGTGGTGGGTGGAAGGTGAGCCAGCGGGGGTCTCCTGGGCCTCACGCACGAGCGGTTTTGCATTAGCCTTATAACAGAAAAGTGTTACACAGGAACCATGAGCACGCACTTAATGGGAACATGTGACTTAATGAGAAACCGCTTGCATCAACAACTAGAAGGTTGCCTTATTTCACTTGCATGTCCTTTTTTTACGTGACATCAAAATGAGCCGACTAAAAAGTTAAAACAAAAAACGCTAATGTACTCCTTAATCGGTATAAAATAAATATATCACAAATATTTGTCAGTGATAATAATTACATGAATATAATTGTTCTCACGATCGAGCATTACCTTCTCACTTTCAAGCATTCCATTGCGGTTCTAATTGTAGCTCTGATTTGTGGAGAAGGGTTCCTCAAGGGGGGCATTAGCGATGGGTGAGGAGTGCACCTGTGCAGGCCTTCTGGAGAGGGACTGGAATTTTATCAGCATCGCAGTGGAATCGTACACTACTTGTATCAGCAGTCGGGGCAATTTGCATATTGATACTAGGGCCATTCAAGAGTAAAGTTGGCTTGAACATTTTCCATTGCATATAATTGGCAACAACAACACAATTCCACTGAATAGAATGTTTTAAGAAACATATGGTTTTGACGGGCTCTCAATGTAACATGAAAATTATCCCGGTTTGCTGCTCTGCACCTCATAAACAAAGCTCTCTGCATAACGCTCCATCTACTCACTCGGACAGCTTTCACGGGCATCATGGACGGCTTACCAGAAGACAGATGGATGTCGCTGCTACCGGGGCGAATGAGAGCCAGGTTCAGTTTTCCTTCCCTCAAAGTGAGACGCAGCTCCCCCAGGCCCCGTGACAGGGCGGTGAGCAGGAGGAGGCCCGTGGGGTCCCACGTACGGAACTCCATCGCGACAGCCAGGGCGGCACGCCCCACACGGCCCGTCAGGGCGAGGTGGCCATCCGGCCCGGGGAAGGTGACAGGGATCGCGGGAATGCCGCGTGGACACCCAAACGTCACGTTGCCCTGGCGAGCGCCCCAGGACAAGGAGATACGTTGGTCAGCTAATTTAAATGTTTATTTTATTTTACATTAAATGTAGCTATCTCTGGCGTAAATGCTTGAAGAGAGAATTGTATCGATAGACTTAGGGGGTAGTCTTGCCCCGTATCGTCTAACATTACATGTATTGTGCAATTTATTACTTTTCGCAATGATTAAATGATCATGTACTGGCAACATAAAATAATAAGCAAAGAGGGAATTAGTACTGTGCAGTTAATATTTTCTGACTTGTAATTACCCAATTATTTCACTAACATGATGAAGGGGGATGCTGCCGTGGTGTCATGGTCAGCACTCTGGATTTGCATTCGTGAGGTCGCCGGTTCGATCTCCCAGCACGGAAGTTAAAACGATGGGCAAGTTTTATTAAGCGTCCCGCCTCTGTCCACCCAGCAGTCGAAATGGGTGCACCACAGCCAATGGGCAGGTCGCTTGTGGTGGGGTAAAGTGTGGAAAATCCCACCTCTTTTAAGATATCTGGCCAGGGTATGCAAAATATCCTCCAGAGTGGCTTTTTAGAACTCTCTAGAGTGGTGTGAGCTAGAAATTGCAGGGTTACATGCTTACTTTTACCTATTTTACATTATACATAAAGTTAATATATTTCCAAGGATAATTTTGGTCACACCAATTTTAAACATAATTACAGTCGTCAGTATACATGAGCAGAATATATTCCGAGGCATGCCTCACCACACTCTATCTCCTCCCCATCACCGAGCCCTTAATTTCCAGGACCGTTTTCATCTCCGTGTCCTTCCCGTAAAGCACCCCAACTCACAGACATGTGGATCTGAGGCTTGACCCGCTGGGCGAGGTCTGTCACATACTCTCCGCTGTAGTACACATTCTCCAGGCAACCCAGGAAGTTGGGCCGCCCCATACTTCCCGCCTTGCCTCCAAACGGGAGCCCACCAAACATGAGCTGAGAAAACACAAATACGAGAGAAACAGTAGTCATCACCATCATCAACCATGATCAAATCCACTGCTGGATGAAGGTCACCCCAAGCTGTCACCGTCTCTCATGGATTTGTAATGCAACAAATCATAAATCTGCTACACATCATCTCATTTCATTGCTCCATCTCCTTAGTAGGAGTGCTTTCGGGCGATTTCTCTTGTTTGGCTGTCACACTGTTGTTAGTCTCGACCACCAGACACCGTCCCTTCTAGCGACGTGTCCTTTCACAATCCCATTTATTTTCTTAAGAGTCAATGTGATATCTTTACCTTCAATTTTCTAATTGATATATTCCCACCCCACACCAGGCATAATCAGTGTTTGACCACCGTACTGTATCACGATGGTCAGGCTGATTCAGATATCTCTTGCTACTGATGTGAGACGAGGCCGGGAATCAAAATTATTTCAGTCAGAAAATTAAAATCCCATAAGCCACGGCTAACGTCAGCGGTGAGTGATATCTGAACTTTACATTACCGTACTGTAATTCATTCCATTAATTTTTCTTTCACTTATCATTTAATAAATCCACTTACTTTAACTGTCTTTTTACAAGCACGTCAAGTGACCACTTAAATATAATAGGGGGCATTTAATTTAGAATGAGGCTCAACAGGCTTCGTATTGAACTGTTGGGATTTTGTGAAGTCACCAAGGTCAGCTAGGTTTCCTGCAAACAACGAATAAATGCCAATTAAGCCACAAAAATTCAGTCAATAATAGCCTTGACCGACTGTCTGACCCCTACTCGGTTCCACTGACCAGTCCTGTGAAAGTTAAGGTCTTGTCCTTTCAACCTTTCACTGTGGCCACTTAACCTGGTGACATTTGCCAATGCCTTTCTATTCATGCAGTACTTGTAGATGCAATCTGGTTCCAGTGCTGAAGCAAACATTGTATTTTGTTTTTCAATAAACCATGAGATAAGATGTCAAACAAAAATAACGAGAATACTGTATAAGAAGTCTTCCAACAATGCCAAATTAACAGTGATAACGAAAAAAACTAGCTGATTACACCAGGTCTTATGCGATGAATGAACAGGATTGGACATTATTTATATAAATTACCTTGACATGTATTCCCATGGTGAAAATTTTAGTTGTATTTGAATCATTCACAAACTAATATATTGAAACAACAGTGTTACATTTTCACGTTATTCTTCTTTATTTTTAGTACACCCAGTTCAACTCCTGCCACGAGAGTTCAACAGTAGGAGTTCAACTCTGGAAATCGCCTGACGATGCTGAATGTAATAACTAGCGAAACGTCCTTCCTAATTGCAAGATGTTGTGAATCGCTTCTTCAGCACATCGGTGTGTGCTGAAGTAATAAACATAGTGGGTGTGTTCGTCAAGGCCGTAGCCATGGAGTCAACTTTGGGGGGGGACCAAATCTTCCAGGGGGTCTGGGGGTGTCCCCCAGAAAAAAAATCTAAATTTGAAAACTCATTTCCTGCCATTTCCTGCCTAAAATATTTTAAAAAATCACTAACACATGGGATGGACTTTTTCTTTATTTTTTACAATAATGTCTAATAGTGTATTGTATTATATTGCCTCTGTTTTTTCGTCTTTACCTTATCTTGTTTCATTGTATGTAATGGCAGAGATGAGGGATTAATAAAGTACAACCATAACCACAATCATATAAACAGAAATCTATTTTATAGCAATATATTGGGGGGAGGGGGACATTTTGAGCATATTTGAATATTGGGGAGGATGTGTCCCCCCCAATATATATTATAATTACGGCCTTGGTGTTCGTTTCACCACGTTACAGCTCTTTATTCGGCTGTGTCGCGTGGAAGAGGGTGTACCATATGCGTTGGAATATTTCTCACGTGGCGATATGACCTAAAAAAAATCAACTGTGAATCGTAACGTTGATCACGAAAGCCTACGCGTTCAAACACGTGTGAGTGTCAGTCGCCGGGGGTAGTGGAGCCAGTAGACCCGAGTAGTGGAGGGCATCGCACGGCAGGGTGAGAAATTCGCAAAACGATCACATCCTTGGCACATAACCCACACAGCCACGGAGGCACCTCCAGCAGCACTGTGCCCAGCGCGATAAACCAATTACGCATCCTCTCAACCCAAACCAAATGTTCTTGCCAGCGTTTCTTTTCACAGTAATTTAGTATAATTACGTGACTTAAGTTACAATAAATTATCAACATAACCTCTGTGTGGCCGCGGAGACTTGAAAGCAAATCTGTTTCGGAGTAAAAAAAAAAAGGTTGGCAGCAAAATGTTTTCAAACTAAACTAATAAGCATATAAAAATAATACAAAAAAAATTCCGTATGTGTGTAATATGATTATTTAATTGGTATAAGTCTGCAATGTGCTTGCATGTGGTGGTTAGTTGTAGAGTCTGAGCTAAGCAGGATATCAGTATCCTGCCTGAGGAGCTCAGTTCCATCTAATTATTATTCTTTATTGGTAATGTGGCAGAGCTGAACTATGACCCCAGTAAGGCAGCCTTTGAAATCCTAACTGGTGGAGTTACTATTGAACTCTCTTAGATTTTGACCACAGCATTAGTTTTCTGAAACAAAACAACTATCTGCTTTAATTAAGATTAACGGAAGTCCTTTGTAAGTTTGCAATTTATTTTAAACTACTTCAAAGCCATATGTTGGGCTTTTGTGCACTCGTCGATATATTGTGTGCACTAAGCTCGCCCTTCCAACAAGTTTTTTTTTTCAATTAGCCGTACCCTTATGTTGCGTTCAATAGCGGCGCTTTAATGATTTTCATTACTGGATGTGATTGCGTTAATGTAGAGCAGCAACAGACAGGGTTGAGGGCTGCAGCGGAGTTGTCTTCTCAAATCGTGCGCATGCCAAGCCTATTACAGGCCTTCCATGTACGAAGAGTGGTATCCTGATGGGAAACCAAATGTACTCATTCAATTAGCGTATAATTTCATATTGCTCAGTGGCGTCGCACGCATGTCTCCCCTGCACGGTGTTTCAGAAGCCTCGCAAGTCAACAGGGAGGGATGGTGGCGAGAGCACGTGTGAAGGAGAGTACATGACAGTGACAGGGGGAGTGGAGCAGAAGTTGTCAGGGAATGTGTTAGACAACACCCTTCTTGCTAACAGGCTCCTGTTAATCATGTAAAACTAAGAGAAGCAAAAGCATAAATCTCTGCAGGGACAACATTATGAATGATGTATTATATCGGCACGATCACATTTATGTAATTCCGGGATTTATTTAATAAATCCTCCATCATGGCAGATATGGGTTACACTCACACTTGAATGTGCTCAAATCCATCTTAATATTTACATCATGGGTTGGAAATAATTTAATGAACATTGAAATTATTTCTTGTAGCAGAAACTTACCAATACAAGTGTATTTCAGGAATATGTACATTAATTATGCAAACAATAATATATGATTTGTGTTCGATTCCTAAAAAAAACATGTATACGCAGCATATATAGGATAGTCTTCATTGTTAAACATTGTACTGTGAAATTTACTTTAAAGAAATGAGGAATATCAAGAAATTATACAAGTTACTTCTGTTATTGACTGGTCAAAATGACTGGCATGTTGTGGTTTTGGCACACATTTTATGAGGTCGGGGAAATGGTAAAGGAACATGATAATAAACACGATTATTGCATTTAAAACAAATTGTCTGTAATCATATTCAAAACAATTGCATGCAATAACGACATGTAATTCAATGCAAATGTAAACACAAGTACCCATTCATACACCCGTGCCCTCACTCACATGGACTAAGCCCAGATTTCACCCCGAATCTCACCCTGGTCTTCAATCAATAGCATCCGCGTGAAAGGACAAAATGAAAACTAGGACGAGTGATCGGCAAAGTCGTCTGCTTGTGTTACGGTTGAGTCGGACTGTGCGTCACCAGCTGAGCGGCTGCTGCCAATGTGGACCGACGAACATCGATATGTCTTTTCTCAGACACGGGGTCATGTCCCCTGCAAGAGGTGCCAATGTTACCGTATCAGTTGCCTTACATTAAATAAAAATGGCACGGCACCGTGCTTTCTGGGTATCAGCAGAATGCACGGAAAGGCACAATAGTCATTCAATTGGGTATATTTTATATGCATAAATGAGATTAGCTTTCTGAAGCAAATATAAAAAAAAATACAAATACACCATGCACACAAAAATGTTAATGCTTCAATACCCATAACTTTAAATGAGACCCGAATACTCATTAAAAAAAGCATGCAATGCTAAAAAATTATAGTCTGCCAAACATACAACCAAATGAAGTATTTGACATCAGCAAACACAAACTTTTGATTTTACTTTGCTTGCAAAAGCCCTTCATCCTATGTTGAATATACTTTTTTTCCTGTGTTTCTAAAATTACCAGCCTTTAACTCCATATAAGCCACAGGCATTTCACTTAGACTCGGAGTCAGTGTGCAGTGGTTCACTTTACAACAAGAATCGGGCAAATTCCTATCAGTAAAGGAGACGTGCTTATGTGGCTGCCTCAGGTGTAGCTTATTATTAAGTTACGGCTCATTTCCTTCCCTTGCAATGTATCTACAATGACTGTATCAATCTTAGAAGACGGCGTTAATAACATACAAATTAAATGATATATAATCTTCAATAAAAACATAAAAAAATGTATATATATAATCCTCTCAATTAAGAACAACAAATCATTCCATGACCAATTCAGTCACAGCCTCTATACAGCATCCAGGTTCAATGTGTTTTTTAAGTATCCGTTTAAAGAAAAATCAGCAATTGAAGAACACACATTTATCATCAATATGCAGCTTCTAATTTACCCTTTGTTAGGCATTAATCAGAATATTATTGACAAATGTGTGAATAATCCATCGGGTCGGTTCTCAGAGACATCCGCATTTTCGCGAAAGGCCAACGCACCTGGTAGTCGAGGTCGAGAGAATCATCATCTCCCTTCACGTGGAAGCGCTGTGTGTGGCGGTCCACCGTCAGGTTGCCATGGCGACCGCTGCGGACAAGCATCACGTCGTGCCAATGCTGGTCGTCGAGCAGGCTGCCAGCGCTTGCAGAAGTATGCACCACCTCGCCAGGGCCACCCCCACCAGCAGGTCCCGTCGGCTCCTGACCTGTTTCACACCACGACCGATGCCATCGCCACGGAAGAACGAACAGGAGATTGCTATTTATGATTATCTGTGGCTCAGCACTCAATAGTTCTCAGTGTGTATGGACTGATATCTAAAAGCGGGTCCTCAACCTTTCTGATGGCGGGCGAGAAGTCTCAAGCCTCTACTTGAAATACAGCTTCAGAACTTAAGAGCAGCATCAGAAAACAGTGACCCCTCGTTGAGGGAGGCTTTGACAGGAGGCCTTGTTTGATGGATTAGAGGGCACGTAGTGGATAGTAGGGTCAGGTAATGGGGAAGGTAAGAATTTGATGGCACAAATTCAGCCAGAAAAAAGTTATGGTGATGATTTGTTTTAAGGCATGTGCAAGTGAAAGAATACGAAACAATTCGCTGCACACTACAGAGGCCATCATCTTAGACCTCCCGGCACCAGTCTTCACCTTATCCATTACTTCCTCCTCCATCACATATAATTGGCAGGTGAACAGGGAATTCTTTGGAGGTGCTAACAAGTTGATGTGGGTGTCCCCTTCAGTATCAGGAATATTGTTCTCAGATATGTAAAATTATGAGAGAGTGCGAGTCTGTAGGTGTTATTGAGGATTATTTTAAGCTTTCCTGACTCCTCACATCATCTTGAATGCAATAAATGCAGACGGTGTGAAGGGGGAGGTAAGGGTAGCAGTTTAACTAAGGCAACTCCAAAATATATCTTGGGGCTCTTCAATTAAAATGTTGTGAGGGGCACCTTGGTGGACTATTGCTTGAGTGAGACTTTCAATTTCAGTTCTTATTTTTTTGTAATAAACTGAACAAAAAACAATAATTCTATGACTTCTGAATGCATTAGAGCACTGTTCAACATCAAGAACTGAGGATTCTACGCGTCTAACATATTTAAAAAAACTAACAGTTGCTCAGCATAGGCTCAAAGACCCAAAGTGCCAAGTGACCAGGAACAAGCAACAACAAGCATTAATCCACATCGACCCTACAAGTTTCAAATGAGTCCATCCGATTAGTAATGGTGCCAATTTCGAGGAAGCCTCAGCCTTAGGCCATCCTGATTTGGTGTGGATGGGGTTGGGAACGAATCGGGGGGGGGGGCTAGGCGATTAGGATCGGAGACTCCACCAAGGCTGATGAGCAGGTGCAGACATCCACGTTGGAGCTCCAGGGTGAGGGTGTCTCCCCGCTGGCCCTCCCCGTGCAGCAGCACACCCTCGCCGAGCGCAGAGCGGAACCGCAGCGACACCACGTCCTTGCGCGTCCGCCGCGTTTTTTGCTCGAAGCGGTACGCCAGTAGGCTCCGCCCGTCGAAGAACACGGCCTCCGACTCTGGGCACGGTGGTCGGTGGTGTGGCAATACCGGCAGAGGCGTCAAGGCCACTTCCTCACGATTGACGCGACCAAAAGTGTCGGTCTCGCCGGTACCGTAATTCAAAATAATGGCACTCGGAAAAATCCTGACACGCACTTTGCACAATGATTGCACGTCGATATCGGGGCAGGAATGCGCCAGAGTGTGGCCTTTCATGAATAGCCTGTGCCACCATTAAACAGCAAATGCGCTATCGTGCATGAAGCCCTTAAACCATAACCTCTAACCCAGTCGGAAATGTTCAATGATTTATCAGTGGGCCAGTATTTTGTGTTAATGGGCAGATATGTCTAGTTTTCACTTAGTATATTTAAATTTTAACTTTTTTGAGATTCAGCATACATTTGAAAATTTTTAAAATGATGTTATACTGCACACTGAATATCAGAATATATGTTTTCCTTCTAAATGTGATATGTTGGTTACAATAATAATTTGCTTAAATGGCAATTTGGATTTATAGAGCATATAAATGCAATTGAATGAAGACACTCTAAAATAACTTGTGCGTGCAATAAAACTCACTGTTAAATTTAAATGTGCTATGGCCATGAATGCGATTATATTTTGATGGAGATATTGGAAGTAATTATATACTCGTAGAGGTGTAGGGGAAATCAGGGAAGTGACCCATAATATAATGTAATTATTTGGTTATTTCAGCTTAAGAGTTAGTTTATTTTGTAAGGCAATTTGTCTATTGTATTTGAAATGGATTACCAGTTTACACAACCTCTACTTAACGTGTCATTTTCAGAATGACGTGGTAACCTACATTGCTTTATCCAACATTACCGCTCTTCAAACAGCCTGATGAAAATGAAGTGATGCAATACAATAAGAGTACATTAGGCTAAATATTGCAAAACAGATACAAGTATGTAAATGACAACATGATTATAAGTGGTGACAAGCCTGCTCAGTTATGACTACCAACTGGAGCAGAAAAATAATGACATGTCAACATAACAGTTTTATGTACGTCTTATTCGTAATATACAAAATCAAAGCTGATGTTGCAATATATTACAGCGATTGTATTCATAAATAGGGCGCAATAAAAATTAAACAGTTGATTTGTGTTGCAGTTTTGTACAATTACCTTTAAAAGGATTTCAATACTTAAAAAATAGTTTCTCCCCTCAGCAGTGTAGCTGCAGAAAGTGGCGAGTGTACACATTTGCAGCAATGGGCTTCTGGTGCTGTGCCTTGCACTCTCGAGAAAAATGTTCACATTACAATGAGACACTATGCCACTGTTCTGCATTTCTCCGGGAAGCTGTAATTCACAGGAACTTACTCGAGAGAAAATAGGCAATAGTGGAGCACTTAGAGACTTGGCCCATTATTTTAGAATATCTCAGCAGGTTTTGAAGACAGTTATTAGACTCTAAACAATCATGGAACGGGAAGACAGTGTGCCGAGCAGAGACACATTTCAAGAACACTTTGGCCGAGATCCCTGCATCTGTAAATGTAAAAAAATCATCATCGTACTCCAACAGTAATGATTAACTATTATATTAACACAGAACATCAATAAACTCATAATCAATTCAACAGCACCTTAATAGCACCTGAAGTGCAGCAACTACATTCAGGCAATATAATCTGAAATATGCGTGCCCCTTGCGTGATTTTAGTTTGCAATAATTATTCAGATACAGTGTTGAGCAAAGCCTACATAAAGTAGGAAACAAATTTATCCCTCTGGCAGGTAAGCCCTAAAAAGGAGACATTGCAATCACACGAGGTAATGGGTTTCAGTCCTAGTTTCAGACGCTAACAGCCCACAATTCCGTGACTTCCAATCTGCTTTATTCATATGCAAAACAGGCGTCCCTTTATGTGTAAACAAGGTGGGTGCACTGCTTATGTCTGTGCACTGGCATATATGTAAATGAGGGAGATGACAGTGGTCCCTGAGGCCTCCGGTGAGGATCACTGATCCAATTAAGAAGCTTCTCATCCTTATTGGCTCGTTGGGCTGCCCTGGGCGCAGAAAACAATTGCACGGACAAGACTCACGATCAAACTGATATAAATCAATAGGAACTGATTTAGCTTGGAAAATTTGACGTAATTTTGCGAGGCACGTTTGTTGAAACAGCCCTGTTCGAATTTTTTTTGTGCAACTGAAGCCTGTGAGTGTGATTTTTTGCATTACAAAAACCATTCCCACCGCTGCGCCCCACCTCCACCTGCCGCTTGTAGCTCCCAACCACTACTCCATCTGCCATTTACCACCCCATACCTGGCCTCGCATCCCTACTCTCCCTGCCCTGCAGAAAAATAATAACTGAAATCCCATGATATTGTTGGCATTGACTGTAGTTTAAATGCCAATGCGAACATAGCGGCGTGAGAGAGAGAGACAGCTAAATAGAGGTACAGTAGCGGTGCTGCCCAGTGATTTGTTGCTTATGGGTGGTGGAAGAATCTCCACTTCAGGGAGTTCTAAGATTCCCCCCTGGAGGGTATTTAACCTCCTCTTCCACCCACATTTTACCCCACCACACGTAACCTAACGACCATCCGACTGTGGTGTTACCCATTATATTGCTGGGTGGACAAAAGCAGTGGCGCTGTGGGGGAGAGAGAGATTCAATTACCACTCCGGGAGATCAAACCGGGCAACCTCTGAATTGCAAGTCGAGTGTGCCAACCATTACACCGCGGCGGCGGCAAATGGACCAAAACAAAATTGAAAAAGAGAGCGTCATGAAGAGACTGAGCGTAACCCACTGTAGGCACAGCCATAGACCTCCACGCGCAGGCCCACCCAGCGGGAAGCGTTCCAGTCCAGGGGAACAAAGCGAAGGTAGCGTGCGACGATCGGGTGCTGGAGCTCGTGGCGAACCACCTCGTCAGAGTTCTCATTGCCTGGAAACACCTGGGGAGCGTCAACACACACACACAGCACAGCGGCACTGAGGATTCAGCACGATTTGCAAAATGTCTCTCGATTAAATTTCGATGTAAAGCTTTCGTGACTGCAGGGATTCGTATTCTTGGTTCTTTCGGTGAAGTCACGTAGAAGGGAAATAAGAAAAATAAAACAATAAAATTCTCACGACGTTTCGATTGCAACACAAGCAATCATCATCAGGTGTGAAAAACAAGCAATCGTCATCAGGTGTGAAAAACCTGATGTTTTTTTCACACCTGATGATGATTACTTGTGTTGCAATCGAAACGTCGTGAGAATTGTATGTTTTATTTTTATTATTTTATGATTTCCCTTCTACGTGACTTTACCGAAAGAACCAAGAATATGTCTCGTTTATTAAGGGCTCAAGCTTGCGTATGGCGAGCTTGAGCCCTGTTTGCACCTGGTCAATGGAAATAATGTATTACAAAATAATGTATTCAATAATGCATTTAAAACAACCATCTCATTGCTCATAGGAACGGATGGAAGTTTAATGCGATGAGGATAACCATGAGTCACTTTTATGTAATTCATTTATAAGCGTGTTTATTTACTACTATAATGAGCCAAGAATGTCTGCGAGTCACGCACGTGACGTCACTCCACATCGACCAGCCCCCCTCATTAATAATCATGAGCCGTTGACGTCACTCCAAATCGAGCAGCCCCCCTCATTAATATTCATGCGCAGGTGAGGTCCTCCAAATGGACACCCCCCCCGCCATTAATAATAATTAGCGGGTGACGTCACTCCACATGGGGGGGGGCGAGGCGCCTCCTCCCCCCTCATCGGCGTCAACTTACAACCCTCACTACAAAGGCAGAACCCCACGTCACGCGATCTCCGTAGCGCTGTTGAGACATTGAAGTAAAAAGGACGTCATGATGAACAAGGGATTATAACCTTAAAATTAAATAAGTCTGTGTCACCGAGGCCTTACAAATTCCACACGCATTGATCCAATGAATATCACGCCGCAGTCTGATTTTCACTTGCACGTTTCAGATTTACTGCAATACACCC
Organism: Lampetra fluviatilis; assembly: GCF_964198595.1. Lineage (NCBI taxonomy): Eukaryota > Metazoa > Chordata > Hyperoartia > Petromyzontiformes > Petromyzontidae > Lampetra > Lampetra fluviatilis. The sequence continues at coordinate 5,240,603 of NC_136284.1, read as the reverse complement.
GTCCTTGGACGAGCCAAAAGCTATTTGGGAACAAGTCAACAACGAAGGATGTTAGAGTTGATCTAAATAAATTATCCAGTAGACAGTCTCTTGTGCTCATAATATGTACTGTGTAATTCTTCTTAATTAAATGTCCACCACTAATGTTGATGAGCACAAACACCGATACTATTTTCACATGGCTGGTCGTGACACAAACCATTATTTTAATAGCAGGGCAACATTTCTATTTTCTCATCACCCTCTAGCCTTTTAATCATATTTAACACATTTGGGAACAAGTCAATTTGTCCTCAGCAGTGCAGTGGTGTCTCTGCTGTTTTCATGGATACCCAAAATTGAATTTCTATCACGTCTGTTGCAGTTTGGCACTCCCATGTATTCTGCTGTGTTTGTGTGACATAGTAGTCAAATTAACTGCATTGAGTATGCAGATGTGGATCAATATGGGTAAATTAACAATAATGAAAAGTGTAATTTCTTAAAATTTTAATGTTTGACACCTGTATGATTTGTATTGGCTGTATTGTTATTTTTTTGTAATACGCAATGTTGTATTTTGATTTAATGAGAAATGGATGTTTCCATATGGCCTGAGAGTGAGTTTTCGAGCATAGCCTGAAGTGTCAATCGTTAAATAATTATCATTGGGTTGGGAACCAGCTATGGGGATTGACATTCTTGAGAGTGGCCTTGCTTTTCTCAGCAAACTTTTTCTTTTCATTCAATACAATCCGCTAGATCATCTGGCCCACATTAGCTATTTCTACCATTATAATATACCCTCCCAGAAGTTTTAATTACATCACGGATATGTGTTTCATAGATTCGACACAGGCAAGATCCCAACTCACTCGCTTACAAATAATATGGATGCCCTCAAAAATTTTCCAGAACAAAGGCTGACCAGTGAACTGTGCTCACAGAGACTGAAATTTCACTATCACCATTCTATCATACCACTAAAGTTTGAGCATGATAATTATTCAAAAAGAACATTTATGTCAACCATTTTTATTTGCCTTCCAGTTACATGACTGAGTCACCAATCTTTATGACCCAGATTCATGGTTATGATCTAAACAGTGAGCCTAGAGAACTGCACGTTCGTGATTAATAATGTGCAGCCATCTGCCCATCCACTGCTGGATAAAGTCCTCCTTGCACATTGTCTGTAATTTGGTTTGCTTTGACCATAGTTCACTCTGACGTTCTGTCCAGATTGGTGAAGGGTGCAGCCAGGACCAGTTTCAGATATCAGCTGCTGCCGATGATAGCCATAGCTGGGAATTCAACTCGGTTTGCTGGGTTCATAGCACAGTGCATGGATCACTGCGCCACTGCTCTGCCACACATCGAAAAGTCTGCAGCGATGTAGCAGTCTCATAGTAGAATACATTTTCTGTGGTAGCTTGTCAATATGTTTTTTTAAAGCTTCCCCACAACCAATCATTGTTCATGAATCAAAATACTAAACAACTTTAATCTCCAAGACTTCTGCAAGCAAAAATAATACGCTTTTTTGCTGTTACTCAAAACCATGCATAGCAAAAAGCACTTCGATTAAAGTTGGTTATTGATAGAAGTTATGGAATAATGAATTACATATATAGGTGGAGTGGTTTTGCAGTACAGTAGTTACTACTTTGGAACCTGAACCTGGTGATCCGAATTTGATTCCAGGCCATGGATAAATGAGTGGTGAGTGGCGAGTGCGACTAATTCTGGGACCACTCATTAATAATCCACACCGACCATGATTAATATTATATCATAATATTTAAATATATAATACATCATTAGTGGGGCAAATGTCTAACAAATTTTAAGAAATACCTGCCTCTGACTGCCGGTGATCATCACACTGTGAAACTACGAAAGCAATAAGCGTTGTATTCTTAGGTCTCTGTAAGTAGAATCATCACAGTATGTTGTTCATCATTTGCTACCTGGCTTTCTTTTTTCGGTCGCTATGACATTTCATTGGGCTCCTACCTTACCATGCCCCCCCCCCGGCCTCACCAGGTGAGTGGTTACACCACCACACCCATCGATTGACCTCCGCCGGTGACAACCAGTGAGGGTGGAAGAAGCAAAAAAGAAAGATCGAACCGGGATAAAACAAAGAGAGAGCAAGCACACACGATGATGGCTTGATGGAGACATGAGTGACAGGCTGTCTGTAAAGGTAATGAAAGAGGGAATGTGTGAGCACTACTGTGCCACTGCAGTATCCTTGCAACACAAGAAAGAAAATCCTTGATTTTTTATTTATAATCATCCCTTGGTCGGACAGTTTTTTGTTGTTGCCTGGAACAACGGAGTGAAATATATTTCATGATCTATGAAGCAGCACAATTTAAAATTCAGCAACACACACACTTTAGGGTCAACCCTTTGCATTGTGAATATATATGCGCTGCTTTTGTGGATTTCTTTGTCGATGTTAATTGCCTATGTGAAATTATTTTTTCTTTTGATTTGAAGCTTTCGTGACTGCAGGAATCCATACTCTTTGGTTCTTTCGGTAAATTCACGTAGGTAGAAAATAAAATAAATCACAACGTTTCGATCGCAACACAAGTGGTCGTCCTCAGGTGGAAAAAAATAAAAATATAATCCAGCAGTAGAACTGGTGAACGGGTCTGAACGGTTCAGCAGTTCCACTGCTGAATTATATTTTTTCCGCCTGAGGACGACCGCTTGTGTTGCGATCAAAACGTCGTGATTTATTTTATTTTATACCTACGTGACTTTACCAAAATAACCAAAGAGTATGTTTTGTTTACTGTAATTTGTTATTACCTGCAATAATCTTTTTTTGCACGTGTTTTCTCCGTGACATCTTTTTTGAGTCACGATTTCTCACGTGAATGTAAATAATCATACTGCAAACTTGATTTTAAGCTTTCGTGACTGCAGGAATTACTCTTTGGTTCTTTCGGTAAAGTCACGTAGAAAGAAAAGAAAATAATTAAATATTTTTCTTACACCGCCTAAATACAATTAATATTTGTTTAAAGTAATTACTATCGATTCAGTGGTAGATAACAAGTTGTCCACCAGGATAATGCCTGAAAGGGCTTTCATTATGACCTTTTAATTATGATTATCATTCACTATAATCTAACCACTTTTGGATGAAGGCCTACCCAAGCCATCACCGTCTCCCACGGTTGTTACGATTTAACAATCCATCTAGCACCTGCACATGAACTGATCTCGTCACTCCATCTCCTCGGTGGATGTCCTCTGAGGTGTGTTTCCTCTTTTGGCTGTCAATTCGTCGTTAACCACCAGCCATCCTCTCTTTGAGCGACGTGTCCTACCCAAGCCCGCTTACTTTACTTAAATCACAATACAATGTCTCTAATTTTCGTAAGTTATTTTATGAATGTGGTCGTCTTTCTGGAATTGCACGCATAGAATTTCAGCATAGAGAGAGATTTGTGCAATTACAATGATGCATTGCTCCATGCTTACAGTATCTTGTGCACTTTTCAGATTATTCCATTTTCTTTGTCCATATTTCTGATATTCGTGTAACAACAGGTAATATCGATCACGACGTTTCGGGTACAACACAAGCATCCGTCATCAGGTGGGAAATCATGGTCTGCTATTGAGGCAGACTGTTGTAAAAGATTTGAAATGGGTGTAGCCCAAGGGTCAGAAAGAAGTGGCCAGGGCTAGTGATGTTAATGTGAGAAATTAGCATGTAACTGTAAGATAGGAGGAGAGCAGTCTTCTCGACGAGGGAGTGCAACCCAACGGGTGCAATCCAAAGGGCCTGTGAGCATGAGAGTGCAATCCAAAGGCATGAGAGTGCAATGCAAAGGACATGTGTGCATGAGAGATCTAAGAGAGAGGCATAAAGAGAGAGACACAGAGAGTCGAAAATAACAGCTGACACAGGTAGGTAGGATGGAAACATCACAGTCAGTTAAGACTATACCTGGTTAATAACGTCCTTCCAATGATTTCTAAGGTTGCGCCCATCCTCTCGGTTGAAGTTGTGTCTGTGTTTTTATATCTGGATAGCTTCATGAACAAATCTCTGAAGGTAGCCGGTAGATTTGCAGAGTACCTCCATCTTGGAAAAATCAATTTCGTGTGAGCCCACAGCGTTAAAACAATGATCGGCAACGGCAGAGGTATTGCACTCACTCAACATATTATTTTATAGCCGCATTGATATGTAAATTTGTATTATTAAATTCATTTTTTAAAGCACTTCAACCTGTTTGTCATCTCACTCTTTATTTCAAAATCTAGAGCCCAGTCCACGTTCAATAGCTGTACTACATGTGTGCATGTGCGTTTACTGCCATGTTTTTCAGTTCTATCCCTCCAACAAATAAGTTCAATTGTTTATCAACCTCATTGTACGTAACTTTTACTTTGCTTTTTTTTTGTTCCAAACTTACACATTTAAGGCTTAGGAGTCCTAGGGGCACAACTTTGAAGCCTAGTTTATTGGGTTCTGCTCATATTTCCCATAGCTCATTTCCACTGGAAGTTGCACAGAATGTTTCGTTTTTAGCCAATCTGAAATAGCTCATGTTTTCTCCATACATTTTTATCCCTTCTTTTACACCAAACCAATCTTCAAAAACATCTTCTCTACGTTGCTGTGAATAACTTTAGCGAAAGTGTGTCTCCTTGTGCCACCCTCTCTGTCTAACTCGTATGTTGGTACTGTCTTCATGTAATCTCAGTGTAGTTGTTCTATTTGTGTAAATAATTGTTATTATTTCAAAATATTTTAGAGCATTTCGGCTTCGGTTTGTGAGAGCTTGTATGACTGAATAAAATTCCAGAAAATCTGAGATAGTTATTGTTGTCACCACCAACATGTTATGCCTTTGTTTCTCCAATCCACTTTTTTCGTACAATAATATTCTCATGTCGTTGTGAATAAGCATGGCTAAATCACATTAGCCACCTTAACTGACTCCCCTTTTAATTGGCATGTTGACACTTCTTCACGTTATATTCGTGTGTTTGTACATTTTCCTTATATATATTATCATATATAATTATTTTCTATTTAGGCCTTGGTTTGTGAGAGAATGTGAACCACTGCATCAATTTCCACTGAAAAGAATGCCTTTTTAATGGTCTACGCAACCTCTGAATTTTTTTTTATAATGAATATCATAAAAGTGCCTCGTGGCTTGTAAAAAAGACTTGAGATTTTTGATGTTGCAACCACAACATTGGCTGCTAACAGAGTAAAATTGGACCAGGTACAACTCGACAGAGCATTACTACGAGCAAATGTACAAGACGCACCCGCAAACACACACAAACATCGTTAAAGTCGGTCCTTTGATTTATTACAGGCTGTGGGCAGTAAATTGGATCAGACACAGCAAGCAGTGCTTTTTTTACATCTTCAAAATTTCACATTTTTCCTCTCAGTTTTAATTTGCCTCAGGGACAACATGAACTCAAGGATGTTCTCTACTTGGAAGTTATTTATTTAGGAGGTTTTTTTTTCTAAAAGACCAACTTTTATATAATTACCAAACTTTAATGAGCACATTTCCGTCAACACTAAACAATGCTCGATTCAGCATAAAGTCAGCAAAAGCTACCGTTTGCACAGCACGATATTGGAACAGCCCTATGCAGATTTAAAACCTGCACACGACCACAACTTTCATGTTTGTTGATATAAACTTTTCTAATTGTGTCATCATTTTTGTGTTGCCGATTTTGTTAAAATTATGACTCCGGTGTCATCTACCAACAAACTGGCATTTTATAGTCTTGTGAGCAATGTGAATACCGTACCGATCTTTCTTGTGGAAAACTATCTGCAGTGCTGACTTTGAAACAAATGTTTTACCCCTAGGGAGTGCCAATTTAATCCGTTCCCTTTGACATGACAAGGCCAACATTTTTAGTCATAGTGTTGAAGTTGTTTGACAGCCTACGATTTTATTTATTTTAGTAATTTTATTTTCAACAATGTATCTTGTAAAACGATGTTATCAGTGCTGAAAAAAGAGGTCTGTTACTCTCCCACGGGCACTCATTAGAAATAATAAATGAGCAAATAAAGTTATTAAACTAAATGTTAGATCACATGGGCTGAATGTCCGTCCTTACTGCATGGTGCAGTGCTGTTGGGAAATGAATTAGAATGTCATTGACTGTCATTATTGACTTTGTAATATATTTGGCTTTAGCCTAATTATGTGTGATAGGACAAGCACATTAAATAAAAATTACAGAAAACACATATTTGCTATAAAAGTACGCATGCTAAATTATTGTGTAAATACTGTGTACACATACAATGCTTGTTCAGAATAAAAAAGAAAACGCATAGACAGGATATCTAAATCTGAGGGAGTTAATAACTTTGTATTGAAACAGCTGATCTGTCAGACAAGATCATCGTGCCTTTCAAAGTTTGGAAGCTAAATAGGTTTGAGCCTGGTTAGTACTTAGATAGATGACTACCAAGGTCTCCCAGATGTTGTTGGAGCGAATCTCCTGTGGCCAAGAGATGGAAGTGTTGAGTGTCACCCCTCAAATTGACGTGCTCCAGTCTGCTTATACATGAAGCAAAAAAGCCATAGTTGGAAATAGCCAAACAACCCAATGCAGGGACCTCCTGAAAGAGAGTTTAAAAACTCGGCAAGGCTTTTCTGGTAAACATAATACAGGACAACTATTATTATCTGCAGCCCTATCCACGACTCCTATTATCCGCAGAAGCTGTGTGGTTCGCCCTTACCCATGACCCCATCCTTTCTATTTTTTGCAGTTGTCTAAAATTTTACCCAAAATTCATAGCTTTTTGGAGTTGTGCAGAAAATGAATCCTCTTGCCACGAGTCCATCCGTGGGTGTCGGATACCCCTCATCTTACATCATAAACATATTACCAGAATTTTTTTTCACGGATAAATGGAGTAGCGTGGCATGTTCATCATATTATCCACAATTAACTGCAAGTTTTTCCTCCGCCGATAAGTTAATTCGCAGATATCTCCGCGGATATTGGTCCCCCACAAATACGGTTCCCTGTTGATTGGCACGTATCAGAGGAGTCGTTCTATACCATTCAATAATTAACATTTTAAAATAATTAATTGGTTAAAGAAACAGATGCCAATGTGGTACCATATTTACAGTCTAAACATTGTTTTGAAATCACCACAGTAATATAACATTTTGAGAGAGCTGTTAAATATGGAAATGGGCAATGCATACTCATTACGCTAAGGTCCTCATCAGAGGACCGTGGGATTATCCGGTAAAAGCGCGAGATACACTTTATCAGTCGCCGGCAGAACAATGCAGATAGAGGAGAGGCAAAAGGAATACTGTCACGTTCTTTGTGGGGTGGGCACTTTCAACCAATCTTTACGCAGTCACATAGATAAACGGAAAGGTTTTTTTTATGGATAATGTATCAATTCACCTTCCCTGGAAAGGCGTGATATTTGTGCGAGACGCCGTGATGGTGTGAGAAAGCCCGTAGAAGCATGATCCTCGTGCCAAAAGCGAGAATTCTCACCCTAAATGTGTGATACTTGAGAGTTCTGCTTTGTAAAGCCGATAAAAACTCTCTTTTTTTCTACGATGATGAAACTGAGTACAGGTTTTGTTCGACGTATGGTCAGCTGGGTGCAAGAGAGATACCGTGGCAGGGAAACCATTAACGAGCGAGTTAACGAGCTTGAGCAGCGCATTACCACCTGGACAACCAAAGGTGATTAGGACACTTGAATGAGAATTCCCAATAGGAGACTGTTAATTACTTTTTTTCTTTATCCCATCAAAGCGTGCGTGACCTATTTATTTCTCAGCATTTTGAGGTTTAATTGGCTTACAACGCGAGGGCAAATATGGACGGCGTATGTGCCTGGTGAACTATGTTAAAGCTGTCTGCGTTTCTCACCGATAATCAATTTATTTATTTAGTGACTGAAGTTTAACCATTTTGCTCATTACCACCTTTACACGGACACAGACGTGAATGTAAAAAATATTATAATGATTAAAGCTGACTGCTGATGTCCTAAATATTTCTACATAAATAAATGCTGATGCAAAGCATTGATCTAGATTCAGAAAATCTATAGGCTGATGGCCTAACTTGTCTATTTAATAGTTAACTCCCCACACATCTTCATGACTGTGCCATGATGAGATACTATCAACTATTTGTTTTTATACCATGACTATTATATCTACAGTATACACGAATGACCATATATGCAGTGGATCAGTGATTAGTGCACTGTGCTTTGAACCCAGTCACCAGAGTCCAATGCCTGACCATGGCTAGCATCAGTGGCAATTGATATGTGAAGCATTCCTGGGCCTCCCTCTTCAATAACACGCAACACATTCCTCCTGCGGAGGGAGCTGGTAGGAACGTTGGGTTGCTCGGTCAATGGCCAGGGTCAACGGCGGCGTGGTGTATTCCGCAAATATGCCCGACTGTGAGGGCGGGCACAAGCCGGCGTGAGTAGGTTAAACGTTGAGTTGTATAAGGGCACCACGGGGTGGCCAGCCCCTCCCCACCCAGCCCCACCCCTCCCACCCCCACCCATACCCCACCCTCCCCACCCTCTCCACCCAGCCCGACCCCTCCCATTTTTGGATGCACGACGGACGGACGGACATAATAATCCCCTGTGGGCTGGTGGAAGCAGGTGGTTCCTACCAGTATTAACCATCAGGTTGAAGTATGGTCAAACAGTCATCATGACCAAACAGGCCTTGTTAATGGCCTGTAAAGTCTAAGCACATATTTCAAGATGCCTGCACTGTATAAAAACGATGTGAATTTTACAAAATGTTTTATTAATTAAAATTACGTTTCACGTATTTAAATGTACGTTGTTCTGCTGCACGAATATCACTGGTTATATATGCAATTCAAACTGCAATAACAATGCACACATTGTTGTATGTTGCACAGTAATCTATGACCAAATTATATTGGTATGGTGTTTTAGTTTGTAAAATGAAAACCCCACTCACATTCCTACATCATTCAATTAACTTTCTATACCTTCATAAGTGCATTATTATTTATTGATGCCTCTATTTTTGGCGAGGCAAGGCGTGGTAGAGTAGGTGGTTTTCCTATAACCGGGACCTGTGGGTTAATTGAGCAATTGGTATGCCACACCCTTGAGAATGTTTTATAATCAAGATCATGGGCGGTCCTGCCTTTCGCAGAAAGTGACATCCACGTGGGAATTTTAGAAACTTGGGGCTCCTGGGCTCCTTGGCTGCAATGGCTCTGGGCGTCAGCAACACTGTTAGCAGGTGGCTCAGGGACTTGATACATGGGTTCCACTGGGCCCATAACCCCCTTACGGCATATTCCCCACTCATTTGGGGTTTGCCTTCCTGCTTCTCTTTTTCCACTCATTCCCTAGACACTTGAACAAAATTGGCAATTGGGAGATGGATATCACCCAACTTCACCACACTTCTTGCTCATCTTGTTTTTTCTGTCTGAACCTAGTTCTCATATACTCTGTCTTTGTTCTACTTATACATACCATGTTTATCCATCTTCTTAGGTCTCCAAGTACTTTTTCACTGATTTTCTTACATTGTACAATGTCATCAGCAAACAACAGTCAAAAAACAAGGGACCCTAGGACAAGTATGAAGAAGGAAGACACTTCGTGCTGAGACCTGATACACTCCTACTCCCAGGGTGACGTTTTCTGTGCTTCCACAGAAGTCCTTGAATTGTCATACCAGGCTTTGGCTGGTGGCACGTAGGTGTCAAGGACTCTCCTTTTCAGAAACCACTTTCTTCATGCGGACCTTTATCATATGCATTTTCTAGGTCTATAAAGACCATGCGAAGACATGTATCTCTTTTATGCATATTTGATCATTAGCATTCTAAGCGGGAGAATGACATCCATTCTCGACCCGCCTGGCATGAAGCCAAACTGGTTCTCGCTACTCTCTACTGCTGCCCTTAATCTTCTTTTGATCATCTTTTCCCACAGCTTCAAGATACGGCATGACACCTTTTTAGCTTCATATTTTTGCACGGCCCATTTGCCCTTGAACAGAAATAATCAGGGTGAATAATCCTGTGAAGAGACTAGTCAGCAGAGGTCGCAAACGGGTTTTGATTCCTTACCCGTACCCGTACCCGGCCGCACCAGGGTCGCAAATGGCTACCTGTACCCATACCCGGCTGGACCCGGCCGGGTCGGGTACGGGTAGCCGGATATCGGGTAGGGTACGGGTATCGGGTACCCGATTGCGACCTCTGGGATGAAGCCATGTTGCAGGCGCGGGTGGGTTGATTTTAGGAACTTGAATTGTGAGAAGAGACAAGACGTTGGGAAATGAGTGACAAACGGTTACTCACCAGTGACTCACGGCCTACCCGTACTCGTACCCGGCCGCACCAGGGTCGCAAACGGGTACCCATACCCATACCCGGCCGGGTACGGGTAGCCGGGTATCGGGTAGGGTACGGGTATCGGGTACCCGATTGCGACCTCTGCTAGTCAGTGTAAAAGCCCTTTCCTTTCCTAATCTCTTCTACACCTCAACTGGTATTCTTACTTAACCTTTTCTACTGTGACTGCATTTAGCATGCCTTGATTTGTTACATCCTCAGGTCGTTTATCTCTCGAGTTCTCTTTATTTTGGGAGTTGTTGGAAATATGTCACGCCCTCACAGGATTGCTCCTACTTCATAGAGTTGAGAATCGTTTCTCAATAACATTCCCACAACATATTATCGGAGGGCCTGCATAGAATCTAACCAATGAGTGATTACATTCAAAGATGAGGATGATACAGAGGTGGTAACGTAAAATTATGTTCGGATAAACAGGCACATGTGAGAGTAGGTACCATTAGGTGTCAATATGTCCTGATTTCAAGAGCAACAACACAAGGAAATGATGGAAGAAGATTGGGTGGTCGTGTGGTATCATGCTGCAGACGACAGGACTACGTTGACCATGAACTTATTGGGCTGCTGGCCCCAAGACTCATGCTGAAGATGGCGTGACTAGAGAGTCTACAAACTGGTTGGTGAATGAAACGAAATTAAAGCACAGTATTTAACTCGATTGAAGCGAAGGCAGTGTCTGGGCTAAAATAATGCAGAGTAGCACTTGCTCCTCTGGTGCTTCTGACCTTTAGCATCAGAGGCAGTAGACCATGCAGGTCCTCATTTGAATTGAGAATAAAAGTTTTTTCCCCAACCACAAATATTTCAACATCTTAGCTTACCAAATGAAAATGTGAACAGGCAAAATGTAAAACACGACAAAAAAATTTGTGTTGAGTTTTTTTTTCCTGGAAAAACATGCAAACCATCTGCTCAATGTAGCTACCTATGTCAACACTTTGCCTAAAAAGGCGATAAATCACAGCGCTGTTTACATGCTCTATGGCCAGCCAGCACCATGGTCAGCTCCTCAAAGCAAATGCAACAGAACAGAGAGGAGCCAAAGGGAATCCACGGTAAGGCCAAATAAAGCCACTGGCAAGAACAAAGTGGTAAAAGAAAACCCAGAGCATTGGTTTATGCACTCTGCGTGCATGAGTCATGGCTTAAGGAACAGACCTTTATCTTGCATCATCAGGCAAGGGAATGACAGGAGCTGGTAAAAGCATTGTGCCTCAAAGGCCACGTGCGTGTTTGCTCAGTTGCCCATTGTGCTCAGTGTTGGCAGCAGATACGGGGACATGGAGGGAAAGGATCGTGACCTTTTACATCAGCCAATGGGAGATGGTATGGTCCTTAATGTTGTATTATTCATGTTCTGTTTCTCTACTCTAGAGCAAAGACATTCCTGCCACAGAAATATGATTTTCTACCAATTTTTGCCGATATAACTTAGTTGTGTTTTAACAATATGAAGCTCCTTTAGGTCTATTTTCTACATATTCAACTTTTTTTTACAAAATGTTGTATTAACTTAGCATTGTAGACATTTTGTAAAATATGAGATGTGCTGGTATTCGCTGCAGAATGTGACTTGCAAATTATCTCTAAGTTTTAGCAAAGGTCGAAGGTTTAACAAATGTGCGCACGGCTCTTTAGAGTGTGGGGGTGGAGTAGTGGCGCAGTAGTTAGCACACCGCCCTAGAAACCGGGTAACCTGAGTTCAATTCCCAACCACGGGTAACATCAGGGCATGTAATATCTGAACAAACTCTGGGCTGGCCCCTTCAACCAACCTGTACTGACCAGCGTGGTGAGATATTTTCAAACAATCCCCCAAGACCTTCACGGCATGGGGAGGCCTTCATCCAGCAGTGAATTGACAAAGGGGGCTGTGCGTTCAGATGGAAAATGCAAGGTGAGTATTCAGCAGGAGCCGTTTGTGTGTTCACACGTGGAAGAACTCCTCTGAGACAGCGGCAGCAACTGACCTGTTTATGTTTAGGACGCTATTTACCACCTCTCCCTGTTAAGCTCTGCTGTAGATGCGGTGTGGGATTCAATACTCACAGAGACTGGGTACTCAACACCGTGAACAACGAACCTCTGTACGCCTCCGCCCGAGCTTTCAGCGCACAAACCTTGTATGCCAAAGCTACAGGTGGCCTCCGTGAGAGCCAGTGCATTGGCACAACAACGGTGAAGTGTGAAAATTCGCATGCCCGTTATTCCCCCACATGAGATAGATTACAGTGAATAACCGCCCTCGAGTATGACTGGGAGCAGGCCACTACGTTGTCTCTGCATCTACGGCAGACTACTACCGTACGCAGGCATCTCCACATCATCCGAGACGTATTGGTTAGTCAACCTGGTAAGTGCAGGTTAGTTGAAGATAGAGAGCATAAAAGTGGGAGCATAGTGATAAGATCGATTAATATTGTTGTTTTTTTACACGGGTTAGAAACATTCTGCCGTAAGCTGTTTTACCCAGGGAGGAAAACAATGGAATTAGCCTACAACACCCACGTTTTGCAAGGTGGTGGCCAATACAAAGCTCATCGTGGCTCAGCCATGTACAAGCATCTGAGATATGATGCGATCAGAGCAGGCGCGTTTGGTCAAGAGGCTCAATGTTTCTGACGTATGGTCATTTCTTGCTATAAATGTGAGCAACCACTTCAAGCATTTGGAGCACATATCTGCAAACCTACCAACAAGCCTTCCATCAACCTGTTGCCATTAGATTTTACGTAAACAATTAAAAGTACGTTTCGTTAATATAATGGAAATAACATTCTGAAAATTGAATGCCAATAAGTGTAGCGCAGCACATTCTCTTTAAATAGTACGCACAGAGCTTCCAGATTAGTTTTTGCTTTTTCACTTTTCTCTGAAGGATATCAACATAATACATTGAAAATCATTGTAAACTTTCTTCCTAAGGCACAAACTTAATTCTATTTGCAATTAAACCTTCCAAATGACATACTGTGCCATTAATTCCACCTGCAAGCACTGTCCAGAAGGAGCTACGATGACTAAATGAAGTAGACGCTGGGCTTGGTATTAAATAACACCTAAAGGAATGCTCATTACTAAGGCCAACAGTGCAACATAAACACTGGCCAGAATACACACTTGTGTGGGCAATTGGTGGGCAGCAGTTAATTTCGGTAGTAGGGAGATCATCGTGTGGCTGACGGAGAGTGCAGAACCTTTTAGTTACTTTTCACAAGATGTGGAAAGGATAACCTCGCCAGTAATACATTTTTACTCGTATAATTAACACAAATATAATGCAATATGTAATTATAGAGCATCTAAATGCAATACTATACAATACAAATGGGATTTATATAGCATGTACATGCAACCACATGTCAATAGTTGTTTTACAAAACAGTGGGACATGGATCCTGGGGAATGGGGCATATCTGTTGTCTTATTTTATACAGAGAAAGAACCATTTAGTCGTAGGCAAAGAAGGTTAAGGTCTTGAGCATTGATTTGAACAAGAGCAGGGAGTCATAGCATAGATCAGGGGTCGGCAACCAAAATAACAAGAAGAGCCATTTCTTTCCAATTCTGTACAAAATTCAGTATTTCAAGAGCCGCAATGCATCTGAGTACATACTGTACATACGTACATATCGTCAAGAAGCAGCCCGTAAAGAGCCGCATGCGGCTCCGGAGCCGTAGGTTGCCGACCCCTGGCATAGATGAATGGGGTGCGTTCCAGACAATGAGAGTAGCAAAGGAGAAAGAGCGATGATTGGCAAGGGGCTTCAACATAAACCCCTGGCTACTTGAAGTAGATCGTGCACGGAAGGGAACAGAGTGGGATGGGGGTGCTGAGTCACTGGAGAATCTTGAAAAACAGTGAGGACGATTTTGAAATTGATCTGGGATTAAATTCGGAGGGATTGGAGAATTATAGTGATGTGGTCATGTGCACCGGTAGGTGTGGCAAGTCCGGCAGTGGCATTTCGGACAAAATGCCTCTTGCGTAAGACAAAGTGGGTTTCACACTCTTGGTATTGGTGCCTGCGTGTAACATACAAACGCAAATTCTGGACATTGTGTAAATGACCGTGGCTCACTGATCAGTGCTTAGAGCTTGCATATAGCACGGGTCTCGTTGCATATTTGCCAGTGTGATAGCTTGAACTTGATCGTCTAGGTTCATGAGGTTTTTTTTTGTTTTTTTTTGTATTTGCCTATGAACAAATGTCACATCTCTCTGTTACATTGTGATTGGTTTTGAAAAGCCCTGTTGATCATTCATGCATGCATACCATTGGATACAACCCCCTTCCACTGAGCCCAATATGTTTGCTCTCAATTGGAACAAAGCAAACAAAAGAAATACTGATTATAATATATTTGTGCAACTGTGTTCATGCATCTGTTCAATGGCGTTTTTTTAAATTGATGTTAAATAAATAAAAGCATGCCTGACCTTCACTCGTATTTATGAGAGAGCAGATAACAAAGCGTTTTGAGCCAGGCTTTTGTGTGTGCTGTAGTCAGGCACAAGAAGACCAATGTAAATAGAGATGCGCAGCGTGAGTAAAATGTTTACAAGCCTACGATCCATACGTCTTCAATAAGTGCAGAAACGTATGCATCAGGTTTCCTTGGAGCAGCCCTTCATTCAGTCACTTCTCACACGCAGTGAAAAGTAGAAAAACGCAAACATGATCAATTCACGGAATCACGCTGCGTAACAAGCAACATGATATATCATTAATTAGCAAAGGAGCAACTCAATATATGGACGATGCATGCGAAAATGGGGCGGGCGACATGGCCGCGCATTCGGATTACGATTAGCAAGCACGCAATGCGGTTGTGCTGAATTACCAAACTCCTGATTTATTTCCCACGATGGTTTTGTTAATGATGCTGATCAATACGCTCAGTGGGCTGCATCTGGACGATAATGATTAATGCACTTTATTTTGTTTACCAAAGGGACCTTTTTGCTCACAGTTTTGTTTTGGCATCATGCGGCCAAAGCAAAACAAAGGTCATGTGGGATTGTAGCTTGCCGGATAAATAAATTCGCACAATAAAAGTAATGCCTTTTGGCATTTTATGTCACAATTGACTTTGGGGATTTACTCAATATGCATCAATCGCATCCGCTTTAGACACACGCTGGCTATAGACAACATTGTCCGTGGTTCAAAATGGCTTTGAAAGTATCTGCAAATTATATGGATTGACCTTTTTTAGAGCGTTATTTTTCAAGTTTTTGTTTCAAGATTCTGGACAGCAAAAAAAAATTTTTCCTGAAACTTATTTTAAAAGTGAACCATTCCTCCCACGCGCAATGGACGCTTGGGTCAGAGTCTGTCGAGTGGTTCCATTTCAATCGTTAAAGCAAATTAAAAACGACACAACAAAATTCAATGCAAGAGTAAACAGTACACACGTTAGATGGCTATTTGCCATTATTAACACCTTGTCAGTACCTTATTTATCGCTAACCACCAGACCTCATTGTCATGGCATAGTTCCTTTACTGCCAGTAAATATTTTATTGGATGATAACTGTTTGCTGAAAATTCTGCTCGTTTAACAGCAAATGTACTGCCAACATATGAAGCAGTATCATAATGGCCCAAACATTAGCACAGTTCCTGCTTTAGAAATTCATATTTTGGATATTCAAGTTATATTTTATTTCTCATTTGTAATTCTCCTAACTTAGGCGAGCACCTCCACTTATAATGAGTGCTGTGGGACGGTTTGCAGGCAAAAGCCAATTTAGTTAATGCACATTCAAATACAATGCAGCAGTTATAAGTTCGGGGAACAACCGTAATATAAAAAATGTATTCCAAGTGCTCTTTTCAATGTTTTAAGGAGCTTAAATTGTTTGGGTAAATTATATATATTTTTTATCTTTATTCACAGTTAAATTTTGCTGCAGTAAAGTGACATCAGCATAACATATTGGACACTTTTCACTTGCATTTTTTTATATTAAAGAATTATTTTATAATCAGGATATTCATATGTTTAGTAGAAAATATTAATAATATTCAAATGTTTTTTTTTACAGTCCTCAATTATTTGTCAATTGTGTAATGTGCCCAGCAATGAGCACATTCTATAACCTTAACAGCAATGGAGGATCATATTTATAATCCGATAAAGCCCCTCTTAATTTGCCCTTTGGTTAATTAAGGCAGCTGAATTTAGCCGATAAAAATGTGCAATGCACGGCATTTTCTGGTCCAAAGGCTGAATCCCAGCAGACTGGATTATGGGTTGATTTATTTAAGCCCCCAACAGTCCACATAATAATAATAAACAATGGAAAAGAAAAAAATCTAATAGATTTGGTGCCTTGACTTGAAGTCCACCATTATATGAACGTATTACAGCCCGGAATTGCGCATTAGATTGGAGAGTGATTATGGACTGGTGTACATTATCCTTGATTCCATATAATCTGGTGTCTGAAAAGCACACAGCTTTATTGATCCATTTTATTTTAGAGCAGATTCCACAGTGAGACTGCAAATGGGCTTTGAGCTGCTATTTAATTATAATTCAGATGAACATGGCGGATGGCATGATAATAAAATAGAAAATAAATATTTTGTAATTGAATAAATATGTAATGGTTTGGGTTTTTTGTAAACCAACACCATAAAACAACAGTAAGAATGTACATTTATATTATTAGAATGCCCAAATGCACACGCATAACTGAAATTCGTATGCTTTTGCATCATTGCCAATTAACATTTATAGATGCATGTTTTAAAAGCGCAACTAAAACACAAAACAACAAACATCTGCTATTCACAAATAGAAAAGGGCACACAATCAAACACAAAAAGACAATACCAAAACATAAGGCTTTCATTTATGGCTCAAAAGACAAGTTTGTTTTTAGTCTGTGCCATTAGCACCATGCATTCCACCGTCGAGCAGAATCCTAACCAGCAGCAGATCACCGAGTAATGTTATTTTAGACAGTTCTGTATCGCTTAATTTAGCAAGCGTAATTAGACGCAGTTGACCGCTTCCTGAGTGACCTACTTGAGAGTCTGTGCAAACGCCATCGATGCAAGCTCTGTTTTAGAACTAGCCTTTGCTGGAAACATGCCAATATAGAAGTAGATACACTTAAATAATTATTCAACATATGGAAACACTTACAGTGGTATACAGCCAAGACTGAAATTTATTAAACAGTATCCCCTCGCTATTGGCAAGTGATACGTTCTGGAGATGCTAGTGAATTGCACATTTTGCGGATAACGATATTGGCCTACGAAAATGTATCTTTTTAATGAATCACCTTAAAGAAATACGTAAATAATCAATCTCATCACTTTCTCTCTCATCATTTCATCTCATCACATTTTCTTATCATTTTCTGGCATCACATTCTCTCTCATCACTTTCTTTCTCTCTCTCTCTCTTTCATGCAGTCGTGTAGAATTCCAAATGCGATTTGTGGACAGCCAAAAATAGCGGATAGCAAGTTCGTGAATAACGAGGGAATACTGTATACTGTATAAACACCTAATATTTTCTCTTGAGTGTTTATTTCATGTGTTACATATTTTTCCGTGGAACAATGCATCAATTAATCTATTGATATTGATTCTTAAGCTCACAATGATACATGCATCAAATAAAATATGTAAGGACCAATGCTTTAAGATTTGTGTACTTTGTTTGTAATAGGTCAGCATCATAGTTGCAGAGACCAGAAGCACTACCAGTCAGCACAATGATAAAACACAAATATTGATTTCTTGAATTGGAACCCTGACCCTGAATCGCAAGAATTCATTGAATTGCCAGGGGTTGAATAATTCCACCCATAGCACTTATTGTAAAGTGCAAGCTGTCCACATGTCACAGCACTGCATATTAGTGTAAATAATATTACAGTATTAATCATTCATTATCCTATTTTTATAGAACAAAAATCCCCCCTTATAGCCTATAATAGACTGTTAGAACACGTGCTATTCCTAAGCACCTACAAAGGCCGGCACGGCACACAAGCAGGTTGAAGGCCAACACCACGCCCGGGCAGCCTTTGTCTCCCAAGTGGCATCGTACCAGGTAATTATTTGAGGCTAAGTTACATATGGGGAGGCCCAGGACTGCATTAGATCATTAATCGTCACTGGTGTTGGCCGCGAATGGGAATCAAACTCATGTCGCCGGGTTCGTAGTGCAGCGTGCTAACCGCTACACTGCCGCTCGTATATAGGTGCGAGATGGATTGTTGCATCGTAAGTCTATAGGATATTGAAATTACTTCAGTAATAATGATGGTTGATGATTATTGTATAGCATGTGTACTGTATACGCGCGTTCAGAGTTTGTAGCAGTTTAAAAGGCCACTGAAAATTTCTGCTGAGCAAAGGGAAACATGTCGGAGCAGCAAATGAGGCGGCGAGTGATAATATTTGCAGTCACTCCTGTTACTCCATTTGTACAATGGCCATTAACATTGTCTTTGTAATTTGGTAACAAGTGGCACGACAGCTGGCTTCTCGGTTGGCAGTGTAGCCTACATTGGGGTGCACGGTCCTTTGGCCAGCAAAACCCATTTGCACATCAAAAGTTTCTCTCCAGGGCACAATAAAGCAGACGTCCCGTCCACTTGCGAAAGTAAAGTTTAATATTTATGGCCATTATTGTTTTGGTCATCTGTGTCAATTAGCTGTGTTAAAGGTTAAGAGCTGCTTAAAGACCTACATCTGTATTTGGTTTCATGCCGTCAAGAATCTTTCAAACGCCATGTGGATGAGGGCAGTCGTTCCGAGGCACGTTATGATGGAATATTCTTTCACATTTAAAACGTAAATTCAACTGTAAGATAGGTGATAAAAACCAATGCCCAGAATGTTACACAATCACAGTAGATGCAGTCCTGCATATATAAAATAAACACGTATGACCAAATAACTAGGAATGCATCTTGTTACATGTCAGAAGCTAAGCAGGTATGAGCCTGCAACAGTGCCAAGAAGGATGACAACCATGCACAAACAGGTTGCTATAAGCGGCTGCAGGACTACATGGTGGATAGCAGAGGGCAGTGGCAGCAAAATCCACTGTTGTCTTTAACTCTGGTCCAACAATATATGCGACCGCACCTTTCACTAATCAGCACTGAGCAGTGTGGTGAAGCATGATCCAGAGGTGGGACAAAGTCATTGTTATGCAAGTCCAAGTCGAGTCGCAAGTCATCAAATTCATGACTCGAGTCTGACTCGAGTCCAAGTCACATGACTCGAGTCCACATCTCATAGGTGGGACAAAGTCATTGTTATGCAAGTCCAAGTCGAGTCGCAAGTCATCAAATTCATGACTCGAGTCTGACTCGAGTCCAAGTCACATGACTCGAGTCCACACCTCTGGCATGATCAAACAATACCGAGGACCTGCACAGCGTTGGGAGGCCCTCGCTCGGCAGTGGCTTGACAACATGGCTGTGTGGATGTGCATGCATTCAACTGAACATGCTTTAAGCACACATATCATCCGAAAACCTGGCTTATTGACAAACAAATAATTGAGAATGTACATACAGGAGAGAGAAAAAAATAGACAAGCGCCACCTGCATATTGAATGCAACGCACAGCACAAGTCGCCTCTTACCCACGCGTTCCCGTCCTCCTGGTATTGCCTCCAGTTCCCGGCAGAGTCGCCGTAGAGCAGCAGGTAGCGAGGCACCCAGTCCGAGCTACCGTAGCGACCCTGGGTGGCGAGCGCGGTGACCTCCGCCCGGCCCGGCAGCTCCAGCTGCAGCCATGGGCCCCGGTCTACCCGGCCTGGTGACCAGCCTCCGGCTCCTGCCACCAACAGCAGCGCCAGCCACAGTAGCACAAGCATTAACATTCGCAGCACTAGCCAACAAACCCCCGGTCTTTTATTGCGATAATATTACCGCGTCTTTTTCATCGTTGGCCATTTGCTCCGTGATCCATGTGTTCCTCTTTCTGTTTAAAATAATTGCTACGTAGGCAATTATTGTGTTGTATTGTTATTATAACAACAGCAATACATCCAGAAAGCAACGCAATTCGTAATTTATTTCATGAATCCAGGAAGTGAGAGTAATATCTTGGAGGTCAAAAGATGCTTCATGTAGTGTCATGCTAAAACGTTGTGCTGGTATCCCTCAATTTACGAAAGGGATACATTTCTTCAAAAACACACGCGCTAAACGAAATTTCAGAATACAAAAAACTATCGATGTTATTCCAACTCTACTCCTAACATAAAACTATCCACCAATATTTGTTCACAATGCAAAAATAATAATGAAGACCATATATATTATAATCGATTGAATTATAATTAATTGAAAACTAAAATAATTCATCTTTTCAGGGAAGTCACCAAAAAAGCTGCATGTTGGACTGACTGGAGGCGTTGCTGTTGCACTACAGTTGATACCGTGATGTTGTCGCGGGTGGATGTCGCAGCCTCCCGGGTCGTTCTTGTTTGTCCTCATGGTGTGTGCCATGTGAAATTTCGTTCACGCGGAAAATGTCATTTCGTTTATCGTAATCTGTCCATAATTTGCCAGTTGCGTTTACGCAAAATGGCGTAAAACGAGCGTTCATAAATGGAAAGATACCGGGATATCTAATTGCTGAATTTGGTTGGAGGAATTGCTCTGCGACGTATTAGTGAGCTGAAACTATTAATTGGCATGTTAAACCCTTGTACACATTACAATTGAACTTATTTGGATAAGTCGGATCTTGGATGGTCTTACGCAAGAAATTTGGCCAAACAATTGCGTGGCCTAGCCCAATAATGAAGTGAGGATTTTAATATTGACTGCAAAAACCTAAAAAAATCAATATATTAATTAAAGTCCTTGCTTGTAATTCAATTGTCTCTATCATTTCAGTATCTTTTACGTTTTCTGTAAAACGTGTAAATTCTTTACATAGCAAGTGCATCCCTAATGAGACCAGCAGTTGCACCAAGTCAAGTTTAATTTACTTCACGAGGGTAACTTACAATCCGCCATTGGGGAGGCCCTTCTCGGCTGTTGCCATGGAGATTTCTCATCAAGTTATTTTTCACAGGAATAAAGTTGCTGATGTCATAAGCTCTGCAACTTGCACAGGGAGCATAAATATTCCCAATAATGTAATGCACTTGCCTGACGCGTCATCTGGTCCAACACCATGCATTCCGACCGCAGGTATTGTGGTCAATGCAAACATGACTCCTTGTAAAAAAAGGTGTCAGTTTTGTTGCCAGATAAAAGAGTTGTAGACACTTTATGGCGATAATTTCCTTTTCATTACCCGAGCAACAATGCCATTAAAATAGCAGCTATCTGTGAACGTGGCCAAATCACTATAAATATGATTAGTGTTGTCCTTTTTCAATTCCCACGTGTTGTACTTTTATTATATCTACAGGTTCGCTTCATCGAGACGAAATGCACTTTGATATTTAGTACCTGTCGGTCTCAGCTTAAAGTGCCACTTCTTTCCCAGGCACTCCACTAACAGCACTTTCATCGCTGACATGTTGACCCGTCGGCCGGTCAGTGCAGCTCAATTCCCTTATCGGGAGAGTGCCCTCCGCCCAGACTGACAGATTCATCCTCTGCCCTTCACCCCCCCACCCCCCAAACTCATCGTTGACACCCCCCCCCCCGCTCAAATGTTGCCCAACAGTTGGGAAAACAGTATTGCAATTGCAATGAATCGCAGTCCCCCGCGCGAAGGCATGGCTTCTGTCTAGTCAATGTGACTGGGCACTCGACCATCATGTCCCAGAGTTGGCATCCTGGTTGTGGCAATGCCTCACGTGGTGCACACAATTGAATGAATAAAAGCTTGATTGTTTTTAAATCCTAGAAACCTTGATATCTTTTCTGCGTTTGATTTGTTACAGCTCACTCTAAAATAAACAAATAGTGCCTTGTATTCATGTCAACATAAACGTGTAACAGGAGAAGGATTTACTGTGATATATTTCGAAGGTTGCTTTTAGCTCACACTCACAAATGTCAATGCAATGAGTGAGGAACAAAGTATACAACCCAAAAAGCGCAACAAATTTTTACTACACATTCAGCCTAGCATGTCAACGTTTAAGTGTCAAATCGAGTGTTTGAGTGTCAAAGTATTTAGAGTGTGACCTGAAGCCTGCAGTCCTTTTAAAATACGGGCACAAGGAGTGTTTTTTTCAGCGCCAGATAAACGGCGATTGATGTTTTGTTTTTGGCCGTTTCTTAAACTGTCATCACCTGCCAAAATGGCCTATGACTATGAGCCGTCGGCCTCTTGCCAAGTGGAACAATGCAGCAGTTACAAACCACTATAGCACACACAAAAATACACTGGCTCTTCCAGAGCCAAACGAAAGCATTTATTGACATAAAATCAACAGATGTCTTTTCAAGGTGTCAAAGCTTACACCAAATGGTCTATTTTTTCAATTAGAATTTGATCAAGGTATTTTAAAAAATGAAATAGATAAAATAAAATAATGCACTTTTAAAGCTCTCTTAGCAAGGTGTAGCCTGCACGAATTGATTTGACAGTGGGGAAGTACAAAACATACTTGTAGCCACATTTAAAGCCCTTGAATTACGCTGAAATAGTTTTCATAGACGATAAAATAAATTGTCAGAAAATTCATCTTCTTGGTTCTTTCGGTAAAGTCACGTAGAAGGGAAGTAATATGTTTTATTTTTATTATTTTATTACTTCCCTTCTACGTGACTTTACCGAAAGAACCAAGAAGATGAATCCCTGCAGTCACGAAAGCTTTAAATCGAATTGTCAGAAAATTATTTGCAAAAATGACACCACGGTAACATGTTTTCATATACAGCTGCTCATAGCACCAAATACCTACTAGATGCTGAACTGTGCTATGATAATAATGCAGCCAATGTGAAGGTGAATTATACTTTGTCATTATCTGAAAAAACTATTTGTTTTTCTTTCCAAAAAACGGCCCATATGACTTGTGTGCAATGCAAATACGGTTGTGAAAATATGAGCTTGTAAAGGCGGCCGTTGTCATTGCCGACAGAGAGGCTTGGCACACAAAGGGCTTTTGAAGCGATTATTGACCAACAACACAAAGCCAACATGAAAGACACAGGCGCGTGGATGTGACACTGGCTAAATCGTAACTTCTATGAATTCCACTTATCATTTATTCACGAGTTGCCGATGCTGCCAGGCTTTCCTGCAGTCACATGCATCTTAGATTGAGGCTGTGAGGCCACAGATGGAATCCCCGACATTGGCAGGCCGATGCCAAGTCCCTTCTTAGAGAGCCTTTGCTTTGCCCGAGGGACCCTTTTCGTTTGGGGATAACATTTTAGCAATGACATTGACCCATACGTGGCTTTGCTCCTCTGTGTTAAGGGTTCTTGGATGAGACCTTGTCTGTGGTGACATGAGTGGCTCAGGAGGCTAATTCCTTGGTAGAGTCCTGAACCGGCACTGCGGAGCCAATGTCTGGGCAACTGCCAGAGAATAAGCCTAGTTCTCGAATGTAGCATGTTGATGGTCTCAAGTTAGTTTTGTTACGTAATTGATCAAGGATTTTTTGTTTACGATGCAATTGAACATTATTTGCGCGGCGTATAAAGAGGTATGCCACAAAGTGGAACGCATCTGCGCACATCGACCAAGGAGATAGATTAATAAAATCAGCACTTGTCGATTATTACATTGTGAATGATTGTGAAAAATGGAATGGGCTTGGGGAAGCCTTTATCCAGAAGTGGTTTGGCTATAACTGATTATGATGATTATGCCACCATTGTGGAAAAGAGGCTCGTTGAAAGGACTTCAGGGGTAGTTGTGTGATGTCATCTTTCAGGGTTCATTTTCTGATATCACGTGATTCCCTGCTCACGGTGACCAAATTCGAATGTCCCTGTCTCATGACATTAAGCAATTAGCGCAATCAGAATATCATAATCAAAAGTAAAAAAAAACTTGGTTTGATAGCGATTGGAATAATGTTTGATCATTTGATGCTACTTTATCCTTTCATGCCATGTGCTCTCGTACCACCAAAGAGTTAAGCAGAGACTGTTGGGCAAGACAGATGGACCCAGATTCAGCTAGGTGTCTCTGAAGGGGACATCAGCAGTGAGGGTGGATGCAGCCTATACTGCCCGTCAGATGTGATGCTGCACCATGACCTCCATGACACCTCACTAACAAATGCCACTCGCAAGTGCCGTGTAAGGGTCATAGAGAATACTGAGCTGTGGAAATGTGAGAGCACAACTGGAACACAAACATTTATGCATTTCCCCAAGCCGTGTGTCCCTCGTGTATCATACATAGTAAATAGAATATATATGATTTCATGCATTTTTATTCGTGCTTTATTTACAGGAGGAATACCTTTCCCGTTGACTGCATATTTGCATTACGCTCATCGATGTGAAATCTTGCATGTGATTGAATTGTTCAAAAATATACTGTGGGATGAGTTTGGCATTTACTTTTTCACTTTATTCGACATGTTCAAACATTTGCAGCTCAAATCACTAAATAACCTGGGAGCTGGTCTCAGCCCAATGTTTTCTTTGGAGTAGGTTAATACGTTGTGGCAATTGACATTGATTCTCAGCTGCGAGTCCGTGCAGCCACATCGTTCCACATCTTTAAAAAAGTAATTGTGTTGCCGCTGTCCGGTGTAATTAGGCTGAAGATTTAAATTGAACTTTCCCTGGGTGTGAGATTTGGGAAGGGCTTGCCGTATTAGAGCCCACGCAATCCAAGTGCGGCGCTGGGAGCACCGCATTGCTCCACGGTTCTTCGTAATGACAGTCTGCCAATCTCCGCCTGACAGCTGGTGTGGCCCCCAGTGTGATTTTTATTACACTTTTGGCCCAGTAGTCGTTTATCATGGAGGCCGCAGGTAATGTCACTCCGAGCTATCGCCACTACGCCGTTGCCGCTCACCACGCTGCACGAATGTGCACACATGTACGTGGATGTACACGTGTGCGTAGGCGAAGAAGGCATAGGGCACTCCAGCACACGCACTAATTTGTGGGCACACGTGTACACACAGCTGTACGTACTCAGATAAGCTCGGTTCAAGCACCACACGCACGTGCACAGGTTTGCACGCGTGCAAACTTACATCTTAAGATAGACATTGCTTATTTATATTCAGTACCTTCAGCCGCTTAACAATTTAGACAGACTCTTATGAGGCGTACGGGCGAGTCAATCATTTCTATCATTATCAGGGCCACAGCAGAATAGCTGACCCTTCGTGGCTGTCTGACCCCATGTGGTTAAATAACCTTGCCGCTACACAGGTGGATAGCCAAACCCTACCTCGCTTGCGAAGGTACCCACGTTGTGCGTATGTATGTATGTTGAACTTCTTCGCACCATGCATAGCCAATCACGCTAATCGGAGGTGCTATAATTGGAACTCTTGAACAAACAAACACAAATATCCCCCATATAACATTGAAAGACTGTTGGGCCAAGTGCTGTTAGCGAGCACCTATGAAGGCCGGTATGGCACACGAGGGGGTGGTGGCCAGCACCACGCCCGGCTGCCTTTGTCTCCCTTGTAGCGATGTTTACTCCCTGCGCTCGGTACTCATTTAAGGCTGAGTCGACTTACGGGAGGCTCAGGACCGGTTTAGATAATAATCAGTGGTGAAGGCCGTGAGAGAGAATCGAATTTGGGTCGCCGGGTTTATAACACGTTGCGCTAACCGCTACACTACCGCTCTCCCCTCTTAAACACACACACGAATCACGCACATGCCCTCTCATTGGCAAAGCACACAGAATGCTGAATACATCTTCAAGTTTTTTTTATAAATCTGGGTGCATCCTCCGTGATTTGTTTGCAAAGCTGGATGTGCCTAATCAAGCAAGGAACAATATCAGAGCGTTCCGATGTTTTGTTTATGGTTCCCAGAAAGCTATCGCACACAACGGTGAAAATCTACGTAGTGGTAACAATGTCAAAGCACTGCTTTCTGGCATTACTATTTAACTGTTTATTTTCCAAAATGCTTAGAGACCAAAAGTTATCATAGATAACACCTGCATTGCGGTCATCACAATCATCAATTCTAGATTTGAAGTTTTCGTGACTGCAAGGATTCATACTCTTTGGTTTTTCGGTAAAGTCACGTAGGTAAAAAATTTAAATAAATTAAATCACGACGTTTCGGGCGCAACACAGTCACCTCTGAGACACACTTAAGCGGTGTGCTTTCGCTAAGTTGTCCCCACCTGGAGAAGGATGCTTGTGTTGCGCCCGAAACGTCGTAATTTAATTTATTTTAATGTTTTACCTTTCGTGACTTTACCGAAAAAAACAAAGAGTATGAATCACAATCATCATTATCATTAGCCATTATCTAGCCACTGCTGGATGAAGGCCTCCCACGTGGTTTCACCATCCCTCACAGTTCTGTGATGCCACATTCCCTCCCTGCTCCTTGCACACGAGCCGATATCTGGTTCTTTCGGTAAAGTCACGTAGGTATAAAATAAAATAAATCACGACGTTTCGGGTGCAACACAAGCGTCCATCATCAGGTGGGAAAGCATGGTCTGCTGCTGATGCAGACTGTTTTATACCTACGTGACTTTACCGAAAGAATCAAAGAGTATGGATTCTTGCAATCACGAAAGCTTCAAATCAAGATTCCATCTCCAGTGGTTGTACTCTCGGTCGAGCATGTTCTCTCCCTCGCCGCTGTCCCGACCACCGGCAATCGGCCCTTCCTATTAGCAACATGCCCAACATGTGGTGGCTGCCTTTGTCACGAATAAAAAATATCGATTGTTAAACACACAATTCCACGTGTACGTCATCGACTTCAGAATTCATATTCATTGACGAATCGTTACACCACAACTAATAACACATTATTACAGTTCTGTGACCTAAGTATCGTGAAAAAATTAGGTATGTATATAGGTTCAGTAAATGTATGCATATGTAATGATTAATAATACACTGAAGAGTCTCAAAACTTTTACAGCTCTTCATGTGTAGTGTGTGTTATGTGTGCAGTAATGTTTGTGTCCCGGCCTGTAATGAATTTGTGGTTGTTATTTTCTTTTCCTTTAAAATGACAAATCGATTAATTTTATTTACTGCGGAGATTATTAGCTGTTGTTAAATGATCCTCTCGCGGGTGTCGGATACATCAATTAGGGAGAGGAATCTGTGCTTGTGGCTGCTTACATTGCTGAATGCATGATTGTGTATGGGAAATGTATTTCAACTGGGAAAATACAAATTTTAAAAAACCTATTTTATAGAATGCTTAAAATGAACAGCGGGCAAAAATCTCTAATTTATGTAAACTGCCATCAGGGTTAGTTGTGTTCTGCGAAACATACAATAAGCGTGCAATAAGATGCAATGAAGGTTCCCAGGTCACTATGTCATCACCGGCGCCTAACCCCAGCCTTGTCAAATTATGCCTCCGTGCAAACTTGCATGCCGTTAATATTTGTTGACAAATTTACAGAACGTTGATCAAAACACATATGCACGCCCATTAGTGCATACGCATGCGAATGAGCAACAGTGCACGTCCATCAGCGCAGACCCAACATTCGCCCACAACAACGTGTGCTGCATTATGTGCGGCATTTTTTAGATGGAGTGATGCCCAACAGAAACGTGTATTTTTTAAAGAATGATTTTTTTTTAAATCATGGACAGACAAGCTGAGTAACATAAATGTATTACGGATAGCAGCAGGGTTCACAGCCAGAACATTTATATGAATAATAATAGAAATGCAAGTAAAAATTTGGACATGTAATGAGAAAACAAAAGACTGAAAATAATGTTTTTACTGGGAAAATTCTATGTACAAGAAGCCAGGGTAGACAGCAAATTAAGTTACATGAACAATTTGAACAATTGGATACAACTGGGAGTACAATATATAATGCAAAGTTCCCTAGTAAGATAATGGACAGAACTAAATGTACGGCCATGATCGCTCTCGTCTTTGAGATAGGACATGGCACATCGAGAGAGATACCCACGACAATATTGAGACTCATGCGTCTTACTCCATGCTGCAGCATGTGTCCACAATGTATACAATAATGCATGTTTATTTTATTGTTTACGCGAATGAAAACGTGTTGCCATACGTTTGGATGAAAAGGGGCAGAGTTCTAGTGCTTAATTTTTAATAGATGGTAATCCAAGGACCGTGCATTAGTCTGCCTTTTTGTGCATGTATACTATTCATGCCAAGTGGCACTGGGGATTCCTGCTCACAACACAATCCTCAGCAGAAAAATATGTCCACTTTGTGCCTTAACTCACTTCGAATTTTGCAATTGCATATTGTAAATGCAAAGGCACAGTTGGCACTGAGAGACACAAACAACAATATTTATTGAACCCACAATCAAACAGTTGAAGGATCATGTCAACAGTTATTTTATACAACCTACAACATATACAGTCCACCAAATCAGG
Organism: Lampetra fluviatilis; assembly: GCF_964198595.1. NCBI lineage: Eukaryota > Metazoa > Chordata > Hyperoartia > Petromyzontiformes > Petromyzontidae > Lampetra > Lampetra fluviatilis. The sequence goes on along the minus strand of NC_136284.1, from coordinate 5,211,688 downwards.
GCTGTAGGTTTCAAAATTGCTTTGGGGGGGGCGGAGGGGAAACAAACCCACAAAAAAACCCAAGGACACACTCACCTTAAGACTGATAACACATTGCCATCACCGTGACCGAATTTGAGTCACCACAGCCAAGAAAAATATATTTCACAGATTGTATATTTATTTATCTGTTTAACTTTTCTCTCTGGCCACTAGCAAGAAAAACTGGCAAAGTGTCAGGAATGGACATTGCCTCAAGGTCTAGTCCAAAAGCATCGGTGAACTCAGTCGGGCATCAATACAGATTGTAACCCACACAGTGCATCCTATGACATGAAGGGGTTCAGATGTGCATCTATTCACCCTCTCGGCTGCTAACGATGTGACCTTGTGACCTTTTCGGGGGGGCGGGGGGCAGGAGTCTTAGAGAATATTCCTCTCCATCAACTTTCATAGGTGGTGAAAGGACTCAGATGAAAGCACCTTGCTCCTATTGGAAACTCGAAACTCTAAAGAGTAAGCAACCCTGTATAGACATTAATACTTAATAGATTTTTTTTTTCTCTCTCTAGAATATCCTCGCGATTTGTCATGTTCGTTGTGCTGTCTACAGCACCGGCATTTTCTCGAATTATTGAACCTCGCGCACCTTTGTGTAATTGTAAGAAACCTCAAAATCCTTATGGGCAGATAATGACACGCAGAGTTGTTATTTTTTTTCTAAATGTGTGAATTACTATTAATTTCAATAGATTCTTGTAATAATATACTGCATTAGCAAAAGATTTCCATACATGTCTAGCAGAATGGTAGCATCTATGGTTAAGGATATTTTAACCATAATTCGAAGATTATTTTAGAGTGTTCATCGTTCAAGGTCAAGAGGTCATCATGGCCAATGTTAATGATGCTACAACCCTCACCCTTGCTTCAGTCTTTATTGCACTTACGAAATGTAGGAATGAAGACGCAGTGTAAGGGGTGGGAGTAGAGAGGCCACAATTGTCTTGTGTCTTTGAAAACCATTTGCACACGATGGGACTTTCGCACATGTATATGTGCATACCCAACCGATGTTAATACCGATTTGAAGCTTTCGTGACTGCAGGAATTCATATTCTTGGTTCTTTCGGTAAAGTCACGTAGAAGGGAAATAATAAAATAATAAAAATAAAACATAATAAAATAATTCTCAGAGAATTATTTTATTATGTTTTATTTTTATTATTTGGAAATGATAAAATAATAAAAATAAAACATAATAAAATAATTTCGATTTAAAGCTTTCGTGACTGCAGGGATTCATATTCTTGGTTCTTTTGGTAAAGTCACGTAGAAGGGAAACAATAAAATAATACAAATATAAACAATAACATTCTCACGACGTTTCGACTGCAACACAAGCAATCACACCTGATGACTGCAACACAAGCAATCACACCTGATGATGATTGCTTGTGTTGCAGTCGAAACGTCGTGAGAATTTTATTGTTTATTATTTTTATTATTTTATTGTTTCCCTTCTACGTGACTTTACCGAAAGAACCAAGAATATAGATGTTAATACTGTATACACCTGATGTACCACGTCTTAAACTCTGCAGCCGCAAATGTAATAATGCCCTCACATCTCAGTCAGAGCGTAGCAGTGCGTGTAATTTCCTGGCATCGTCATCTTTCAGTGGGGTTGTTTTGTGCGAGTTGGATTGCCACGTGTACTGATGTTCCAAGGAACATCCTCCTTTTGAGGCAGTTGTCCTGGATAGTCCGTAAGTCTTCCCGAGACATTAAAGTTCCGTTTTGTTGCCTGTTGCATAACAATACACCCAGGGCCGGATTAAGATGTTGTAGGCCCCTGGGCTACAGGTACTGTGAGGCCCCCAGTAATATGTTTCAAAAGGAAAACAAAGTTAAAGAAAATACCATTTATTCTTACAAGGCTAACAACAAATGAAATTCAGCATTCACAAGTGAAATAACTTTTCACTTAAATCTCTGAAGGCCCTCCAGCTGGCAGAGGCCCCTGGGCTGCAACCCCTAAAGCCCCGTGCCTTAATCCAGCCCTGAATACACCACTCAGGACGATGGATTTCCAATGTGGTTCTCCCCTCTTCCAGTACCATGAGCTATTCTTATTTCCATGATACGTCCCCAGGTTGTTGTTTTTTTGTAGCTCAGAAAGTGTCAATCCAACGGTGCTATACAATGCATGCGCGCATTCACCTTCGCGTCGATTGAGCCTGGCGAAGTTGGGCGCGTGGCTTGAAGAGAGGTCTGAGGAAGCGCTGAATGAGTCCGCTCCGAGCCGTCCCACGAACGGCCCGTCGCACACCTCTGAAACGACGAGACAAAGGGGGGGAGAGAGAGAGCGCTAGCCAATTAATTTACAGCAGCACGGCGGTGGCGGTGCAAGGCTGTACCAGCAGCACGGCAGCTCTGCGCCCAATTACTGTGGTGCAGTAAGCACGGCGCAGCAAAACAGCGAGCCATTATCAACTGAGCTGCGCATTGCAAATGAGCATGGTTGCTTTACAAACATGAAAGGTTTACAAAAAATACCTACTTAAGTGTTCGCACCTCGTAACCTTGTGGCCGACTCAGAAAAAAATATGCAACAATGACGTTGAACAAAAAAAGAAATCTTCAGCAGTAAGGAGCAATATTTGCCGCAAAGTGAAACAGCCCAGCGAGGAATGATATGGTCCAAAATTTATGTCGAACGCTGAAAATATCTCGAGAATATTTCGAGAGGAAAATTGTTGTATGGTCGTAATTACAAAGCTTAACGTGTTTTGTGAAGTACTACCTCTGTTTTAGTTATGCTAAGAACAAAGGAAACTTTAATCCAGGATTTATAAAGTAGGTAAACACGATACATTCAATATATTAATTACATTTTGGCATAAATATGGGCAGTGTTTTAAATTTAATTAAGCTCTTTGTAATTATTTAGAATATTCTGCTTTCATAAAAATAAAGACGATAAGCAGTTAAAACAAAAGCATCAGTTTTTTCGGGAGTTTTCTTTTACTGCCTCATTATCACAGATCAGATGCTCTAAATAAATTAACAGAACACATTCTATAAACGGTGCTCTCGTCGTGCTCACAGGGTCGTTATACTTCCAAGGTTTAGAGAAGTGCATGTCACATTCACTCAATGTGAAGAATCACATTTCAGTTGTCACCTGTCAACACCTATTCCAGAGCAACATTTGCACGTGGATTTTCGTGTCCCATAATGAGTGTCATTTATTTACGCGCCTTCGTTTGCTTTTCACTGCCAAAGCTACAAAAGCGATTTTGCAGATTCACAGCGGAGCGGAGCCGGTGCATCCCATTGTGGGTTCTTTAAATTGCGGCACCGTCTGTCATATGGATTTTTTTTGCACAATACCTGGCACATCGGGCTGAGTGGCAGTCAATGGCCTGAGCTGCCTCCCTCCAGAACAATCCCCCATACACCACCACAGCTTGCTCCTTTTCAAGTCCCTAATGCCACCCTCCTCCCTCCCATTGTTTCCCTGGATCACACCCAACACCCACTCACCACCACCCGCCCCAAATACCTTCCTCTATTTTCTCCCCATTCTCACCATTCCTACCACTCCATCTAATCCTCCCCCAATGTACTTCTGCAAATCTCTCTGGATCCTTGCAACTTCAGACTTCAATGCGGAACATGTGCACGGCGAGATGGATGCTTTAGAATGTCTACAGTTGTGCATGTGAATGTGTACAGCCCTTCGTTAATCCACTGTTGGATGAATGCCTCCCAATGCCACGTTTTTCAGTGAAGTTGTTTGACCATACTCCACGAGACTGGTCAGTACAAATTGATGGGGTGGAAAGAGTAAAGCCAGGATTAGTTCAGATATCACTCGCCACTGATGGAAACCATGGCCCGGAATCAAAATCATCGGGTTCATAGTGAAATGAGCTATCTACTGTGGTATACAACTTCATTTTGTCATACTTTATTTTGTCAGCATAATTTACACTCAAATATCAAACATTAAACATGCAAGTGCCAACACAGACGTGGCCGTGCATTCATCTCCTAAGAAATATATCTAGGGCACAGACAGGTTACACTCAATAGTTCACAAAATGTAAATCTACATCACAAACCTGACGCCTTTCCAATGCACAATGCCAACAGGGCAGTCTACACCTATTAACGTGGGCCATCTGGCCGCATGCCACGTGGGTCGATGTGATTGAACAATCCCCAATCCAAGGTTACCCGTCTTACCGCAGAGGCAATGGCTTCGCCCATAAATCTAGCAAAATATTTTAAGCTTTTTTCCTCTTTTGTGATGCAAATTACACGTTGTTCTCTTTTATGAGCGTGGATTTTACTTTCATTGTTAGACAAGTCTGTTTTTAGACACGGTCAAGTCAGTCAATCTGCACACTGTGTTGTAATTCCAGTGCTAAATTATTCACAATATCCAATCATAGTGCACATTATGATCGCAGAACTCATTAGATCGTGGAATTCTGCTTTCTTAATAAAATATAGAAAGGAAAAAACCATTCCATATATGCTAATTCATAATGCGAAGGCTGGTATGTTGCCACCATATTATGGATATCTTCACATATGGGATAATGCACTTGTGCGTGTAAATCCAATGCATTTTAATGTTCCAGCATATAAATATGGTTTTGTATTTTGACGCTATGCAAAACGAAATTTGATTGTATTCTCCTGGAGGGTATTCCGATGATAAACGGTGTACTGCTCATAGTAGAGTATTGTCACATGACAGAGCAAGGGACACCTCTTGTCAGATTTGGAAAACACAAAAGCAGGAAGACAAAAGGTGCATCATCTATGTCAAATTGAGGTCACATGGCCTGAAATGCAAATGCAATATACTGTTGTCAAATTGTGTACTTGGAGATTTTATGGTGGTGGATCACAGTAAAATAAAACAAATTTTGCAGCGCAATGTCAGATAAGTGAAATTGGGGTCATCTGCCCTGTCATGTATAAAACAGTAATGTTTCAGATTTGTTTTTATGTAAGTAATGCTGCATTGTGTCTATTACTTTTACATAATCAACGATTTTTGGGTTTAGATCGCGTTATTTATAAATGTGTCGTAACCCTCCACCACCCGACACGGCCAATCAGTAAAAAAAGTGTCACGTTGACAAAAGACAAATAGTTCACTGCTTTAGCCCACCGGTGTGTTGAAGCGTGAAACCACAACATTTACAATTTGAGTACGACGTTTCGCTGGTAATTGCATCCAGCCTCATCGGGCAATTCGCCAGAATGGTGAGGCTCTGCTGTGTCTCCCGTTCTTATATAGAGCAGCAGCAGGGTGACGTCATCATTAACTCATTAACTCATATGTTTATGCATATTCTTCATCTGCATCATGATCAGCCACGTTGATTCACTGCTGGATGAAGGCCTGCCAATAGCGTCACCATTTCTCAAGGTCCTGGTGATCCCACAGTCCATCTCACTTCTACATGTGAACTATTATCATTGCTCCATATCTACGATGGTAGTGCCCTCAGGCACATTCTCTCCGTTGGCTGCCACTCCATTATCAATATTGTACATTTACCATCATCACAGTGATGTGTCCTACCCACGCCCACTTACTTTCCTTAATGGGCTGATTTGGATTTATTCCCCGATCTCTCTGTTATTCTTTATATTTTTCAATTTTATTCAAAGCACGCTTCTCCGCACACTTTTTGCGTACATTTTAAATATTTTGTTCCATTTTCTTTGTCAGTGGCCATGTTTCTGATGTATATGTGTAAGCAGGCAATTAATGGAATCTTCTCAAGGCAAATTGGTATATTGCTTTTCATTATCAAATTCAGGAAGTGTATTTTTGATCCCAAATGCTCCCAAACGCTTTTGAATCACTTCCCTCGGCAGATATATTCTCCTCTGGTTTCCAGTCGTGTCTCTCAAACATTTCCTTTATTATATTTAGTGAACTTGTTGTACTTGACTTTGGTTTTGCACATATACTCTAAAATGTATTCTTCCATAAGCACTTGTGGAAAAAAGTAACCCTATAAGCCTCTTTCCTCAAAAAGGTTAGATAATTGTGACTTTCGGGAGATATATTTGATGACATTTTTGTTGTAATCATTTGCATATTCCAAACCTGTAGTTTTAAGAAAATGTAGTTCTGCAAATGAAGCCAAATGCCTCTTGTATGAGGCCCTATTATCCAATACTCTTATAATGCACATTTCAATGAACCTGCAGAGAATTGTATTCTCCATCTGTGGATATTTACTGTTACAGTATCTCTTTCACAGATACAGTAATAGGAGCCACTTGGAAATGGTAGAACATTCATCCTCTGATTGCAAGTTTATTTCAATAAGTCATTCTTATGATCTGAACCGCTGCACATATAAAAGGACTCACCTGCAATTATCAGCAAATATATTTTCTTTATTGGATTTGTCTGTGGAGAACAGGAGTGATTTCTTTGGATAAACAAGGATAATAGGATCTGCTGTTAACACCCCCACATCACTTTGGATAAGAGGTATTTTACAGTCGTGGTGCTTAATGCATTATATAGTCTGTTCTATAGCGAATGTTTTCATAACGCGAAGTGGATATAACATGATTAATGTATTAGGAAACACATTTTTTTCATAACATGGATGTGAAATGGATATAACGCAATTGAGTGAACTGAACTACGCCGCGTGAGTAGGAATAAGCGGTAGTACGGCTACCTCAGCGTAGCACCACACAAGGCGGGATGCTGCTGGATGCTTCTAGATCATACCCACACACCTCAGTTTTTGTTCAGCCTGGATACACGGACTGTGCTTTACTCTATATTATTTCTGAATTATTCGAATGCTATTTTTCCATAATGCGGTGTCTATGAGAACAGACTATCATCTCTGCATTTTCCTGAAAACTAAAAAGTTAAATGAGTGAGGGGTGATACTCATCTCCAGCTGCACATTCCACATTCTCATTGCGAGTATGAGCCAGTCCCATAAAGATTTGAACTCGCAACTTTCTGATTGTGAGCCATTCGCTATAACCAAGGTGCCACCCAGCAGAAAGTATGATCGGAGATTACTACACTTCCCTTATATGTAAAGAAAATATTTATAATATGGACTTGTATGTAAATAATGTTACTTTAGCTACAGTGCCAGATCCGTGCCAAGCCATGTTGATGTCCGTAATGCCCTAACATACTGCCAGACCATGTTCAAATTAGTTCACTGTAGATGAACACACATTGGAGCCTTTTTGTATATTGTAAATATAATTTTCTCTTCTCTCTGCCCTCAGGGGAGTCTCTTTTTTTAAAAATGCAAAAATAAATTTGAGCAGATGCACCAATGCATATGTCATAGAACAATATCCGATCCAGTGTACAGTACATTGATGTGATATCCAGCTATACACACTCGTTAATCTTAAAGACTGCATATTGGGATGAAGGCACTCAATAGTTTTTCGTGTTTTAATCCAATTACTGAATGAGACGTTTACGCTGAATGAATGTCGTTTTCAAAGCTGTTCTATTTTCATCTTTGCACATAAGGGTATTACATAGGTATGGATGATGATGGCCATTATTTACTTCATTTCAAAATAAAATAATGGATAGCTCTGTTAAGCTGAATACAGCTTAAATATACGCCGAACAAAATATTGTCATTTTACACATTACAGTGTCACCTTAGTATGGATGATGACGAAGGTTATTATATCTTACTGGCACATAATGGCATACAAATATACGTGTCACTTTTCTTGTTTTAAATTAGTTGCGGCACGGAAGTGCATTTCACACACTCAACAACCATCCAGCCAATGCATCGCTACGAATAATGTACCTGCCGAAACTGGTGCACGCTTACACGTGACGTATTTCCAGGACTAAGTGCACCTCTCGCATGGAATGGGGGGTCACGGAACGGAGGTATGCTTACATTTGCTTGACATCTCATTGTCCGGCTTTTTTTCTTAAATATCTAAGGATATTTATTTTATGTTTGCCCAACCAATGCTATTTGTCTTAATATGAAAATTAAATATCCCTCTAAAACAAGGCAAAACTGCACTTGTTTTAATTAAATGCGTTCATGCCCAAGTCAGGAATAGGCAGGATAAAACGACGGTGTGTTTGCGAGAGGTCCCAGAGGACGCATTAGCCGAGTATTGAAGTCGTGGATACAAAGCAGTACTACTTAACAATGAGCCAGCTGGCAGGAGAGCTGACATTTTGACGATACCGCTCGGATCAAAGCTGCTCCATGCTAATTGATCGCCATTCGTCATTCAGGCCCGTCACAGGTGGGGGGCACGCTGCCTGGGACAAGCCAGGTTCAAGCGCGTTAAGCCTAATTGTGAGCAAAGGGTTACTTTTCTTTATATATTTATCTTGTAAGCTTAAGTCAGTGCTCCAGATTTTTCTCGTTGAGATCAAATGCTTTGCGTTCAATTCGCTGGTAAATATTATCCATAGTCATCTGCGTAATGGAACGTGCATTTCTGTCTCCACACATGATGATGTCTCCTTAATGGCCTAAAACACAGGGCTTCAATTTCCATTACATTTATATTTGTCTGCCGTGTTTCATATTTTTTTTTATCATCATACAAATGGTTCAAATTTGTCTCGAAAATAGCCTGATTGTATTCGGTGAAATAGAGTATATGAGAACCACAACTCGTTGTTTTACGCATAGTGTACACGTGCAGATTTCCCACTAAACCACACAAGCTCAGTAATGTATTTTACTGTGGATTTATCTCAAAATAACAGATATTCGTATCAACGAGGAATTGGCACTGAAAACATTTGTCAATCCTGAGTTCTAAAAACATATATTGTACAGGTTTCTTCTTAATAGTACTCCGTGGGCATCATAGCATCCCAGTAACCTATTACAGAATTCCACTGTAATTCTACTACCTATGTTGGACATTTCTCAAATTTGTATGTGTCTACTTTGCCAATGCTGCTGTAGTTTGATCCAGTGTGCATATTTGTGAGCTGCAGGTGATTCACACACACTTGTGCTAAGAACAAAATATTCCAGGGAATATGAAAGATCAAGCATGATGTAAATTAAACATTGCCCAATAAACATGCCAATGTTGGGCCAACCTTGGCATGTGGTTGGAACCATTACATTCACATTGGCCCAACGTTGGATCTACGTTGGCTGAATGTTCCATGTGTACTGGGTCATGAATTTTAACACCAGCCCCATGCAATTTTGCATAAAACTGTTTTTCTCTTGTTGTTGGAATGACATTCTGGAACTGTAAAACCTCAATGTAGATAACGGTGGCCACATCTATATATATATGCACACACATGCCCCACACGTCCAAACACGTGCATGCACACACACATACACACTCACACACAATAACGTCCAATAATGCCTTTTCAGATGGGAGTCCAAGGAATGCAGGATAACAATTATCTCCACAGCACAGAGATAGCCGCTCTCCTGCATGCAGATAGCAGAACCAAAACTGTTGGCATGGTGACAGAGCAACGTAATGCACCTTCGATAAACATTTCTGATTTAGACATTGCCTATTTTCTTTACTTTGTACACAAACTAAAATATGCTGTGCCATTTAATGCAGTGTATTAAATGGAGCATTGAACTCGTGCCATCTGAAATTACCCCGACTATCACCACTTTCCACTTTTTTCCCGAGGTAAATGTATCAAGTGATGGCTCATATTTGCAAGCTACATTGCTTTATTATTATTATTGATTTCAATCCCATATTCTTTTTTCAAATGTGCCTGCGAGCCAAACGTTGACTTTTCATTTATTCCAACAAGCTAGTACCTTGTTTCACGCATTTCTTTATGAACATATTATCATCTGCAGTTTGGAAACCTCACAGTTCTGCCACAGCTTACTTTTTTTTTACAGAATTCCAATTGTTCCTATCAATAAATCAACGGTTGGCTATTATCTAAAAGACGTGGTAAACATTGAAAGATGTAGAGAGTATGGTAGGCCTAAGGAATGGCATTTCCAAATCCCTAGTACACTGCCTACAAGTTCGTTATTTTTAAATCCTTTATATTAAGTTCACTTGCTTTCTTGCTTACGCGCTTACGACCGTGCAAATCTTTCGGTCGTTTTTTAACCCACTTCCCGTGAAATTTTTTTTCCAAAATTTTCCACTTTTTAGGAAAAAAAAAATTCACTAACACAATGATATATTTTTCATAAACACAGAAAATTATTCAAGAAAACAACAAAAATTTACAATATAAACAATCATACAAAAACTGAAAACCTTATAATCCTTATATACGACTTTCCTTATATTTAATTTAAAATACCAATGTGATAAAAATGAAACTCTTACTCAAGAAAAACAGAAATGAATAATAAAATAAAACCGATGCCACGCATATAAAGGATTTATAGTGAAACACTTTGTTTTTACGGGTTAATTTTTTCAGGGTTCATTTACCGCTGTCCCCTACCACCAATTCCTTCGTCAACTTGGGGGACAAGCCCCCCGCCCCCCGCCCCTTACTTTGCACCTCTGTTTAATTCCTCTATCATCCCACCAGAGGGAGCTCTAAAAAACTGATATTCCTTCGTCAGATAGAACATTCAAAGGCAATGCAATTGGTAGCACGGTGGGGCGGGAGGGGGGTAAATACATATGAATGCATTAATAATTTGACCAAAACAATACAAGATAGTACACAAACATTATCTTTAGCGAATCTAAAGTCAAGGAGAGGTGTTGTTTAAAACGAGTGTTGCTGGGACTGAGCAGGTAGGCACATAAGTAAACTGTGTACACGAAAACAAATGAATATAAATCGTGAACAGGGTGAAGGAAAGCTTAATAGAATGAGTCATGTGCACGACATGGCGCATACATATTTATATACTATCATTATAAAGCATATATGTGCATGCTGTATAAAAAAAAACAGAATAAAGACCATCCTATAGCCTCCATAAGCTGTTGAGGCAAGTGCTATTGAGCACAGATGAAGGTCAGTATGGTACCCAAGGGGGTGGTGTGACCAGTACCACACCTAGCTACCCTTATTTCCCTAATGCTGATGTTTACACAAAGCACCAGGAGCGAATTTTAGGCTGAGTTTACCTAGGGTAGGTGCAGGACCAGTTCATGGCCAGGAATCAAATGCATATCAAGAGATTCATAGCGGGGTGAACTAACCACGACGCCACTATTCTTCCTTACATCCACACAATTACACACATTTTATATTTGATCATTATGAACACCTTAACAAGTAAATATATTTTAAATATATATAGCCAACGAAGAAATCCCATTAAAAATATAAAAGTCGTTCCCAGAGGCACAATTTAAATGTCAAACCACCCAGGAACAAAGAAATTGTATTTTTTTCTTAGGAGAACACTGACAAAGCTTTAGGCATGTGACAAATAAATTATAGATGCTATTTAATAGGGGGCCTGTGCCAAATTTAGATCTGTAAATGTCCAACTGTTGTCAATTGAACTAAGTTTTAATTGTGCATTTCATCACATCAGTTCAGCATCAGAAACGCATCATTCCCTTCATGAGAGTTTGCAACTTAGAGAAGTCAGAGCATTCACGTTTCATACAATTGAGGGCAATACCATGACAGGCCTTAATCTGCATTGGCTGATTACAACAGCCTTTAACATGCATGGCCAATAAACGCCGTGTAATGTGTGTATAGATGTGCATACAATTTAAGTATTTGCCTATATATATGCAGTGTACCACATATATGCTTTTTGTCAATCCACTACTCAGTTTGGATTGGTGTTAGGTGGTAGCAGGACAAGTTCACATATCACGAGTTAATGATGTTAGCCGTGGCTGAGACTCGAACTGAAGTCACCAGGTACGTATTGCATTGCATTAGCCACTGTGCCACCACTCTACCCCCATGTTCAGTGTATATCATACGTAAAAAAGTACCTCCAAATCTCAAAAAAATATGCGCACAAATGACAGTCAAAAACTTTTGAGACGGATACACTCAAATAACACACGTGCTTTACGAAATAATGCACAAGAATCAAACATGCTTAAATGGAAGAGTGGGAAGAGGTGAGGACGGATATGAACAGAACTATGGAGGATGCGGATATGACAGTAGGAATGGTGGAGGAAGAGGACATTCGTCGAATAGCCCAAGCAAATGATCTTGCAGTGGTGAATACCTACTTCCAGAAGCAGGAGGGACATCGGATGACCTACCAGCGTGGAGAGGTAAAGAGCCAGATATATTTTATTTTGGTGAGGAGGAAGCACCTGCAAGGAGTGAAGAAATGATCCCTGGAGATAGTGTGTGACTGGAATTAGGAAGAGGAAGGCGAGGCAAAATAACTGTAGTAGGGTGACGTGGTGGCGACTAAACAATGAGAAAGAAAACGTATGCAGGCAGGCTATGGAGAACTTAAAAAGTGTAAGGCCTAGGAGGAGTGTGAATGAAATGTGGGAAAAAAACTGGTGAGTGGAATACTGAACGCAGCAGGTGGTACAGTGGGAGTGAGCAAAGGAAGACAGATGCAACAGAAGGAAACATGGTGGTGGAGTGCAAAAAGCAACAAGAGAGAACATGCCAAGTTTAAAAAGTGTCAGAATACTTAGAGAGAGGACCATCTGGATGAATACCTGGCAGCGAGAATAGAGGCAAAGCGAGTGGTAGCAATGGCAAAAACAACAGCATGTGCACAACTCTACCAGAATCTTGACAGCAAAAAAGGCGACAAGATGGTTTACCGTTTGGCAAGAGCCAGAGAAAGAAAAACCAGGGACATCGACCATGTGAATCTCGTTAAAAACAGTGAAGGACGAACAATCTTGGATGATATAAAGGTTAGAAAGAGATGGAAAGAGTATTTTGAGAAGTTGCTGAATGTGGAAAAGCCAAGACGCGAAATGGTTGAGGAACATCAAGGAATTGAAGTAGTTGCAGAGACTATAACCAGACACTATAACCAGAGAATAGGTGGTGGAGGCTCTGGGGAGCATGAAACAATCAAAAGACAGTGGGGCCAGATGAGATTCCAATCGATGTGTTTAAATTAATTGGAGAAAATGGTGTTGAAATATTGATGGGGCTGTTTGGGAAAATCTGGATGGAAAAGAAAACGCCGGATGCTTGAAGAGAGAGAACATTGGTTCCTATCTTCAAAAGGAAAAAGGTGATGTACAAGAGCGTGGAAACTGCAGAGGAATAGCATTGATGAGTCACACCGTGAAACTCTGGAAAAGGATCATAGAAAGGAGACTGAGGAAGATGGTGGATATTGGCGAGAGTCAGTTTTGATTCAGACAGGGAAGGTCAACAATGGATGCGATCTTTGCACTGAGAGTATTGGTAGAGAAGTTCAGAGAGAAGAAACGGGACCTGCATATATGGTATTTATTGATCTCGATAAATCATACGATAAGGGTGCCGAGACAGCTCATCTGGTGGTGTATGAGAAGAAGAGGTATTCCTGAGGTTTCTGTCCAGCTGAGCGAGGGTTTGTATGAAGGAGGGAAAATTCACGTGTGAAGCAGCTGTGAAGTGTCGGAGAGCTTCCAAGTCAAAGTGATAGTGAAGCAAGGTTCTGCCCTGAGCCCCTTCCTGTTCATCCTGGTGCTGGACACACTTACGAGAGATATGGTGTATGCAGTTTGTAGATGGCATTGTGCTAGGCGGTGAAAGCAGACGGGTAGTGGAAGATGATTTGAAGATCTGGGTGCAAAAGATTGAAGGGAATGGGTTGAGGATCAGTCGGACAAAGACTGAGTATATGATGACAAATTTCAGTGGAAATAATGCAGGAGGATTGCAAATTGGAAGTGACCAGTTAATGAAGACGAACGAGTTTAATGCGTGCTGATGGATGACTAGAAGGAGAGATGAGAACAAGAACAAGGGCTGGATGGCTGAAATGGCGAGAGATGACTGGGGTGGTGTGCAATAAGAGGGTCCCAGTTTGGTTAAAGGGAAAAGTGTACAAGACGGTGGTGATGCCGGTGCTGTTGTATGGGGCCGAGTGCTGGGGCACAAGAGAGAGGGAGGACCAAGCTATGGCAGTCACAGAGATGAGGATGTTGCGGTGGATGTTGAGTTCAACAAGAAAGGGACAGGGGGTGAGAAATGAAGAAGTGAGAGGATGACTCAAGGTGGTAGAAATCACAGAGAAGATGAGAGGGAAAAGACTAGTGTGGTTCGGTCATGTGGAGAGACAACAGGACAATTATGTGGGTCAGAAGGTGGAAGGACGAGATCAAGAGGAAGGCAGAAGAAGAGGTGGAGGGGCGGTGTGTTGCGACCAGACCATGGTGGCCCTAGGAGCGGCGCAGGACAGCGCAGTGTGGAGAAGGTTGGCAAGGACAGCGGACCCCACATGAGTGGAAAAAACGCGTGGAAGAAGAAGAAGAATAAAATATGCCTATGTATTGCAAAACAATCCTTTATAAGGGATACATTGTATGGCAGTGCAAAACTGGATTGTTAAATGAATCTTTGTGGAGCGTTAAGCGTTACCCCTGCACGTGCATGAGTTTTCTCCGGGGACTCTGATTTCCTCCCGCATGCCAAACACTCGTTAATGGAATTGGCCAAAGGTGCCACTTGCAAGACATGCTTCGTATCATTATTATTCTTTTTCCTTCTACAGTGTTATATAAATGTGCATAGAAGTAGAAAGAGCTTACAAAAATCACTTACAAGTCTATGCAAATTATTTTTCGTAACTTTGTCTTCAATTACATTTTTACGGATGCTTTTGCACCAAAAAACTATTTCCCAGCGGAATTAATGAAAAAATTACCCCAGAGGCATCAATGCAATGTTTACAAGGGATGTGTTAAAAATGTCTCGGAGAGCTCCGATAAGAAAAGGCCGATGTGTTTGGCACTCAGAGATCAGCTTCCATGGCCACCTGACGAAGCTGCATGCTTTTAAAGTTCACTAGCACTGTAGAGAAGCATTGTTCCCAAGTGGAACCCGCGATTACTTTGATCAGCATGAAACTTGCGTGCAATGACTGCAGGTAAAAGCGACTCGCTGGGCCTTGCTAGTGTAGAGGTGGTACGTGCTGGGGGGGAGGATCGTGAGACAGCGCGTAGTGGGTGGCTACATCACGGTCCGCAGGCAAGTGTCCACATCGCGGTCCGCATAGGCCCCGCCCCCTGGCGCGGAGGGCTATGTAAGGCGATGCGCAGCAGCGCTCGGGGAGTCGTCGTCAACCAGTGAAGAAAGAAGACGGAGCAAGAGATAGGGCCCTGAGACCCCTAGCCCCACTGCCCTATTAAGGGGTGGGACTCTGTGCGGCTCAGTGGCGAGATCTTGGGGATCACGGCCTGCCGTCCTTGTAAGGGCCGGGCTGTGTGACCCAGGGGTCGAGACCCGTACCCTGGCTAGGACGGGTTAGATAGCCTCCCCTAGGAAGCACGTAGCCAGAGGGCCTGAGAGCGTAGCCGAGTTAGGCACGCGTAGCGTAGGCTGTATCTCGGCTGCATCTGTTACTGTTGTGTTAGTGTTAATAAACAAGTGCTGCCCCGTCAACTCGTCTCCCGCCGTATTTAAGATATTACACTAGCATTGTTTGCTGCTGTAACTCGCTGACCCGCCCAAACTGAAAAAAACATCTGTGAAAAAGAGCTTCATAGCTCATCGGATTTCTCCAGTCTGAATAAAGATTCTGATTCCTTGCACGGGGGTCCATGACAACCTCACTATTCTACTGGGTACAATCACAACTCTGAACCAAACAGGCTGGGAAGTAAAGTAAAATGTCACGTCAGCTCACAATAAAAGCCTGCTACTTGTGATCACATAAAATGCATTTTGGACCTCATAACGAATTCTTTACTGTGCAGCCTCTTGGCTGTTCGTGTGCACCATAACAAGATTCGTTTTGCTTTTTCAGAATGTTCTCTTGAGTCCATTAATGCACAGGCTGAAAGAGGTATTTTAAATGTCTAAACAATAAAACCTTCCAGTCCAAGGAAACAATGTTTAATTAATTATTCATGTCTGCTCCAGTGTTGAACCCGAGATCCCAAAGGTCAATACTGCTGATTTTTCAACTTTACGCAGAGTGTTATGAATGCGGTGATTTATATTTTCCCTATGTAGGAAACTTAGGTTTAGCTTCCAACAAGCATAGGTTTGGACTCCAACATCTGAACCATTCCTATACTATTTTAACTATGTAAGTTCATTTTTAAGGTATAGGGGGTAAAATACAGACACTTTGCTCAACACGTGAGAATCCATCCACCGTTAATTACATTAATTTTCCTTTAACTCGATATAAAATGTTATTGTTCAAAAAGGATGGTGCTTTAAACTCGTTGCTTACCACGCGGCATCAGGGGAGCTGGGGCCTGCACAAGCAAGAAGATCGGACGCTGCGGAGGCCCTCGCTCACCTGCTTCCACTGTGGCCAGCTGGGGCACTTCTCACGAGGATGTCAGAATCGTCCTCGGACTGCGACTATGACTCCAGCGCCCACAGCTCCATCGATGGCTACATCTCAACCCCAACAGGCAAGTCGAGACTCATCAGACACCTGGCCCATAGTTCAATCTCAGACATCTATGGGTTCGGGGGTCATCTCCACCCAGAATGACACACAAATCGACACTGGACAGCGGGATTCTGTTACGTTTGGGTGGTCTAGTTCGGAGACGCAGTGAAGAAAATTGGCGCGTCGAGTGATCGCGGCGGCTACGGGTTCCTCGGCGGAATCTGGCTCTATTCAGGGAATTGAGGTGCATGTCTTGGTGGACACGGGAGCCTCGGCCACTATTATTTCCGATGTCATTTTTCAATTGTTGCCGATGTCCGATCGGCGAGTGCGACCTGTTGTGAATGCTTGTGTCGCGGTGAACGGCGGGAGCATGGGTATCATTGGGTCAGTGGAGGCCCGCATTAAAATTGGCGAAGTCGCTGTGGTCAGGGCTGTACTAATCTCAAGAACGCTGGCAGTGGGTACCGATTTTCTAAGGAAATTTCTTGTTAAGATCCTGGTTGATCAGGGTTGTGTGGAAATACCATCGAGTTGCAAATTGTTCTTTCTAGCGTCTCCACATATGAGTACGGCGGCGTGTGCCACGGTCCAAGCCTTTGCTAGGGACTCGGTGGAGATTCCACTGGGCTCGTAGATGCTTGTACCGTTGCGTTATCACAAGCGATTTGGGAAGGTTGATCTGAAGGCGGGCGTCCTTCTGACTCCGTGGAATACAGCGACCAATGGATTAATGCTGGTAGGCGCACAGATGGTCTTTCACCTCGACCAAGAGCCATTCTTACAGGTACTTAATGTGGGTCCGGGAACGGTTTTGGTCCAGGCGGGTACAGTAGTGGCTCACATGATGACTGCATTTTGTGAGAATGATGCCGATGCGACCGCTGGTGTTGTGGGTGCAGTGGAACAGCCTGAACTAGTGGATGTGAAGTTGGCAGAAGCACTGTGTCATGAGAATTCACAGTTGTCTTCAGTACAGCGAGGGGAATTGTGATTGCTGCTATGTGAATTCTCTAACGTGTTCAGCAAAAGTGAATTTGATATCGGCCGTACCTCCTTATTGCACCATCGTATCGACACGGGGGAGGCCGGCCCTATTCGTCAGAACTCGCATCGGTTGAGTCGACTTGAAAAGGAACAGGTGCAACAGGCGGTCGACGAGATGTTGGCCGCCGATATTATTTTTCCATCTACCAGACATTGGGGAGCGCCCGTCGTGCTTGTTAAGAAAAAGGACAGAAGTCTTAGGTTTTGCATTCACTTCCGTAAGTTCAATAAGGTTTCCGTAGCTGACGCATACCCGTTCCCGCGCATGGATGACTCTCTGGACTCTTTGTCCGGCGCGCTATTTTTTCTACGCTCGACTTCTCATCGGGGTTTTGGCAGCTTCCCCTTGATGAGTCGTCGAAACCTAAAAACCGCGTTCCGCACACCCCAGGGACTCTTCCAATTTAATTGTCTTCTGATGGGCTTGAATTCGGCTTTAGCTACCTTTCAATGGCTTATGGAACTCGTTTTGTCTGGCCTACAGTGGGACTTGTCT
Source organism: Lampetra fluviatilis (assembly GCF_964198595.1). Lineage (NCBI taxonomy): Eukaryota > Metazoa > Chordata > Hyperoartia > Petromyzontiformes > Petromyzontidae > Lampetra > Lampetra fluviatilis. The sequence goes on along the minus strand of NC_136284.1, from coordinate 5,193,634 downwards.
CTCATTTATTTAGATGATGTAATTGTATTCAGCCGCACTTTTGACAACAATTTTCAGAGGCTGCGATCTGTTTTTGTTCGAATGCGCTCAGCCAATTTTAAACTGAAAACAGGGAAATGTAATTTGCTGCAAAATTCCGTGCACTATTTGGGTCACATTGTTAGCGCGAACGGCATAGCCACAGATCTCGAAAAGACGGCTTGTGTGTGGGATTGGCCGGCTCCAAAGTCCGTGGGAGATGTGTGCAGCTTTGTCGGGTTTGCGTCGTATTATTGCAGGTTCGTGCCGCAATTTGCCACGGTTGCTAAGCCCTTGCACGCCTTGACGGCTAAAAAACACAGGTTCCGGTGGCGAGTGGAAGAAGAGGCTGCGTTTTTAGCCCTTCGTGAGCGGTTGTCCAATGCACCCACACTCGAGTACCTTGATTTCTCTTTGCCATGTATTCTTGACACTGATGCTAGCGGTGCGGGTATCGGCGCCGTCCTGTCCCAAGTGAAGAACGGGGTGGAACAAGTAGTCGCGCATGGTAGCCGCTTCCTGTCCCCGACAGATCGGCGTTATTGTGTTACTCGCAGGGAGCTGTTGGCCATAATCTACTTCATACAACAGTACAGGCCTTACCTATATGGCAGATCATTTTTTATTATTATACGCTTGGTTATTTCGGTAAAGTCACGTAGATAGAAAACAAAAATCTAAATTAAAAGCAAAAAACCCACGACGTTTCGATCGCAACACAAGCGGTCTTCTTCTTTCGATCGCAACACAAGCGGTCTTCTTCAGAAGAAGACCGCTTGTGTTTTTATGAATTCCTGCAGTCACGAAAGTTTTAAGTCTAAAAGATAATTTATTGTTCGCACGGATCACGCGGCCCTTCAGTACTCCTTGAAGGTTGATCAGCCTTCTGGCCAACTTTCGCGTTGGCTTGAAATCTTGCAGGAATAGTCGTTCCGCGTGATATATCGAAAAGGGGCTCAGCATTGCTTATGCTGACGCATTGTCCCGGTTGCCTCAATCGTGTCGATGTGCATGTTCGTCTGGTGCAGGCCGTTGTAAACCTTCGACGGCGAGTTCAGCTGCTGTCATGGTGGCGTTCGAGAACGCTGAGCCCCCGCGAAGTTGTTCGCATCTGCAGATAGCGTTTTGCACCTTACACGTCCTGAATGGGCTCAAGAACAAATGAATGATGATTCCCTGACGGACTTGCGGCGTCGCGCAGAGTTGGAACAAAAGGCTCCTGTGCTTGCTGACAGGCCGCGAATGGTCCTTCAAGATGATTGTGTAGTTTGAATCTCTATTCATCTTGTGAATATCCATTCACCTCAAGATGAATGGATATTCAGACCACACAATCCGTAAAGCTATCACCCTAACCGTTGGGAAAGAACCATCTGAGGACCCAATCAAAACCATTACCTTACCATACATAGAAGGGGTTACCAAAAATATTTCCAAAATCATGAGCAAACACAAGATCCAGGTTCAATTCAACACAGTACATAAAATTCGTGATCTGATCCCATCTGTGAAAGATGTGATCCCTGACATGCAATACCCCGGTGTTTATAAACTAAGCTGTGTCTGCGGCAGTAGTTACATTGGAGAAATTAAGCGACATGTTTAGGACCGTGTTCATGAACATAAGGCAGATCTGAAACATGGTGGCTTATCATTGTTTTAACGCTGTGGGCACACAGGAAATAGATTTTTCCAAGACGAAGGTACTCTGCAAAGCCACTGGCTATCAGAAAAGATTCGTTAATGAATCCATCCAGATATATAAACACAGACACAATTTCAACCGAGAAGATGGGTACAAACTGAGCAATCATTGGAATGATGTTATTAACCAGTTTAAGTCATAACTGGCTGTGATGTTTACATCCTACCTGCCGATGTTAGCAGTTATTTTCGACTCCCTGAGTTACATTACCAGGTTAAATGTGTGTATATTAACAGGCTACATGTCTCACTAGCACAGCCACCGTTGCTCGTTTTCCTCGATGTGGCAGTAGCTCTCGTTTTTATTACATTGACATGCTAATCTCTCACAATACAATGGCCATCTCCACAGCTTCGTCGTCATGGAGGTAGCTCAGCTCTCCGATCTTACATTTACATGCAAATTTCATCTAAAGCCCCACCCACTTCGCTTATGACTCTTGGTTACACCCATCTCAAACCTTTATAACATTCTGCCTCAACCGCTCTCCCGCTATATTTTGTCCTGCCTCAGTAGCTCTCCCGCCATATTTGTTCACTTGATGACGATTGCTTGTGCTGCGATCGAAACGTCGTGATATTTTTATCATTTTTCTATCTACGTGGCTTTACCAAAAGACCGGTATCTGGCTCTACGCGGCTTTAAGTCAAGTAGAGGTGTTATTGCCTAGAGTTATATTCAGTGAGAGGAAGAACCAGTGTTGGCCTGTGTTGTGCCTAGTGTGATAAATAAAGAAGAAGTACCCTCGATACGACGTGTCGTGGAAGTCGCTCATTACACATGCAAGAATAGAATAGAATCCCTCTCCTTTTCACTTAGAATCAGATCAATCTCAAATACCACAATTACCTTCAGTGTTGCATGTAATGCGGCTTAAACACAAGTTCAATATAAGATTGCTGCAATTTGTGTTTTGGTATTTTGTTGTCAGTCTGTGTTCTAATTACCCGCAATATGAATCCAGTCAAGTCGAGGAAACTAACCAGGGTTGAGCCTGGATCGTGTTTAGGTGGGCGACAAACGTGCATAAAAATGTGTGTTAAAGGCTTTTGCAGGGCTACATTGTGGCAACAACGAAGGTTGCAGCATAATCTCCTGTTTCACTGTACTACGCTCCCACGTCTATGCCCCTGCCTTCTCCAATCAAAACTAACCAGTGTAGTGAAGTATGGTCAAATAACCGCCATGACCTGCACAGCATGGGGAGACCCTCATCCAAGAGTAGATTGGCAAAGCACTGTATATGTATACATTATTATGGAGGCATCTTGTCATGGAAAAAGGTTCATATGGTAGAATTCAGACTTACAACCGGCTCTTTGTTTTTTTTCGGTAAAGTCATGTAGGTTAAAAAGAAAACAAATACATCACGACATTTCGGAGGCAACACAAGCTTCTGTCTTCAGGTGAAACCGTCACAGCAAAATTGCTGTATCAAGTGAAGAGAAGTCCCAAGAGGCACGACCTTATATAAGGTGTGACGGTTTCACCTGAAGACGGAAGCTTGTGTTGCCTCCGAAACGTCGTGATTTAATTTGTTTGTTTTCTTTTTAACCTACGTGACTTTATCGAAAAAACCAAAGAGTATGAATCCTTGCAGTCACGAAAGCTTCAAATCTAGAATTACAACCGGCTGCCTTGTAAGACACTCACTCACTCTCCTGACATATCCTTTAATATTAAACAGAACATTCAAGGCTTAATGAAAATGCAATTTTATCTCATAAAATGCTGAATTACATAACTCTTTAAAACGTCTGTGAAGAAAGTTCACAACTTTTTTGAACCACCCAGTGACGAGGAATGTTGGCAATGTATGAAAGAGATTGTCGGAAAAAACATCCCTGTCAAATCTCATTCACTTTGAAATCAAATTTGTCTTTACCAGAAAACGTGAAAATTAATAACAAAGGATAATGCTATTTTGTATGAATTTAAAATATTTACCAAACACCCAAAACTTCTTCACTGCCTGTTTAAATCAGCAATACCTCTATCTGAGCTTAGACATTATCAACACAGATCTTGCCTGCGTTAAACTTAGAATACAGTTGGCATATTGAAAACAAAACTTTGGTGGATTATAATCCACTAAATACATTTATAATAAATCAAACACTGTGTGGTAGACTGGTTGTGGGCTCATCATTTGATAACAGGTTGGGGGGGGGGGTAAAATACAAGAGGAATCAATAATTGCATTAGCTTGCAGGATCAGTGAAGTGGGACGTTCTCAGGATATTATCGACCGTGCCATGACACACCCCACGTGGTGCAAACCTCTCCTCGAGTTCACAGCTGGGTGAGCACTCGCCCGTCACCACCACCGCCCCCCCCCCCCCCCCCAGGTCGTTGTGCTGAGAATTCGTTATTTAAAACATTTCTTGATTGTGAGCCGCTTTTTTTGTTATAGGTTAATGCTGTGTTTAATTTACCAATGCAAGCCAGAGGTTCCTGGAGGCCCGTGGATGGGGGATGCAGGCTCAGAGCAGAATGCCACGTGGGGGGGTAGGGGGGGGGGCTTATTCATTAGCGACAACAAAACCGGCTCATCGTGAAGCCCTTTTTGCGTAAGACCCGGGGCAAATTTGCACCCCCCCCCCCCCACCGCTTCTTCCCCTTCTGGGCACCACAGCCGTATTCTTAATCATCACATCGTAAAAGGTACTCGAAAACAGCATTCCCATTTGGAACATCCAATGAGTTGATTTTCTGTCAGCACGTTTTGGGCCATCATCTCAGCCCGTGGTTTGTAATCACATGCCTTCCTCGAACTAATTATTTGTAAGTCTTGCTTCATTGCATCATGCCACGTATGGTTATGCATAATGGAGGAGGCTCAGAGTTGGCCTCCGAACTCGGGATTTTTTTTTATTTATTTCCGAGTCCAATCTCTCTCTCGCGTGTTTCATGCACAACACCACGAGTCGTTCTGTCATTCTGAGCGGGACACCGAACCAGCTGTTCCATCTGCGCAGGCAAGTGGAATTCCCACACCTCACCCTTCCCCCGTGCGCTATTGTCTGCTTGCAGTTGGAGCCAAATTAATCACCAGGCATACGTTATATTCCTCAAAACAAACAGAAGCCTGCTGGTAAACAATCACACGATGGCTTTAATGGCAGTTCCCATCTGTAGATATTTAAATTATTTTGAGGTCCTTGCCGATCCACTACTGGATGAACGTTACCTCATGCTACGTTGGTCATTGAGAGTGTTTGGCGTATGTATGTTGAACTTCTTTTGCACCGTACCTAGCCAACCGTGCTATCAGAGGTGCGATTAGCACCTCCAATTAGCACGGTGTGGATTTGTGAAGGGAGTGGGGAGCAAGGGCAATTTCAGATCGAATTCGTCACTGATGTTATCCATAGTAAGGAATGTAACTTGGGTCACCGGGTTCATAGCGTGATGCACTCACCAGTGCGCCACTTCTCCGCCAATATATTTTAGAAGTAAACAAAATACAGGTGGTGGCACAAAGCACATGATCTGTTGATGCATTAGAAGAGGGTACGCAACAACAGCAACAAAGATGGATAGAAAGAGCATATTTCCTGAGGCTGCCATCACAGTATGTCAAACGTGTATTACAGGAGACATAGAGGAATGAAGCGTACAGGCATAGCCATAGCCATGGCACGAGATACCCTATTAAATAAGTCTTGCAACCGCCAAAATGCGAGCTATAGGCATATTGAAAACACTGCTGGATTATTCCTCCATAAGTACAATACACTGTGAGATTAAAGGTTATCTGCAAAAATAAATAATACATTTTTCTAATAAAAAACAACTACAAATTCCCACTGATCGGATGAGCAAATGTTTTAATTTGCATGTTGTGAATGCTTTTAAAGGAAGCCTTTTTCAGTATTCTTAAGTTTGCACTGCATGGTTAATAGCCGCAGCTTGTTTATGAAATTCTGTTTAAGCGAATATTTGTCATATGAAATACATTACTATCGGAGCCATAATTAGATTTTTGTTTTAATTTGCAGTTCAAATTCTGAAATTTAATTTCATTTTAATATGTTACGTGTAAAGCCTTAACATAGAGGCCTTAGCCTTCAGTCGCCTTGATATTATAAGAACTGTATAAAAGGAAACTTTTATTTACTCTTGAAATACATTCAAATATACTTCCACCGCAGTCATTATTTTTCAACTTCTCGATAGTGGCTGCTCCACATTGACATGACTGCCCATGATGATGATGATAAAAATAATCCATTAATAATTATCACCTCTCTGTCAATCTCATGCTGGATGTTAGTACCCCCATCTCATAATCACACCCATCTCATAATCACACCCATCTCATAATCACACCCATCTCATAATCACACCCATCTCATAATCACACCCATCTCATAATCACACCCATCTCATAATCACACCCATCTCATAATCACACTTTTTTATCCCGATGTTTATATCGGTGTCCGTGTCAAGAGCAGTGTAATTCGTCGTGTTAGAGAATGCCCCACGGAAGCGGATTTCACAGAGCTACAACTGAGATCCCATTAAAGCCTTTAGTCCAAATTTAAGCACACTGGTAAGTGCAGGTTTGTACAATGGGGGTCCCAGGATCAGTTCAGACCTAAATTGCCATTGGTGCTGTTGCTGGGAATCAGAATCATTGCATCGTAACCAGGTTCTTTGCACAGTTTGCTAACCAATTTTGCCACCCGCCACTCCCTGTCCACGGCAAAAGGTAGGCTCAATTAATGTAACTGCCATATATGCCATGATGTACATGTATACAGTTCTACAGATGTACAGCCACAGTGTTTAAAAAGGGGGAAATCAAAAGATTTTAATGAGATTCTTAAATACCACCAATCTGGCAGTCTCCTTTGTAAGTAAAATAATGACATAATGATGACAAAATAGCATAAAGACACCAGTGTTTGAGGTTGCTGCTACACATAAAAGGATCACGTGAGTCTGTGTGGACTTCAAAACAGTGTGTAGACCCCCTACAAGTGACACGTCCAGCTTCTGTAAAGACATCAAAAATGATGGAGTCTATACGAAATAACACACGCATTTTATGACAATTTAGCAACTGCATAGGAATAGGCCTATTAAAGGATGCACAAAACTACGTAAAGCTTATTTCCAGTGGACCTTGTAATTTTGTCAGAGAAAACTTATTTTTCGGATATGCAGTTGAACTGTTTATCAAGTTAGTGGCAGCGGTGTGCCTAATTGGAACACTGTGTTCAGGGAGATGCAGCACTCAGCGCAAGCTCACAATAGGCACACACAAAACAGAAAGGCAAAGATCCCTCACAAAAACCTTAACAGACTGTTGGAGAAAGTTCTCTTAGCGAGCGATTGTGAAAGCCGGCACGGCACCCGAGGGGGTTTGGTGGCCAGCACCACGCCCGGTCGCTTTTGTCTCCCTAGTGACGATGTTTGCACATCGTACCAGGTACTCATTTGAGGCTGAGTCGACCTAGAGGAGGCCCAGAACCGGTTCAGATCATTTCCACTGGTGTTGGCCGTGAGCGGAAATCGAACTCGGGTTGCTGAGCTACGAGCTCGGCGCGTTAACCGCTACACCACCGCTCCTAATCGACTCAACACCACTAGAGACACCACCAAACTCAGAGTGCAACGTCTTTTTCGTTCCTACCACAGGGACATCATACACGTATTTGTTTATTCAGTCGTGGATCTTACTCTTTTTTTAATCACAGTCTCTGAGCACAGGCCTAAAGGCCCACAACCTCAAGCAGACAGCAACGAGCATCACTCTCGAATATGTAATGGGTGAAAGTGAATACACGTCTTGATTTCGAGCATTTTTGTTAAGATCTTTGGAAATGAGATGATGGAAGATAATTTCAAAGTCGAGCGGTGCGAGGAAAGAATCAGATGTGATGTGACCTGCGGCATGGTAGATGAACACAGCATTGGTGGTGGACCGAGTCCTTAATATATCACTACATGCTCTTTGGTTTTTTCGATAAAGTCACGTAGGTTAAAAAAAGAAAAACAAATAAATTAAATCACGACGTTTCAGAGGCAACACAAGCTTCCGTCTTCAGGTGGATCCGTGACAGCAAAATTACTGTATCAAGTAATTTTGCTGTGACGGTTCCACCTGAAGACGGAAGCTTGTGTTGCCTCCGAAACGTCGTGAGTATGGATCCTTGCAGTCACGAAAACTTCAAATCTAGAATATCACTACATGGTAGTGGTGATAAGAAAGTGATGATGTGACTGACCACCAGTGAGTGAGTGGCTGGAGTGAATCAGTGAGTGTAGGCTCAGTCGTCAACATGACTGCTTTATGTCGAATTCTATCAAGCAAAAAATAATCATACAAGTGGACTTCCCCTATCTCCTTCATACACATATTATCCTCAAATGTAAGTATTACATCAGATGGAATATCCTGACCTATGGATGGGACACGTAGAAATGAATATCATGAACACAAGCCATATTTACAAAAAATATTCAGATGTTTAGATTTTATACAACAAAAAATAGGAGAAAAATCATGACAACACCACGTGCAAGTGGTACATGGGAAGTGGTTTGCACAAGACAATAATAATATTGAAATAAGTTCAAGAAAATGAAAAAACCTTCACAGCCAGTGCATATAAAGCGTGTGGGTTGCTGCAAGTTGTCCAATTCACGCCAGATCACGTTTCAGCTTCTTAAGATTCAGTGTGAATGCCAAAGGCTCCAACATCAGGACTAAAGCAACCTGTCTAAGATCCTAAGCGTCGTGGGAGGAACATCTCAAATCGTTCTACTCCCTTGTTTTTTGGATTCTGAGCATGTGTCTGTATAAGGGAAGGGAGGACGTGGGGGCCACGTGTGATGCATTGTTTCCATTTGACCACCCCAGGCCGGAGCATTGCAGGCTGCTTTGTATTCCAGTGGAGAGGGAGGGACCAGCCACGCTCTGCCTGGCTAAGAGCACAGCATTAATAAGGATATTCCACCATCTGCCTGTTCAGCCAGCCTAAATTTCCCCCATTTAATAGCGTAATAGCCACGTTTTTTTACATTTGTGCAATTCGACATTAATTACGTATGCAATGAGGGTAGACAATATGTAGAATTTTTTCATTGTTTTAAATCACTTAAGTGATGTAGAGAGAGAGAGAGAAAACGAGGCTTGTCCCAGAATTGTCACAGGAATTGCTCAGTGCCTGAATTGAATCACACAAACGTATTCCAGACCACTAAGTTCCATGGCAGTTATCCATCACAACACATTTATGCTCAACGCAGATGTTCAGCTGTCTGACGTTTTCTTCAGGAACTACAGTTTAATATATATCAGGCGTAACGATAACTATACCTTGAGAGACAGAAAGACGAACGGTTGGATCAGAAAATAAATACAAATTAGGGATAGCTTGACTATATAGAAAAGTAGGTGATGTTTGTGCTGCTGAAAAGTCTGAATAAAAAATGCATTCAAATAAAAAGCAAAGTTAACGGGCTTGGGAAAGATGTGTCACCAGAATTGACGATGGCAGGTGGTCCAGACAAATGAACCTTATGGCGGGACCCCGGGGTCCCATAAGCCCCCAGCTCTCGCATAAAATTATATTATAATCTAAACAAAAACTGTGAATTTTTTTCACCAATTGGTTTGAAGGATAGTGGAACGTGTTGTCTTGTTAAACTTCGCCTTTAAAATGTAAAACTACTTACCTGCAGTACCTCTATTTAAATACACTATCTAACAAAATAATTTACACCCCTCTGTCAATCATCGTGTTTCTCAGTGTGGATTTGTGAACACACTTTGTAAACAGTACATAAAATAGTACGCATTTTCAATGCGCTGTTCTTATTGTAACAAGCGTTAATACCAGTGTTACTCTACAGAGTAGTGGGTCGCCGCTCCTCTTATCCGCATTGATATGAGCGGTATGTGGGGACTGTCTTAACCGCAACAAATAAGAAACTATCTGCACAGATGCATACGGACAAGATCAGTATTAAAAAAAAAGGAGGAATTAACGGTGCAACGCATTTCATCTGTTAAATATCTGCAGGTAATAGGATTGTCATCGATTGATCCTGTCTGCAGACATTGGTAGGTCACAAATAATAATGAAGATAAGAGAGCAGTTTCACTGTATTACGCATACCGTTATGGAAAATAAAGGACTAAAGTCGGGTAGGCAGTTTGAGCAGCTTTGGATAAGACTATGATCCTGCCCATACCCGAGCATGGAGTGCATTCACTTGTTCAGCTCTTCTGCGCATTCGTCCTCGCTGCTGCGCTTGGACACGACGTGACAACAGAATGATCCGCGCCAGGTGGGTCGCGGCGTTTATGTGCGCGGTGGGACGGAGTCTCCAAAAATAAATTTATTAATTACGATTTGGACTTCCGTTTATTCGGGACCATGGAAATCCCGCCATAAGGTTCATTAATGATAGTGACAGCAAAGAGTACGTCGACTATGGAGACAGAGCAATGACATATACTTATGTGAAGGGGCTGGATGGATTCGTGCATCGTGAAACCATGAGAGATGGTGACAACTTCGCCCTTCGTACAGCAGTGGTGAGATCGTGGCTGATAATTATGACACCGTAGATGTTACGTTTATCAACTACAAATGAATGTCCATTTAGGTGAGTTTTAGTGCTCTATTGAGCTCGGTGCGAGAGGGATACCAGGTATAATTAAATGTGTATTTACTAATCACGATTGAACTGATGCATTTACATTAAGGCTCAATTTGCTGGAAAAGTAATCACTGTAATAGGTGTATTTGTAAGTACTTTAATCATGTAATTAAAATGTTTTCAGTGCCATTCATTGTTGTACAAAGTGGCCTAAAAGTGAGGACACAAGGTTATTATATTTATTTTAACAAATCACAAAGGAACATTTCATATATTTGAAAAAAAATTAAACTGACTGCCATTAACATTAATGAATGCATGCATGCATTTTCTTTTGAAATTCATTTTCAACTTTATTTAAGATCACAGGTGTAATATTTTAACGTTCATCAATTCTGGTTTGTCTCAATTAATTCCGGGTTTTTGGTCGAGTTTGGTAAACGACGGATTCGAGGTGACCCCACAGGAAAAATAAAAGATATTCATAATGATAATAGATAAACTACGAAATAAAAAAAAACAATGAAAACGTTTTGATGCCAGCGTTAAAATAAATTAACTAACCCTTTTTGTCCTGTCTGTTTGGCCACACTGCATTAAGCACATGCCATGCCACTAGGATCTCATTTTACCCATTGGAACCCGCACCTCCGATTAGCGCAGTTGGCTGTGTTTGCGCAAAATAAGTTGAATATATACATTATGATTACGCACTTGTGTTTTATTTGTTTAACAAGTACATGCTAATACAGTGTAGAGTACAGGCACAATATGTATAGTACAGGAATATTACAAGCATACTTTTCTCATGTTCGCCGAAATCATCTCTCCTTAGAGAATAAAAGCTTAACAGCTGACATGTTTGGAAGAGTTGTGCTTCCTTTTCTTTCCAAATTCATTCTTCTTTTTGGGCCCAATCCTATTTCTTTCCTAACCTCGTTCACCTCCAATTTCCCACGACTTGATAAATGTGGCAAGCATATGTATTACTTTAAAAGGTTGTCCCAGTCTTACCACTGTAAATCTTAAAAACACACTTTGTCATAAAGTTATTAAACACTTGGCACATTTGACAGAGGCTGAACATCAGAATCTGTCGAGTCACACATTGTAAGCTGCAGTTTTCAATCCCATTCTGTTTTTAAGTAACACATTTTGAATAACCTGTGCAAGTGTGATTGGATCCCAATAACATTGTCCAATTTATCAGCTTCCTATTGCGGAGTCGTCTTTTTCCCCTGGTTTATTCTAAAGAACACGAGCAATATGTTGAGGTGACTCCATTCCCAATTATCATCACCTTTGACAAAAATGTCAGCAGGACAAAAACATCAAGTTCTCTTGTAAGATAGCTTTCCTCAACCCTTAACCAAGATCCATAATTTCAGTTGTGCCCTTAAGGTATGTTGCAGATCGTGAAAGCAAAATAATATCTGTGAAATGTTTGAACCATATCGCACTATGGGTTATATTGGCTAATTATTAATGAATCTCAATTAAAAAAATTACTTACGTCTCAGCCAGTTACCACCTACCACTCCGAGTGCCAACGTGCGATATTTTTTTCCACTTGTAGATTAAAACAAATTCATCTCGAGAAGCAAATGAACGGCATAGCCAAATGTCCTTGTTTGATGAAAATCCTAGATCAACACACCTGGGGCATCCCCCCGTGTCTCTGTCAATTCACCTCTTAACCAGCCATTTCACATTGGGTACTCTCTAACGTGACTGAAACGGGTTCACTCCGTCTCCTGTCACTGCCTTGTGTACTCTCACAGCTCAGCCTCCTAATCAAGTGAAAACACCAATTTGAAAAGGGCCTCGTTTGTGTTGTCATGGGTGATCAAGCCGAGGTCACCTTCAGCTTAAATGTTGAATAAAATAATATTTATTTTGTTGTTGAATCATCATCAACCATGGTCAATCCATTGCTGGATCAATTCACCAACACGTATTGCGATGCTGTGATGTACTAATCCGCATATCACCTGCACATTAACGGATTTCATCACTCCATTTCCTCAGTCACATTCCATGTGGAGTAATATTTAAAAAATAGTAAATTGTATGTATTGGTAATTTGGCTGCTTTCATTATTATTTGGTCTATTTAATTGCTTTTCACTTTCATTTTTAAATAGCATTCTCATTTATCATTAAAAAAGACCATTAACAATTATTTTAGAAAACATGAAAAAATTCTAAAGCAATTTGATTCTCCTTTTCGCCTAAAAAAATTACAAAAATGTATTTTGCCAAACGGGAAATCATGTTCATGGTGTTTCATCAGCATTTATGGTTAAATTCATATTTCCCAAATGTTTTCAAGCAGAAGGTGTGCTTACAAATTCCCTGG